>NW_022900927.1:692967-716665 GCF_012274545.1 Fukomys damarensis | reverse complement strand
GCGGCTATGCATATATATGTGGGTCTCGCTACAAGTGGCTGTGGACGCGCAGGGCCCGACTCGCCCCGAAGCGGACCTCGGGGGGAACTCACTCAGGCGGAGGCGAGCGCCGGCCGCGCACCCCGGTCCGGTGGCCGCACGAATTAGACATTGCTACGGGAGACGTGTAAACACCGCTCACCCCCGTGCGTGTGTAAAACCGTCTCGTGCTCGCTATTCTTTCAGGGAAAGCGCCTCTGACTTATCTTTCCCTTTGGGTCCCTTTTTGGCTGTGTGGTTTAGGAGCAGCGCAGTCGGAGTAACTGATTCCTGAGTAAGTAGGAGCTGAGAGGCTCCCGAGGAACTTTTCTTCCCTCCTCTCTTTTTCTTTCTAACTTGGGAGAGGCCCTGAAGATGGAGAGGCCGTCGGAGCCCAGGCTGCAGGAGGCGCGGGCGCGGGGCGGTGGGCAGCCCGAGCTCACGCCGCGGCCCTTCCTCCCGTCCAGGTCGCGGGGAGCCGGCGAGACGATGCTGCGGAGGCTGGTCCAGCAGTGGAGCGTCGCTGCGTTCCTGCTCAGCTGCTCGGTGCCCTCCTGCGGGCGCTCGGTGGAGGGGCTCGGCCGCCGGCTGTAAGTGCCCCATCCTCCGGGCGGGAGCCGGGCTGGGGAGGCCGGGGAGACGCTGCCCAGGGTTCCCCGTGGTCACCACGAGTCTCGCCCCGACTAGAGAGAGGGGTTCGCAGCTACCTGCGAGGGTCCGAACCGGTCCCCCCAATCACCTAGAAGGCAGACCTAGCTGAATCCCCAGGACAAACAGGCAAGAGGCAAACCTGCCCGGTAGTTTCCCAGAGGTGTTTTACACAAGCTCCTGGGGGCTACATCCCAGCACCCGGGAAGTCCTGTAACTCGGAAGAAACCTGGGGACCGGAGGATGCAGGTCTGCACAGTCACGCGCACTGCATTTGAGTGGCAGTGTGTGAGAAAACCAAAACTTTGCGTCCAGTTTTATTGTGAGTGACATAATTTTAAGCCTGTAAAGTGGGACCATATTACATAATGAAGGCATATTATATAAGAAAGTGGAAACAACTGTGCAGGGGCGCGCTACCAAGGGTTAGTAGTATTGATAACATTCAGGGAGGCTGTAGTGCTTGGATCCAAAACGAACTTCAGGTGTGGAAACTGTTTCTTGGAATTATTACTAACAGTTCTTTAACCCAAAGTCAAATATTTGCATTGTAGACCGAAAGCTTATATCTTGGCATTCTCTTGTGGTGATCCTATTTAAGGACAGTTGTGGCTGAGAAATAAGGATACATCTTAGCAACCCAGAGAAAGAGCACTATGGTGTGTGGCTAGAAAGTGGACAGTGGCTGAGCAGTTTCGTCTTATTATCTGGTGGGCCTGGAAGTTCATTAGTGTGTGTAATAGCATCCTTAGGCAGTGTTGAGGCTGCAGAGTCAGTGTTCAAGATGGGAAAAACATAAAAGTTAAGAACGGAGTACAGTTTGACTCTAGAGAAGAAACTAAAGAGAGCTTTTACACTTTATGATAAAAATAGCAGTCTCTAATATCTATAGTCAGGTCTGTGGGGCTTCCTTATAAATTCCCAAGGGTATACAAAAAAGGCAACTGTTTTATATGTGCCCTTGGTCTATTATTATTAGAGCAGGAAATCCTTAAATGAAATTACATTAGACATGTCTGAACCTTGGCACCAAAATGAAAATCTATTATGAATCTCCTAAGGCAAATTGTGTAGAACATTGTGCTAAAGATAAAGCTGCATTGTATTCTTCAAATCAATGTTTTGCTGATGTATTTCTTAAAATTATCTTCAGACATTTTGCTCATTTTGAGACTTGTGTTAAATTCAATTATCTAACATCCAACTATAAATATAAAGTAAGACTGAAATTTTTTAAAGTGCACGCACATACTGTATTTATTTGGCTAAGAAATACTGTCTTGGAACAGGGCCCTTTTTTAAAAAGTTGCTTCAGGAATACCTGTCTTCTCTTTTGAGCAACAGTAAGTGAGCCATGATTAAGTCCACAGTCATGGCATAAAAATAGTGTTAAGTTGTCCTCCTGGCTATTTTTAACTCTTTCTTTGTTGCACCTTGCAAAATACACATCAGAAACCATTTAGCAGCCAGAAACTCTTGTAGTTTTGTTTGTGGGTGAAATATAATATTATAGTTAAACACTCACACTAAGCAGATGGTTATAAAAGTACCACAAAACATTTTGTAGTTAATGGCTAATGGGTCATCACATTACAACCGTGGTTTTTCATGGAGGCTGAAATCATCAGTAAATAAAGATGTTTCATCAGATTATTACAGCCAAGGAAAGTTAAAAAAAAAACAAGTCATTATTTTTGCATTGCTGCCAAGTAACAGTAAATGTTGTGTGCTAGACAAAACATTAGTCTACAATTACACAAAATCAGTCTACCTTCTTGAAAGCAATTGTAACATATAATAAAATCATATTACTCCCTGACTTTCACACCAAGCATTAGGGAAACTGCTTAAGAAGTATATATTTTTTTAAACTAGGAGTTAACTGTTAAGGGAGAAAAAGTTACTTTCTAAGCCATGCAAAGGAGGCAATTACAAGTTATGATGTTTTGTCCCTCCTGGTCCACAAGTTTGATTTTTATAATTAGTGTATGTTATTTATACAGAATAATGGGTCTCACTGTGGCATATTCATGCACACAGAGTCCCCAAAATTGGTTAATGGGGCAAGAGCATTGTCAAGCTGGAGACTGTAAAGTGGGCTCTGCGGATGTTCTTGTGTGGAAGAACACGGCTTGGTAGGTTCCTATAGAGAGGTTCCTTTAGAGAGGGAGCCCAAGCAGGTTGAGAAGCACAGAGCATCACTGGCTGATTTGCTTGGGAACCAGACTAGGGCTATTCCACTTAATGAAAAGCATAACTTTCAGCTGAGTCATAGGGGTTGGAAGGGACTTCTGGTGAGTCACCTCAACTCTGACACCCTAACCCTGTCTCCTCTATGTACCACAGAACTTTGCTTCTCAAACTCGGGGCCCCTCCATAGTATCTTCTCATCAACACAAGCATTCTGCTTCGTCCTGTGCTGAAATGAATTTCCGTTACTGTTATTCCCTCTGTTCCTTGATAGTGCCATAGAAATTTAAGCTTGTTCCCTGATAACTCCCTTGAGAGTGATTCTTCTTCAAAGAGCAACTATGTTTTGACTAAATTTAGAGCTATCCATGTTGCACATTTTCTCTGAATTTTTTTTCTTTTTTTTACAAAATCAAAAATCATAAAGCATAACATACTTGTTTTTCTGTGTCAGAACCTAGGTATGTAATAAATGTGATGTCCACCATTGTGCAATATAACATTTACAGATGTACTGAGTAACAGGGTCTTATTGATGCCATATTTATCTTAGTGTTTCAGAGTTAGCTAAATTGCAAACCTCCACAATTTGAATTTTCTACTTACCACCTAGGTATATCTAGATTGTACATGTCAGTCGTGTATCCCTGTGTCAGTTTTTGTCCTTTTTTTTCAAATAAAGAGAACATTGTATGAACCTTATTCCATGTGGATGATAAAGATGTCATTGTCTTCCTGACCCTCTAATGCAATTTTTCAATCAGAGATTTATACTTTTCAATATTTTAAAGGCAGAAGTCTCTGAAACACTAAATAACTTGTCTAATAGCATTTCAGATTTAGCATTTAATAAGATTTGTGTTTCCTAATATATAACAATTTTCCCTAAAAGGCAGCTGGAAAGAGAAGTACTATTTTAAACTGGACAGAATTGTAGGCTTTTTGCAAAATAAAGGATAAAATGATCACTGCATCTCCCATGAGAAGCGTTCTGGGAAAGTGGCGAAGGCAGGGTGAGTCACAGTGCACAAGCTGGCCCGGATGACAGACATCTGTGCCAGTCAGAGGGGCATGAGCAATGGTGGCTGGATTCGAGCAGGCCAACCATTAGAAGTCTGGCTTTGAGTAAAGCAAGAATGGGCGATATAGTAGATGTGAAGAGAGGGATACACAGTGAGGATGTCAGCCAAGAGTTGAGAAAGAAATAAAAGCCCCCAATACTATCAGCACTGGCTCAGAATTTCTTCTGCACACGTATTTTGGTAAAAATATATATTAAACAACAGTGTTTATGAAATATGCAATTATATCAGTCCTATTCTTTTAAAATGTTGTAAGAGGATACATTGTATCCAAACCTCAAATTTGTAGATTATTAAAAGTTTCCAGAGTACTAATGATTGCCACAAAGTGAAGTTTAATCTAGTTACATGTGATACCTTAAAAAAGGGAGATAGACTCCTGCGTGTCTCATTTAAGCAAGGCTCCTGTTAATTCCTTTCCATTAAGTCATATCTTTTCGGTACAAGCTCTATGGCTAAAGTCAGTCCACACACAAAAATCCTAGAAGAAAGCTGGCATTCTGGCTGCCAGGGCCAGAGAAATGACAACTGTGCTTTCATCTCTTGCTGTCCTCATTGACTCGTTTGCTCCACGATAAGCCAAACTCTAGGAATGTTAGTCCCTTGTTTGGTGATGAAAACAGACTCAGGAGTCCTTGGTCTCTACAGAAGCAAGTAAATATCTTTCTCCTCTGCCCCCTGTCATAGAGGCTTCCTGTTTCAGGCTTTGTTTCCAGCTTCAGTAGAAGAGATTGGGGACACTGGAAAAGTGGTCTTGCTTTTAGAATGAGAAGGCCTCATGTTTAGAGCTCCAGATCTGCTGGTTCTCATGGAAACGATGGCACATCCTTTACTCTGTACCTCATCTTTTCCCATCTGCAAATTATGATAATGATACTGTTTATTATGCTCACACTTCTCCAAGGAGTTGGAGGAGGTAACAGAGGTAATGAGGGCCCCAGGCACCACTGTGCCACTGTGTTAGGGAAACGAGTTCGTGGGATGCGGCCCTGTGAAATGCCCTCGGATGCTTGCCAAGATGAGCCCATTTGGAGGACTATTCCAGTCCAAGTTGGAGTTGCCAGAGGCATGGTGTGATTTCTGAGTAGGCATAATTCTCACGTTCAGTTAACAGAGTGCCACAGAGTTAATACGGGAAAACATGAGTGGAAGTCAGGAGAGCATCTAAAAGGGTGGATAATCAGTTTCTTTTTCATTCTATTTTCATTAGAGAATTACTTAGATAGAAAAAGAACTTTATACTTTTTCCTAAAGATATTTAAAAGAAAAAGCGCAAGTAGAAAAACAAGCTTTTGAACACTAAGAGCTATACTCTCTGAAATTTTAAATTAGAAAACAAAACTTGAAGCACAGAAGCAGTAGCGTGATCTCACATAAATGCACACATAAGGAGACCACCTGCTTTATGAAAAAATTATGTCTGTCTCCTTCTCTCTGGCATTTGGCCTTCAAATATAGCCTCTTATACCCAGTCATCTAAAATGTTAAAATCCAGCCCTGCAGTGAGATGATTCCTAGACAGACTTCATTTCTCAGAGTGCAGCTTTGTGGGCTTTTATTTTTGCAGCTTGCTGTTCTTTGGAAGTCAGTATTACTTTCTTAGTGGGGCAGCAGTGTGTGTGTGTGTGTGTGTGTGTGTGTTGTGTGTGTGCATGTGTGCATGTGTGTGCACAGGCGGGCTTGGAAGAGTACTCAGTGAAGGCAGTTGGCCTTTTATTTCCCAGATAGGAATCTGGGTTCATTTCCCAGGAGAATTCTGAAGAGACACCAGGGTCTTCTCCCATTTTCAGGCATAACTGAGTACAGTAATAGCGTCTCACCTTGAGAACAGCATAAATACTGCCTGTTCTGATGCTGCACTATTAAACAGATGAGTAGAAATGCTGCTCTCATCCAGGTTGGGAAGCCAGTGAGTGGCACCGGGCCCAGCCGCAGCCCCTTATCCCTGGCTCTGGCCCTCCCATCTTCTTCTGTCCCCGTGGCTGTGGCCTGCAGAGGACCTGCTGGTGGACTGAGACTTTGCTTCCAGCCAAGAGCTGTTATCTGATGGTCACCCGCCCCTTCTGGTTTCTCCGGCAGCAAAAGGGCAGTGTCTGAGCACCAGCTGCTTCACGACAAGGGCAAGTCCATTCAGGACCTGCGCCGCCGATACTTCCTGCACCACCTCATCTCTGGGATCCACACGGCAGAGATCAGAGCTACCTCGGAGGTGTCCCCCAACTCCAAGCCCTCACCCAACACCAAGAACCACCCAGTGCAGTTCGGGTCCGACGATGAGGGCAGGTACCTAACTCAGGAAACCAACAAGGTGGAGACCTACAAAGAGCAACCCCTCAAGACACCCGGGAAGAAAAAGAAAGGCAAGCCGGGCAAGCGCAAGGAGCAGGAGAAGAAGAAGCGGCGAGCAAGGTCTGCCTGGCCCACCTCGCAGGCCGTGGGCAGTGGAGGCAGCGTGGACCGCCCAGCCCAAGTGTCCAGCACCCCGGAGCCTGTGTCACGGTAACGGCTTCCCTGTCTCTGAACACCTAGATGCTCGCTCAGGTCTCTCAGGCGGTGCCGCGTCGCTCAGCAGCTCACACCCTGAGCTAGCCCCAGGCCAGCTCCCTTCCGCGGTGTCCAGCAACCCGCCAGGCCACGCACAGGGCCAGCCGCTCACCCACCGCCACTCTTTCACCGCGTCTGGGGAAGCTAGCGGCCCTCTTCCTCACCCAGAAAGTGTATTTATTCCCCCATTTTCACATCTTGGCAAACCTGATAGCCTTTTTAAAAATATTTTTTAAACTCATTTCAAGTCTTGCTCTTTTTTAAATTTCTTTTTAATTTCTTCTTTTAATTTTCAAAGAAGAACATGGAAGGGAAGGCTTTGATATTGTCTACAAACACTGCAGAGCAATGGCTTCCCACAAACAATTCTGAGTTATTCAGTTTATTTAATCAAGTGTATTTAATTAAATTTTAATTGATTTTAATTTAAAGAAATTAAGTTATTTTTACACACATGCTTTACTTGTTTAAATTTAACTCTGGTTTCTACCAGTTCATGAAAAGAAAATGGTTTCTGAAAAAAATGTTAAGCATTGGCTTGAGAAAGATTTAAATTTTTCTAATGCATCTCCTTGTCCACTGGCAAGTTGAAATAATTTTTCCTGGATAATACAATAGGAATAATAAGACTCCACACTTATGTGGCTTGTTATCCTTACCTTATATACATGTCAACTGAAGTCAGACTTCAGTTGAAGTTTGGGGTTTGAATTTCTGACAAGTGACTTAGTCAAAGACTTTCATCTTCTGTGAAATGAAGATGATAATTGTACCAACCTCACAGAGTTGAGTGAGGGTTAAATGAGACGAAATGTGTTAAATGCCCATTGGAAACACTCAGTAAATTGCAACATATTTTTGTGTGGGTGCTTTCAGACCCAGTTCTGATTACCCCCATGTATATGCATATAAATATGTACCTGATCTACATATGTACGTATGGGCTGTATTCTGTAAAGCAAAAAAGAGGCAAATGTTCATTTCATATTATAAAATAAAAAACTGAAGTGTTCCACAATGAAGACCTGAGTTAGTCCTTGGGAGAGGCCCCCAGGACTGGGTGACTCCCCTGCTGTCACGCTCACATCAGTGTTCTGTGGGCTGTGCTTCTTTATCCACACATTTCCGCTGATTTTTAGGATCTCTCTCTTTTCTTTTTCTTTTTTTTTTTTTTTTTTTTTTTTTTTTTTTTTTTTTTTTTTTTTTTTTAAAAAAAAAAAAAAAAACTTTTCAATACAGCACTTGAGAAAAGAAAAACAACATATGAACACATCAAATGCAACTGATCTTGTTATTTAAAGGGTCCCCTGTTACTTGATTCTTTGACACTGGTACACATAGGGTTACGGGATGATGTTTCAAAGCGGAATTTGAACCCATTAACTAGCATTTCTCTCTTTAAGTTCATGAATCCATTATTAAGTAGCATATACATCAGAAATTATATTGGATCCATAGTACAACTTCAGCAATCAATGGAAAATGGCACTGGAGAAATTTTGGTCACAATGTATGACCTATTTTGCAAATATCTAATGGATCCATGGGGCATAACGAAGCCCACAGTCCTGCTTCACTGTACATATTCAGCGTATTTTAAGATAGGACCCTCATTGAATATATTTATTCAATGTGAGGACCCTATTTTATTGCCAAAACCTATTTTTTACTCATTATACTTAAGGATTATTTTCTAAAGTATAAATGATTTTTATGGGGATTGCTCATTTAAAATTTGCAGTGCTTTTCAAGTATTCAGAGAATTAATGAAAATTAACACTTGTCAATTCTTAGGCCCAAAGCTACCCCTAAGTTAAAGTATATATAGTGAAAATTAGTCAATGGTCTAATCAAATCCAGACCCAGCAGTGAAAGAAATAGGATGTGTCTGCTTTTCCTTTTGCTTCCCTGTTTGTGAAGAACATTCATTAAAAAAAAAAAAAAAAAGTTTGGCAGCCAGATGTTGGCCCTCTCCCAACTCTACCCAACAGAGGTGCAAGAGAGTGGGAAAGTTTAGGAGTGGGTTGATGAGAATGTTTGGGGCCATGCAACTTTTTATAACCACATAAAAACTTCAGAATAACTATTTTAAAATTTGATAAGTGACCAATTTTTTATTAATGTCCCCTCTGTAATCCTTTGCATTATAGTATGAACCTCTAAGAGGTTTGATGAGGTAACACGCATGAGTTTTATTGTGCTATGCATAGAATATTTTAGAAGTAAAATTGTCATTTCCTCTTGTATGAACTTTCAGGAGGAAAAATATAACTTTAAATTTTAGGGATTACATTTTAAAGTTTTGATCTTGTAGATGAGATATACAGATACATATTGTTTGGCTTGATAAATATTGACTTTGAAAAATATTAAAAGCTTTTTGGTAGTCAAAAGAGCTAAAGTACTATCACACATATAATCACACACATACAATTTAGGTCATGTTACATGTTTTACTTGGCTTTTCCATATGTGCCTTTGTTAAAAGAGAATTCGAAAGGTAAGATAACAAACTGTCTAAATAGGATAAAAAATAAACAATACTTTTACTTATTTTTTATTTTTCTTTCTTTTTGAGAAAATAATGCTCAAAATATTTTTCTTTTCCTTCTTGCTATTCTTAACTCACTAAATATCATTTAGTACAAACACATTTTAAAATTAGTACAGTATACAAATTATTGAGTTTTGAAGTTATCCTTTTTACTTTATTCATAACATCTATCTATACCCACCTATCGATTAAAATGTCAATGTTAAACTTTTTGTTTTAGCATTCCAACCAAAGCCATTGGTAAACATCAATTCCTTAAGATATGAGAACATGCTAAATGCTCAAATTGCTTTTCTTTTTTAAAACTGCACATAAAATTTTTTAAATGTCAAGATGCTGAGTATAGTTGTGCATGACTGTTCTTACCTACTCAGAAGACTGAGGCAGATGTATCATAAATTCTAGGCCAACCTAGGCAACTTAACATGACCCTGTGTCAAAATAAAAAATTTCTTAAAAGGAGCTGAGAGTGTGGCTCAGTGACAGAGAAATTACTTAGCATGTGTGAGACCCTGAGTTCCATCTCTAGCATTATAAAAGGAAGAAAAGAAGAAAGGGAGAGAGGGAGGGAGGGAAGAAAAGATGGACAGAAGGACAGATGGACTTGCTTTCTGTAGGTCTCATACCCATATGTCTGCCATATAAAACTCTGCCCATAGTGCTAACTTTTAATTCAGTGACACAGCCAATCAACCCCGTTCTATAGCTGTTTCCTTAGAAATGGTTGAGAATTCACTGAAGTAGACCACCCAAAGAGAGAAGAAAGGGAAAGACAAAACTCTGCTAACCCATCTCAAAAACTGTCAGGTGTCAGTTCCATCAGTAACTTTTTCTAATAGTAAAACAAATATAATGATATAAACTATTTCTATTTTGTACTTACAAATCAATTTTATTTTTAGTATTCTCATTTAAAGGCTTTTCTAGTTTCTAAATGCAAGATCCATTCAGATTACCAAGAGAGTGAGAGACAAACAATTCTTAGTTTTGTCTTTGAAAATTAAAATCCAGTAACAGTTTCATTCATTAGAGCTTAAGGACAGTTAAAGCAATGACAGATCTCATCATATCATCAAATGAAGTTGCTCTGTTTAGCTACACATCCTTCCATCCTTCACCCAAAGTCCTATATCCTCACTACCTTGCCTGGTCTGTTTTGTCAATGAGAGATTGTCCAAATGAATGCGTGGATAAAATAAGCAAACTGCATCATCTAAGTCAAGCATATTGGTAAATATTCTAAGCAAGGTGTACTGTTGACTGATGTCCCAACGCAGCAGTCTGCCAGGTTGTCAAATCTGTCCCTTCCTGGACTTACCAGCTGGGAGCTTTGGGAGATTTTCGGAGGATCTCTCTTTTTCTGACACAGAAATGTAGCCCCTTCCTTCTTTCTGTATCACATTGACCATTTCATCGCGGTAAAGACCCATGCTGGCGTGGGGCTTCTGGAAGAAAAGATCCTGTCTCTAACATGAAGAGATTTGTGAGAAGTCACCTGGGTCTCTTCCCATTGTAATTTTGTGTTTCTTAATTTATATCTTTTATTTTATATATTCCTATTTGTAAGCAAATTAACTGTTTTTCCTCTTGTTTCCCTTCCTTCTATTTGCAGGAGGCATTGAAATTTTCAGCAGAGACCTTTCAAGGACATATTACAGGATTTTGTAATAGTAAACGTATAGAAAATATTAGAAATATTTATTGTCTGTAAATACTGTAAATGCATTGGAATAAAACTGTCTCCCTCATTGCTCTATGAAACTGCACATTGGTCATTGTGAATATTTTTTTTCTGTTTTGCCAAGGCTAATCCAATTATTATTATCACATTTACCATAATTTATTTTGTCAACAGATGTATTTATTTTGTAAATGTGTCTTGGTGCTGCTGAATTTCTATATTTTTGTAACATAATGCACTTTAGATATACATATCAAGTATGTTGATAAATGACACAATAAAGTGTCTATTTTGTGGTTAATTTTAACGAATGCCTAAATATAATTATCCAAACTGATTTTCTTCTGTGCATGTAAAAAATAGCAGTATTTTAAATTTGTAAAGGATGTCTAATAAAATATAATCTAATTATATCATGATGCAGAAGGTAAATTATATCCTTTAAAATTCCAATCAGAAGAAGCATAAGGCAGTTGTTTTTCTTTTTCATCTGTAATTTGAATACAGTCTTAAGCTTAATAAGTTTATGTAGGCCAGGGATTTTGCTCAGTGGTTCCACCACCTGCCTCACAAGAGCCAAGTTCCTGAGTTTGATCCCCAATACCAAAAAATAATAATAAGTTTATCTAGACACATATTCCAACATATTCACATTAGTTTTTAGTTAAAAACCACTTAAAACGTATTTTCACATATTTTAGTTCAGGCCAATAGAGTAGCTGAACTTCCTAGTTAGTCACCATTTCATAAAATATGTTTAATTTGACTTGAAGATGGGAAAGGGAATGAAAGAAAGTCCAGACAATTGGGAAGAGCTAAAAGAAAGGCAGAGAAGTAGGTAAGGGATTGCAGGCTAGATAATTTCAACCAAGATAATGTCTGAGAGATCTTGCTCTTACTGAGAAGAACAAGAAGAAGCATGAGAGTGCTACTTGGGGATTCTGCCTGCTATGGCTGACCACAAAAAGAGGTGCGCAGTCGGTGACAGCTCAAAAAGCCATCAGAAGTGAGGACTGCCTTCCTGTGATGTCACAGGGCCTTCTCCTCTGGTTGCCTGCCCAGTGTGACAGCACTCTAGTTGTTCCACCTCTACGTCTAGGAGAAAACACGAGCACGTTTCCTTTCAGGGAAATTATTTCCTGTAACTGTCTAGAGTTTAGGACACATCAGGAAATAGAGAGCAGAACAACAACAAAACAATCTATGAATCAAGCATGTTTGGGAAGATTCTATTATGCCCAATTTCTTCATCATCAACTATTAGATGTTACGGGATGTGCAAGAAATACAAGAAGTAAAATCTTTACGAGTCTGTCACTCCAATGGTAGATTACATGAAACACCATGTATATAAAACAACTAAATGCTGTCTACAAGAAACTGAAATGATCCAAAATTCCATGTATATTTTTATAATGGAAATAAAAAACATAGGGAGATAGTAGTATAGGGAAGGTGATGAGCAGGATTATGTTTTCTTTTTTCATTGGTACATGTTTACAGTACATCATACTGACATTTCTTGAGTGGGTGCATGTTCATAACACATCTTAATTCTTTTTTCCATCCTCTTTCCTTCCCCCTCCTTTCTCCCTCCCTCCACCTCTTCATCCCCTTCCCGTATGAGAGAGATTAGCTGTACTCCCCATCATCTACCTTTTATTTTTCTCTCTTTATAATTTGCATTTCTCATATAAGAGAAATCAGTGTGAAGATTTTTTAAAAACTAAAACTAGAAATTCCATTTGACCCACCCGGCTATTCCCCTTCTAGGTGTCTTCCTGAAAGAGTTAAACGTATTATATTACAGTAATACATGCACACCCATGTTTATAGCTACACAATTCAAAATAGCTAGATCTTGGAAGCAGCCCATATGTCCATCAGTGGATGAATGGATGAAGAAAACGTGATACATACAGTGGAGTACTACTGTGTCATAAAGAAAGATAAACCAGAGGCATTCACAGGAAAATTGATGCCCTTGAGACCATAATGTTAAGTAAAATAAGTCAGGCACACAAGGATTATATTTCTGAGAATATTCTGAGATTGAACTTACTCATATTCTCGCTTGAGTTCCATTACATTCAAAATAAGATACGCCTTTCCATATTGGTAAGAATTTTAAACCTAGATGACTAAGTAAATAAGAAAATTATTCTTAACTTCACCTATAAATTTACTGGATATGGTTTTTGCACCTAAGGGATACTCATGGTTAAGACTGATATACTGAACATGTAGAAAGCAAGTAGTTCAGAATGCGTTAGGAACATATAAGCAAATATATATGCAAAACACCATCGGAAACTCTAAGCCTTAAGTGAGAATACACCAAATCTTCACAAGTTGCTCACATGGAAATGTATTTTTTATAGTCTTGGATGTGGGATTTTATTTTTACTTGGTACATTTTAGATATACATAATGTTAACATTTATCGTAGGAAATCTGTATCTGTGCACCATGTTTCCTGCTTTTTCCCCATTCGGCTCCCCTCTCTTCAACTCTTCTTCCAACTACTTGTTTACAAGAGATTTGTTTCCATTTTTTCCTTTTATTCTTTTTTCCTTGTCCCTTCCTTCCTTTTCCCTCTCCCTTCTCTTGTTCCCCTTCCCATTTGAACATTTTCTTCCCATTTCCCAATATCTATCATGCATCTTGGTATTTATTCCCACTTTCAGTTTCTCACACCAGAGAAATAATGCAGCATTTAAATGTGTATCCAATTTATTTCACTTAAGAATATGGTCTCAATGTGCATCTATTTACCTAGAAATGTCTCAAGTTTATCCTTCTTTATAGCAGAGTAGTCCTCCATTGTATATATTTTTTTAAAACCCACATTTTTATCCATTCATCCATTGGGCATCTGAGCTGTTTCCAAGATTTAGCTATTGTAAACTGTGCTGCTATAAATTGGGTGCACATATATCACTGAAATATGATGTTTTTAATTCTTTCGGGAAGATACCAAGACTCTAGTTATCATTTTTTTGAGGAATCTCCACATTGATTTCCACAGTGGTTGCACCAGTATACACTTCTACCAATGGTAGAGTAGGGTTCATTTTCCCCCACAGCCCTACTAGTATTTATTATTGGTTAACTTTTTTTTTGGCATTTCAATTGAAATGTTTATATCTCTTAGTACCAAAAATAACCCTAGTTGGTTAGGTTACCTCTGCCAACTCAAAATTAATACTGATGTTTTCAAAATATTGAACTATATCAGCCTTATGGAAAAACTGAAGTTATCCACAAAACATGGTTTACAGAAAGTTAAAGATAGAATATATTGTGATTCTTTGTTTTATTTTTCAATGTGTATTTATCTGTAACACGATGTCAACATTGGTTACATCATTCTGTATACTCGGGCTTCAGGATGCACCAACTGTTTACAACACTAACAATATATGTACATCCCCTTACATTGATGGAGAATTCCAAACACTGCCTCAGCAATCCCATAATTACGGCAGTGCCTCCTAACTTTTCTTAAGACACTTTATGGAAATTTGTGAAAGTATATTCTAGTCCTCTTTTAAAAACTGGAAGCAATCATAGTTTTATAGAAACAGTCCATAGTAAAACCTGGAGTGCTTTGTCTAGCCAGAACTTAGGGTGAAGCAAATTTTCAAAGTGGTAATTGATCTTGACTTACTATGTAATGTAATAGAACATATTTTTGTGGACCTAGATAGACTGAAGTAGATTCTTTATAGAAATAAGATCCACAAATTATAGAAATTATCCATAAACTATACAAATCCATAAATTATATCCTTAAATTTATAGAATATCATCCATACAATTGTCACCTGTTTTTTAGAAGAAATATTAAAGATAGCTCAATGAATATGACTTAGTAGGTCTGTACTTTGACTTAATACAAATGTTTTAAAATCTAAATGTAATTCCCATAGAGCAGTAACATTCTCATCTCTGAACTATCTTCTACTTGTGTGATAGGTGCCAAGAAACCATTACATTATCTAGAATACAGCCTTTATTGTTCCTTTAAGAAGTGCCTGTGTGAAAGGTTAGTTTTGATGTAAATCTCATAATTTAAAATTTAACATTTAAATGAAGTAGGTTGCCATTTTCAATATCACCTATATATAATCTATTGATCCAGTATAGAAAGTTAAATTAATGTTTGAAATGAAGATTCACAGTGCACAATTTCAGGCTTGTGTTGTCTCACATTTATGCCTTTAGCTTTACAGATGAATTCAAATCTAAACGCTCCTGCTACAGCACTGTATTAATTAGACAGTTTTCCAAAGATGGAGAACATCATACTCATCAGGTTATGATGTTTTGAAGGTTCATAACTTAAATCCATTATAACATTATGGAATCCATAGCTCAGGGTTTGGAAAAAGGCTTCAAAAATATTTTTTGTTGCTTCAATAACACTATTTATGTAAAGAACAAAAACGCTCAACTTATCAAAAGTTTGTCTAAATACTTCTAGCTGTTAAAAGTAAATTTTTATGCCTAAGTTTCATAATCATATGTAGATGTGTTAAATGTTAACATTTAGTTTTGACTGGGAAAAGATAAATTGTTACTTTAAGTTAATAGATTTAGATGGCAAGAATGTATGGTGTATATGCAGTGACTGAATTTACACTTTTATGAATATAATTACTTTCTAGTATTCCAACTGCCAGTAGCAGTATGTGAAGAAACTCAGAAGAGATCATCTGCTTTGTATTACTTTTTCTTTAGGTGTAACATTCAAGTTCATAACAATCTTGCTTATAATCTAATAGTCTCAATTAGTTTATTTATGGAACTAACTTTTGGCCCTGTTAGAATTTTTAATGAGCTAGAGCTTAGGGCTACTTTTGGCAAAATGTGCAATTAGAAAAACTATTACTTCAGCTCTACTTTAAACATCAAGCATATTAAAGAGGATGTTTTCTAAACTGCTAATTTAATGAAATGGTTTACCTGTGTGTTTTTTGTTTGTTTGTTTGTTTGTTGAGACAGGTTCTCACTATGTAATTTAGGTTGACCTTGAACTCACTATGTAGCCAAGGCTCATGGTGATCCTCCTATCTCAGCCTCCCAAGTGCCAGGATTGCAGGCATGCACCACCATGCCTGGCCATTAGAGTATTGTGTCATTCAAATATATATATATTCTATAGTAACCATGCTTCAGTTGCTGTGCAGTACACCCAGAAACAGTTTGCTTCAACTTCTGAACATTAGGTTTGGAACACTTGTTTGATGAATATTCAGTTAAATACTTGGGTAGAAGCTCTTGCCAGAAGGTCAGCTCTCTGCCACTGATCTTGGAATATTTCTAAAGACATTCTACTCCTTCTGCTAACTCTATACACTTCTGTGCTGGATCTCCAATGCGATGATAGGTAAGGTCAACACAGAAGGCTTTGCTTTATAAAATATAATGCTGCAGTGATATGCCTTAAGCTGAGCTTCTAGTCTTTCACAATTTATGCTATTTTTCCTTTCAAATGCCAAGCTCTCTTGAGTCAGTGAATAATACAGTTGTAGAAATTGAAAGGCAGTGGTAGCTTTGACTTTCCAACACACCTTCTCCAATACAGTCTATAAGTCTATCAGGTCTGAAACCATGAACCAGTACTGACTTATTTGGATCAAGTCAGTTGCCAATGGGGCATTTCTTTCCTCTTCTATTGACTTGTACAGCCAAATAAAATCAGCTCAGTCCAACACACCCAAGGTGCTTGGGCTGTACCTTCATTTTAGACAGGACTCTGTCCAATACATTCACAGCTAAAGAAAATGTCTCCGTATCAAAGCCAAAAAGCTGAGTTAGACTAAGAAGATCTTTCACTTCAAAGTCCTTCAGTCTTGCAGTCATCCTAAGGCCATGATCATGTGCGGATTCAGTTAGTCTCAAGCCACAGACCTTTGGTTGACATCTGGCCTCCTGTTCCAACAGGGTATTCAGCTGGTGTAGCAGTTCCTGGGAGTCAGGTGTTGTCAGGACTTCTATCATGTTGATAGAGACTGTGGCTCCTCAGTGTGATCACCCTCCCCTGGCCTGCTCTCATCTCAAGAGACCTAGGCAGCAAGGACACTCGGGGGTAGGAGGTGAGATGCATAACAGTTTTGGATATATGGCCATTTTCACTATATTGGTTCTTTCTTTTTAATCTCCTTTTTTCAGAGTACTGTAATTTTCAGTGTAAAGGTCTTTTCCTTCCTTCTTTAGGCTGATTCCTAGGTATTTAATTTTTGGATGCTAGTGTAGTTTCCCTAATTTCTCTCTAAGTGAGTTTGTTATTTGTGTATAGAAATGCTACTGATTTTTAAGTGTTGACTTTGTATCCAGATACACTACTAAATTTGGTTATAAAATCTAGAAGTCTTTTGGTGCAGTTATTGGGGTCTTCCACATACAGTATCATGTTATGTACAAATAATGATAATTTAAATTCTTCCTTTCCTATTCTTGTTCATCTGATTTGTTTCTCTTGTGTAACCATTCTGGCTAAAGTTTCCAGAACTATATTGAATAAGAGAGGTGATAGTGGACATCCTTCTCTAGTTCCTGATTTTAGAGTGAAAGCTTTCAGTTTTCATCCATTTAGTAGTTGGCTATTGGTTTTTCATAGATGACTTTTATTACATTGAGGTAAAGGCTATCTATTCCAATTTTCTGTAAGGTTTTTATCATGAATGGGTGTTGGACTATGTCAGATAGTCTTTTGGCATCTATTGAGAGGATCAAATGGTTTTTGTCTTCGGCTCTGTTAATATAGATTATTACACTCATTGATTTGCATATGTTGAACCATCCCTGCATCCTTGGGATGAATCCTACTTGGTAAGTGTATATAATCTTCTTGATGATTTGCTACATTTTGTTTGCCACTATCTTACTGAGAATTTTTAAGTCTATGTTTATTAGGGAGATTGGCCTGTAGTTCTTTTTTGGTTGCTCCTTTTCTAGTTTTGGTGTCAGGGTAATGCTTACTTCCAGGAATTAGTTTGGGAGTATTTCTCCCCTTTCAATTTCATTAAATAGTTTGAGAAGTAGTGGCATAAGATTTTCTCTTAATTTCTTCTATAATTCAGCAGGGAATCTGTCAGGACCTAGGCTTTTCTTTCCTTCTTTCTTTTTTAAATGAGGCTTTAAGAACATTTTTTATTATCTTTTTTTTTTTTTTTTTTTTTTTTTTGAGATGGGATCTCTCTATGTAGTTCAGACTGCCCTGAAACTCACTATGCAGTCCAGGCTGGTCTCAAACTTGCAGCAATACTCCTGCCTCAGCCTCTCAGGCTTTTCTTTCTTGATAGGTTTTTAATTAAGTCTTCAATTTCACTGACAAATACTGGTTATTTTGAATTTATATATCTTCTTGATTCAGCTTTGGTAATTCACATGTATCTAGATTCTATACATTTCTTCTGTATTTTACACATTATTTAAATACAGGTTCTCTAAGTAAATATTAATGATCTGGATTTCTGCAGGATCTGTTGTGATTTCACCCTTTTCACTCCTATTTTCATGGAGTTTTTTGTTCCCTTTTTTGATAAGTTTGGCTAAGGATTTACTGATTTTATTTAATCTTTCAAAAAACAACAATTGGAATCATTGATTGTTTGTATTGTTTTCCAAGTCCAATTGCATTAATTTCTGCTCTGATCTTTATAATTTCCTCCCACATACAAGCTTTGGGCTTGACCTACTCTTCTTTTGCCAGAAGCTTGTGATTTAACTTTAGGATGTTTATTGGATATTGTTTTTCTATAATGGGAATCTGTCACTATAAATTTCCCTCGTTGAACTGCTTTCATTGCAATCCACATGTTCTGGTATATTGTATTGGCATTATTCTTTAATTGTAGAAACTGTCTAATTTCTTCTTTAATTTAATCTGTGATCCATTGGTTTTTCAGGAGGGTGTTACTTAATTTCTACGTGTTGATGTTTTGGGATTTCTTTTGCCATTGACTTCCAATTTCATTGTACTATGGTCTGATAATATAGATGGGATAATTTGAATTCCTTTGCATTGACTTAAACATATTCTATGAGCTAGTATGTGGTCAAATGTGGAGAACATACCATGTGCAGCTGAAAAGAATGAGAAAGTAGGAAAGAAATGGAATCCATGAAACAGATTCAAACAGATATCCAGGAGGGAGGTTAAAAACTATTGAAAGTATTCACAGCAGAATGAGCCAATCTGAAGACAGAATATCATATATAATAGGATGATGGTCAGTGACTATGAAATGAGAGATCTACTAAAAATAGTAAGGGAACATGAGAAATCAATCCAACAGTTCCTATATGATGCAACTGAGTAGAACAATTATGTCACTTTGGCTAAAGTAGTATAATCAGTAATAATAATAGCATTGAACACAGCCTAGAAAAGGACAAAATATGGTGATTATTAATTTGCCACTTTTAACCACAGGAACTATATTTCTTGTTATATAACAAAATCTAAAACAAACTAGAAAATTGTATACAGTGAATATTACCTCAATATGGTTATTTTACCCTCACGGGTGAAAATTTAAAAGAGATTGGGGGGTTAGAGAAATAGAAGAAGAGAAAGAAATTAGAAGCAAAGCTGGAAGACAAAGGAAAATTATGCAAACTTTGGAAAACTAGTGAAGAAGACAAGATGAAAAGAGAGAAGGAAGAAATGAAACCAGAAGAGAACAAAACAACAAAAAAGAAACAATGTTCATACTCATATTAAAATAATAGCAAACAATGTATAACAAAGAGGGGAAAAAAAAGGAAGGAAAGAAGAAAATAAAAATGTTCACTTCAGGACATTTCTCTGCTATCACTGGTAGACAGAATGGGCAGACAGACCTGATCTGTGTTAATCCCAGCAAGCCAGCTGCAGATTTATGGCAGGGTAGTGGATAATCCCAGCAAGCCCGCACTTTTAGTTCCACTGAAATTCAGGCTGGTTTATGGCTTTTAACCCAAGTTGTTCAGCCTATACTCTTTATGCCTCCTGCCAGCTTAAAATCACTTTGCTGCTTGTTTGAACTTGGCTCCTTTACCTCCTGCCAACTTGAACTCAGTTCTGCCTCACTCTGACAGTGGGAGCTGCTGGATGAAGCCAGCCCAAAGCTGCACTGAGTTCTGAGCTCAGTTGGCCTGTCTTCAAGAAGGCTACCAGCCAACTGCCCTCTTCTGGGGGATGTCTGAACCCGAATAAGTCACCAGCCACTGTAGTCTGCTGTGTCCACTGACATGACTTTTTTTGGGTTGCCAGCAGTCATGTGCATCTGCAGGATTGAGTTGCCCCACTCAAGCCATGAGCCGGAGCTTGGATACAACTCTCTTTGCTCTCCTGTGGGCTTCAATTCTCTCTTGAGATCCTTGCTGGGTCCCAGGGACCCACTTTCCTCCTTCTCTTCCTCACATTGCTATATTCCAGGATGTGGACACCAAATCTGAAAAAGGCTGTCACCACTCCACCATCTTTCTGGAAGTCTTGAGAAATATATTTGTTAAAACACTAGCTCAGTAAATCTTTGGATCATAAAGCAAGGAAGCCTCAGATTCAGCTTCAAATGCAAGTTATCTTTAAGTTTTTCTTCACAAGTATCCCATTCTTAAAAGGAAGAAAGAGGGGTGGTGGAGATTTATAGTTGTCAATTCTTCCCAAAGCATTGTTAATACTATTATTGTCTTTTTTCATGTCCTATTTACCTAGCAGTATTAACAAATAAAAATATAGGATAATGGAATGGAAAAATAAAGGGAACAAACATCTTTAGAAAACATGTCTTTTTCTATGAAAAAAACAACTACATAATTTAAGATAAAAATGTTTAAAGGTAAACTCTTAGCAAATTACAGTTTAAGTACTACAGTATATCCTTAATTAATGTTTATAAAGCAGTAACTTTTTTAAAATAAAGGCAGGTTGGTATAAGTATTCTGGAATTTAAAAAATAATATAACATACTGTTACCCTCCTCAAACTTCATTCAGAAGTTAGTTTTCAATTAGATACCAACTGTATTTATGGATATTGTAGAGCTGTCTCCAAAAGATAAGTAGTGATGGTTATATGTGAAAATCATCTTTCTTTCCTCTGTATTTTCTTAGCTATCATTGTAAATCAAGTGTATTTTAAAGTATAGGATTGCAGCACAGCTAACACATTCAGAGCTGCACTGTTATGAACCAAAATCAATTTTGACATTACTAGGTCTGAAAATATTTAAAGTCAATATTTACATCTTTATTCCTTGTTACAAAAACTATTTCGGGATGTAAGCCATGTAGATCCAAAATATATGAAGAAACTGAAGGTTTTCTGGGGAGACCAAAAAACCATATACCTTGATGGTTAAGAATTAACTTCTATGGGGTGGGGGTGAAGGGAGGGCAGGGACAAGGGGAAAAAATGAGAACCAAGACCTGTCATATAAAGGTACAAGATCCCAATAATAAATGTAACTGTACTGTATACCTAAAATGTACCAATAAACTCAATAAAAAGAAAAAAAAAAGAATTAACTTCTAATTCTTCATTTCCTATCCTGAGTTCCAGTTGCACAAAGCAGCCACTTAATTTTTGGTCTGTATTGCACAAGAACAAAAGGAGCAAAGTTTGTAAAATTGGAGATGGTCTGTCAAATGTGCTACATAATAAACCCAACAGGAAGAATAAAATCAAATATCACATCAATTTTATCTATACCCAATTCATTAAATAATAATATGGTTTAATAGATACCTGCCTGTACTTACAGCACTTAAGTTAGGGCCTTTTGTAAAGATACATATGAGCATCACTGGGTATTAACTTTAGAGTAACCTAAAGTTTAATTCTAACATACTTTACAGTTCAACTCCTATTTGTTTCCCCTTTGCCCACAAAGTTCATGAGCAAAAAGGCCCAGCTGTGAACAGAAACTATCCACAGAGAGTTGATCTGCTGTGAACAGTATGGACTTTCATTGAGAGCTCTGAGCAGGAAGTGTTCCCCTCAGAACCATCATTCCTTTTTCAAATAAAGGGTAAAAGACATTTCAAGAGCAGATGTGTGCCATTTCCCTTCATTTGATAACCCAGAAGCTGCTGAGTGTAACCCCATTATGAGAGATTTTATTGCCCAGTAAGTGAAACACTGCCCTTTGGTGAGTTACTCCTTGTGGCTTCACTGAACTCTCTGCAGAGGAGGTGTGACAGCAGCGGGCAGTGCTGGCTCCAAAGCCAGGGGTATTATTTCAGGGAATTCTACTATCGTGAGTCCTGGGGTCCACACCTTAAGAGATGCACTGTTCCTTTAGGTGCCAACATGGCTTCTCTGGCTGTACTATGACCCCTCGAGGGCAGGACTCTTGTCATATTCAACACCCACCACCCTACATTCGAGAAGAGAGTACACAGCAGGTGCTCTATAAATTCTTGAATAGATTTTAAAAGTTCTTTCAGTTTCTGGATTAATCAACTAAAAGCAGAGTTAAACAGAGCATATGTTGCAGGAGGGAGTTGGATTTGAACTTTGAGCATCTGAGACACCCATGCCATGCCCAGTAACAGAAAGTGTAGAGGACTGTGGCTCTAAACTATCAACTGCTCACCAAAGTGTCCTTTGTTTGCCAGACTCCGGTTTAATAGGTACTTTTCCAGCCCTGTAAGTACAAGAAGCAAGGGTTTGTGTTGAATATAAAGCAACCTCCCAGAGGAAGGGAGGAGAATTTAAAATATCAGGTTTTCCTCCTATGTGCACGCTGCACAGAAGTTCCCCACAGGGCCCAGTTGTGCAAAAGAGGCACACTTCTATTTTGACAGAAGATCAGTGTACACAGTTCCCAACCAGAGGTACCTAACATCAGGATGAGAACATTCACAGCTCTGTGTGAGCCCCTAATTCGCTCATGTTTGCAAGTACAGTACATAGGGGTATGTTTTCAAATTGCATTTTCACTAAACTTCAAAACATTTTTCAAAATGTTTATTTACATTTTCCTCTGAACTAGAAGACATTTGCAGATGGGAATAAATATAAGATGTATCGCACCTGAAAAATGGATTGTTTTAAGGATGACTCCTACTCCTTGCTAGGTGTACATTGCTTTAGGGTCCAGAGCAATCCTATCCATCCTGCTTTCTTTTGAGTAAGGTAAATGATGGTCACAGTTCACTGCGTTTTCATTGAAAAACTTCTGGAAAGTGGCCCATTTGAGTTCCATGCTCTACAAAACAAATGCTAAACAACACCAAATCATGCCTCACTAGATTTAGTTACTCTGTATTCTTATTACTCTTTCTTTCAATCATCACAAATTTTAGTAGAACCCTGTTGCTAATGAAGAACCAAAACTGCACTTTGAGGAATTTTGTCATGGACATCTATGGGAAAAAGGAGATACAAGCAGGCTTCCTCATGGAATTTTTTTTCTTCAGATGACAGGAGATCTGTAGCTGTCACCCTCCTCCGGAACTGAAAATTGTACTAACATTTTATAACAATATTATAGCAACTATTATGTCAGAAAGACTAAATACGCAAATGCCACGCCAACAAATCACGGACCAGATATTGTTCTCTATGAGTCTATTATGCACAGATTACGCCGATTAATTTACTCTCTTTCTCATTTGATCCTTCCAAGCATCTCATGAGACGTCCTCTTTGTCTCCACTCACAGATGATGCCAGTTTGCCTTAGGCAGAGCTTTAGGCTCTTTCCAAATCACAGTCTATAAGTAGGAGAATATAGGTTCACAGCAAGCTTTCCCTGACTCCAGGGTCAAAAGCTTGGTTTGGGACAAAAATCTTTTACACAAAACTCTTTCTGTCTTGTTTTCCGTGAGTTCAAGGAAATCACAGGTCTGAGAACCCTCTTTTCCTCCCTTCCTTTGCGTCCCTGTGATGGCATCGCTTTACCGATTTTTGTCCTGCACCGCCTTTCCTGGGCTGGCTACAGCCTTGAAGACTCACAGAATCGTCCACACCCCGCAACCCCCG
>NW_022900927.1:653897-692911 GCF_012274545.1 Fukomys damarensis | reverse complement strand
AGGTGTTTGCAGAGCCCCATGAATGAGCAGCTGTTGCCCTTCAGGAGGTGGCAGAGGCAAGGAGCTGGCGGGCTGTGTAAGCGTATACAGTGAGCCACTTTCTGTAAGAAGGTAAAATATCTAAAACGGGACCACCTCCGAGATGAAGCCTTCCCTCCTGCTACCTCTCCACCTACTTACTCCAGACTCCAGTGCTGTTTTCCAAGCCTGTGCTCCCTGCCCGCTTCCCGAGGGTGTCCAGGAGGAGCTGACCTGGCAGCCTATTATTACTGTTTATTATTATTATTATTATTATTATTATTATTATTATTATTATTATTACTCCCTCCCTCGCTGATGTCCATCCCACCGCCCACCCAGGGCGAGCAGAGGCGGCCTCACCGGCTCGTTCCTACGTGGTTTCGCAAGCTGGCGCTGGGTGCTTACTGATTTTTAAATAGCTCTGCGAAGAAAGGGGAGAGGTTTCCATTGAAATCAACTTGGCTCGAGGAAAGAGGACAGCTTTGGTCACGGGAGGGCGCTGTGGAGCAGAAACCCAGTGAGGTCTGAGTTTCCGCTTCTTCTCCTTAGGAAACCAGCCCGCGGTGCGGACAATGCCCCAGGCCGGGAGGTGCCGCGGCTCCGATGCGCGGCGCAGCCCGAGTCCGATTTCCTCTGTGGACCTGAAATGCCCCAGCTTTAGAATCAGGAATGCACTTTTTCATCATAGCTCTCGGGCTAACTGTAAGGAACCTCACCTTGCAAAAATGTCTTTCCATTTCATACTAAGTAAATCTTTAGAGATAGACAATGATGCTGGGCATCGTGGCGCACATCTATAATCCCAACACTCAGGAGTCCGAGGCAGGAAGATCGCCACGAGTTCAAGGCCAGCCTGGGCTACATAGTGAAACCTGTCTAAAAAAACAAAAAAAAGGAGAGAGAGAGAGAGAAGGAAATATATATTTTATCTCCCAAAGAAAAACGCAAGTGTTAAGATAAGGGCTGAATACACTTGTATAAACTCACTAAGTGACACTGTTGGGCCTGCAGTTCACACACTACTTGGTCTTTCTCGACGCTGTGCCGAATTCACAAAATGGCGACGATAATCATTTCTATACCTGTTCAGTGTGACTGTACCTAGCCACCACAGAAACAACATCTGTGTGGAACCAAAACTAACCTTGGGAAATACATAATAAAAATCTGAGCATCGAAGCTTCTAATGTTTTACATAGGGCAAAATATTTCTTAATAAAATTGTGAGGCTTTTCAGATGCTGAGAACTAAAATCTCCAGAAATGGCTCTAAGCCACGTATGTATGAGCTGCATAAAAGTAGCAGTATTTTCCTATTGCTCCAGAGGACGCCCACACAGCATGCGCCGTACAGACACTCATCTCCGACATGCTATAAACATGGTGTATGTGTTGGGCCAAGGGGACACATGACCGACAAGTGAGGCATAGACCCCTCCCAAAGGGGCCCATAGATGGACTGCTGTGCTTGAACTTAGGTAGATTTCTGCTAGGCCCACCTGGAGTTGAGAGGAAAATACACACCCAGTCCTTAGTGAGGATGTGTTGTTTGTCTGAGGAGTACAGGGAAAATATGTGGAAAACTATGCAGAAAAGCTAGAGGAAGCCCCTCGGGATGGAGACTCTGACATCAAGAGCATTAATGACTTGTAGGAAACCAACGCCAATGCGTATAACCCTTGCCTGTAATTTGTTTCCTGTCTGATACAGGTTCAATTGCCTTCCTCCTCTCCAAGTGGAAAAACTAGTTTTGTCTCATTTGCATTTTGTTTCATTATTTCTAGTTAGTTTATTTCTTCTTTTGAACAGGTTATAAATTCTGGTTCCCTTCTCCATTGCTGAGTAAAATAAATCTTTAACACATATTCATGTATATATCTGTATCAGAGTCATACTCTTTCTTTTAATTAACATTTTTCCCTCAAGGCATCCGTTCTTTCTCCATCTCACATGTTGTTCAAAGATAGGAAGGTAAACAAAGTCCTCCAATTCACAAAGTGGGAAAGGACCTGAACTTCATCTGAGAGAGAGCTGCTCTGTCCTTGGCTTTAGTGATCCATTAGGGATGGGCACATGATCAGAGCAGTGGCTCCTCTCCCTGAGCTTTTCTGCTAACATAACAGGAATGACCTTCTTTCTTGCAATCTTGGGTTGAGAGAAAAATGCTTACATTTTTCTTGTTAGTCTTCTCCCACACTGTGTCAAAGAAACTGTCCCTGACAGGAAGGAAAAAGGCCAAGTTATAAAGAAAAGCAGAGACAACGATGACCAATGATAACTGGAACAACATCCACCCTTTTACTCAATTCTGGACAATGTGACAAATTGCTATGGGCTAGGGGACTTCAACAGTAAACGTTCATTTCTCTGAGAGGTACAGGAGCAGGGTGCCGGCCTGGTCCAGTTCTGGTGGGGTCCTCCTCCCCCCTGTAGAGGGCAGACTTCTTCACCTTGTGTCTTTGTGGGGAGGAAGGAGGCCAGCTAGCTCTGGATCTCTCCTCCTAAGGCTGCTAAGCTCACCCTCGAGGGCTCCATCCTCATCACATATCACCTAAAGGTTTTGCCCTTGAATACCATCATACTGCAATCAGACTGTCAACATGTGAATTTTGCTAGATGGATCATTCAATCCATCGCACATCTATTCTCAATATTTCTCCTAAATTGAGAGAGAAATCTCTTTCCCACAAACCACTTTGCTAGGTTTTCTTACTTGGATTAAAAAGAGCTCTAAATAACAAGTCTGACCTCTGACTTCCTGACTTGCTGACTTCCTAGCTATCCTAGAGGATGTCCCAGAGCATCATTTCAGGACCACAGAGACGAGCAAGACCAAGAAGGAGTAGGACACCATCACTGTGCCCATGATGGGGCCACAGCTGCAGCCACTGTCTGTCACAGTGCACCCCTGAGGCTTCCTCTGGCACTGACTTGTGGGGTCGGTCTCAGTGCTTCTCCTTCCAGACATCTGTACCTCCAGGCACTGTGCTCCTCATTCCCCTTCACCCTGGGTCAGGTGCTCCACTCATTCCACGAGGCAGGAGGATCCAGGTGAAGATGTGGTAGCCAGCCGAAGGCACCTGGCAAACCAGTGAGCCCGGCACATTCGCACAGGGAAGCCATGTGTCCAGCAGGGGATGGTAGAGGGGATCTCGTGGGGCAGCCGGGAATTCACTTCTCCTCTGCTGCTTCTGAACAGCAGAGCACATTTGTGCGCCTTGAAGATGACCAGCTCTGGCCCTTTACAAAGTGATTAGGGATCCACTCAAGCATTCGGGCACGTCTTCTGTCTTTTTTCCACCAAAAGGACAGTGTTTGGTGCCCAGTAAATGCGTGTGGAGCAGGTATGAAGGTGTCATCTCTAAATTTTAAGCTCCATAAAGGCAAAGACCTTATCTACCCCTCCTCTTTTACTTTAGTTTCATCAGGGCAATGCCTAACATTTCATATGTATCACTGTATACATATGTGTGTCTATCATATGTACAGAATTATTCCTGTCTTTCCCACAGGACATCTGACAAACCTTTCTCCTGACCATGGTACATGTCACTAATTCGCTCACCTCCAGCCGCATGATCATTTGTTCCCTCTCCATTCATGCATCGTGAATTCACCAAATACAAATACATTCTAGAATACTTAGTAGAAAAACATAACTTATGCTTAAAGGCCTACAGTTTCCAAAGTCCTGCTTTTGCTCTTTGTGTTTCCCTTACTCACCACTTCGGCCACACCCTCTAATGACCTGTAACCTTACATTGACTTCTTGATACTACTCTTTGAGCCAAACACAAATTTCCGAGCATGTCTTTCAAAGGCCTCTCCCAGCTGAACCCACCTTCTCCGACTGTTTTCATCTCCTCCTCTAACCAAGCCTTCACCTTCCACACCAACTAAATTTATTGTCATGTGGTTCCTTTCATTGGTTCTTCTTCTCCTGGCTGTCAGCCATTGGTCAATTTTTTCCGTATCTGTGGAACAACAACCAAACCACAACTTTCTCCTCTTTAAATCACAGCTCAAGGACCAAATGCTCCAAGAAGTTTTTCCCTCCCATCTTCCAAGCTGTCAGATCATTGCTGACCCAGACTTCTACCACAACATAACCTTGAAATGACTGAATTTATAAGTATGAGATGGCTGTAGTCCAATTACTGGCTTACGTCAATACTAAAATCCTAGTCTCAGTATTAATCAATATTAAACAAAAGAAATGTTCAATAGTCATTAAATTAGCATTATAGAATTTAGCATTTTTGATCAAAGACAATTAAATGTGTTCATTTTATTTTTATTTGTTTACTTTTTTGGTACCAGGGATTGAACTCAGGTCCTTGCACTTGAGAGGCAGGCAGTGGCACCACTAAGCTAAATCCCTGGCCCAAATGTAGCTCACTTTAGTTTATTTAGTCCCTGCCATGTTCCCCAAGGAATGTTTAAAAAAAATTACAATAACATATTGACATACAGTGACAACTAAAAATACATAAATGTCAAAGTCAGGAGAAATATAGAAGGAATAAAATGTAAGAGTATGGAAAAAATGCCAATGCTCACTCAGAGCACTGAACAGACAGAGGAGGGGCTGACCTCGTTATGCAGCAACGTCTTTGAGTAGCTCAGTTGTTCTTTCGAACAGGAACAAAAACAGGAAGAGGCACCTACTCAGCACTTCCTGTGGCTCCAACAGTCTTCTCTTGGTGTACTTCTATTGATTCATGAACCCTCATAACACTTCTGCACATCGGTACTATTATTTTTTTCTCATTTTACATATGCAGAAACTAAAACATAAAGAGTCTGAGTGACTCACTATAGGCAAAGGGTAGAATTGGGACACAACCCAAGCCAGTCTGATTCCTGAATCTATATACTCACCACTGACTTGCACTGCCCACGCCCTCTTCTGTTCAGGATGGTCAAGGAAGACCTCCGTGACAAGAGACATTTGAGCCAAGGCCTGAGGGTGGGTATCCCATGGAAGAGCAGCATCTCCAGGCAGAAAGAACATCCGGCTGATATCCACCGGGCATGTGTGTGCTTGGCATGTTTCAAGAGCTCTGCAGTCCAACAGAGATGCCACTTCACACCTGACCCACCGGATAGCCTGTTTCTGGGTACTCTACAGATCACCTGGGAGCATCACTCCAATGTTCCCAAGTCCACCAACACACACCTTGAGAAGCAGCTCCACCTCACCCACTCTCCAGTCTGTGTCTTTCTGATGTCTGTGCTTCGTTTGTACCATCTGTATGCTTACTTCTGATACACCACATCAGAAAAGATTGTTCAGTTGTTTCCTCAAACAGCATGCAGGGTGGGGGGGAGGTAAAGCCTTAAAAACCTTAAATGATATTTAGATGGCTTTCTCATCAAAATAACCTTTGAATTGTAACCAAAAATGCTAACTCAAGAGTTATTAAAATTTTACTTAGCAGGCACTGATATATAAGAAGTAGTTAAAATCATATGCAGAAAGAATAAGCTTTATGTAATATTTGAATCCTTCTTGTGCCTTTTACTTAAAATGTTACAGTATAACAGGTTATGCTCCATCAAGCTCATTTTCTTG
The DNA here is from genome assembly GCF_012274545.1 of Fukomys damarensis. Classification (NCBI taxonomy): domain Eukaryota; kingdom Metazoa; phylum Chordata; class Mammalia; order Rodentia; family Bathyergidae; genus Fukomys; species Fukomys damarensis. Next base: position 687,316 of record NW_022900927.1, on the reverse strand, counting down.
TTTGTTTGTTTTTTCGGAATACTATGTGCAAGATCAACATCTAACAAAGAATAGGCCATGGCGTGCCCACGTGGTAACAATTTCTCCAAAACAAGAACTCTTGGTTAAAAATTGTTACAGGTAAATATCCATCATCCAACACACACACACAAACACATGCACACGTGCACACACACACACACAACTTGAAGAAGATACCCTACTGATCTAATGGGAGGTGTCTGAGTACCACCATATTTAATAATTACAGACCCATTTAATTAGCATAGAGTTTTACGATCTCTTCATTTTGAATCACTTTACTTAATTTTTGACATTCTTTATGTTCTAAGCACTGAGTTAAGGCCCTTGTGTGCATTAGTTATTCAGCCCTTGACAATCCCTGTGGTGTAGATGGTGCTTTCACCTCATGGTGAAGATGAAGGTCGTTAAACTCACTAGTTCAAAGAACATATGGCTGAGTAGGTCTTGTCAGAATCTAGGTCCAGAGCCTTTGTTTTTCCTAAAACATCACTGATTCATAACAGAGATATCACTGGGACTCTAAAAGTAAATACCATTTGGAATTATTTTTTTCAACACTGAGGATCCAACCCAAGTCCCATCATGCTAGACAAGCTCAATACCAGTAAGCTACATCCCTAGCCCATTTGGAAATTTTTGAAGCATTTCATACACAGTATTTACAATGACAAAATAACTGCAAAAGGAAAGTAGAGAAAAACTAAATGAGTAAGGTAATGTTTTGAAATTTCCTACATTGGTTTGATGTATATGATTTGTCTTCTGAAGAAAAAAATTAATATTTCCCATTAACCATAAAATATAATTCTAAGTTACAGAATAAAACCCTTGTTTCATGCCATATGTATTTAAAATGTATTAATTAGCAAACACCACAGATTTTCTTATAGTAAAAATATTTTTGAAATCACAGTATATACTACTCTTGAACATCACCTTAACAACTATTTTTAAAAGCTTCTTATTGGAAAATTAACAAGTGGCAAAGAAAACAATAAATTTTGCAACTTGAAAGTGTTAGTCATTTATGCAAATATATAATAGATATTTATTTTTATATTGACCATTTATATCCAAAGATCATCACTTTTTTGTAAAACTCTACTGTCTTTTCATCATTTTCAAAGATTAAATTTTATTAAAAATTCACACTATCAGAATTTTTGTTGAGAATTATGTCATCTCCATAATATAAATTTACAGAAGTTTAAAACCCCCCACTCTACCCTTTTAAATCTCAGAGAACTGGCAGATATTTAAAGAGGTTACAAGATTCATCTTCCAATTGCTTTCAGTTAAAACTAGAATCTAAGAGATATATTTCATGGTGACTTGCCAGACTGATTTCAATCATAGTCCTAAACTGTGTTGTGATTACTTGAAAAAGGAACGTTTTTGGCACAATCTTAAATTCAGCGGACTGCTCGTGAGTGCCCACTAGGTGGCAGCACAGGAGACAGCCTAGAAAGGCATTTCCGTGTTAGAGCAGGAGCCTGGCCAAACCAAAGGTATAGAAGAGAATTAAACGACACCTTCCATTCTGTTAGCGAAAACAAGAACAAGAAATTTTTTAATGGAGGAAAATGCTAATTCCCTTTAATTTTTTCCTTCATATGATAGTCAACATATAATGTTATGTTCTAATCCATTTTACACTCTAGCCAGACTTAATTTCAAAATATAAAGTGAGTCTTATGTTTCCTGCTTCAAAAAGCAGTGGCTTCTTACTGCTCTCAAATGTCCCTTAAGGTCTCTCTGGTCTTCCCTTCTCCAAAGTCATCTCCTCTTAGATTACAACTGGCACTGAAAACACTATTTATATGTATCAAAAAGCTTTTGAATTATTAGCTGTGGGTAAAACGCATAAGCTTTATTATTTTAACCACCTGGAAGTGGACAGTTCCACCGTGTTAAGTAGTCTCATACTGCTGTATATGCAGATCTTCAAGACGTTTTTGTCTTGTGAACTGAGGCTCTGAGCCCATGAAATAGTTCCCCTCCTCCAACCACGTCCTTGGAAATCCCATCCCACTTCCTGTTTCTGTTATTTTGATTACGTTAGATGCCTCCTATGAATAATATTTGTCTTTTTGAGATGGCTGAGACACAATACCTAACCGGTACAACTTAAAGGAACAGAGGTTAGTTCTGCTCACCGCTCCAGACCACAACCCACTGGCTCCTGGGCAGAAGCAGGATGGTGCAAGGGCCTGGCTGGGGGAGAGCAGCTCATCCCCTGGCAACCAGGAACAGAGAGAGGAGGGGGAGCTGAGAGTAAGAGCCCCCCTTCCTGGTCCGGCCCAGTAACCGCTTCTGTCTAGGCCGCACCTCCGAAAAGGACATTAAATGACTAGATGACCCCACTGAGTAGAACGCCTCATGATCTATCATGTTTTATGCTTATGGGTCTCTAGGGAACATTTTAGAAGTAAACAATAACAGCTTCCTTTCTGTAACAGCCTCAAGGCTCGTCTCAGCTGTAGCACATAGCAAGGCCTGCTTCCTGGTGCAGGCTAAGTGAGGGTCCCCTGCATGCATCGTCCACTGCATTTGGTTACCTTCGGCCCCGCAGTAGTCACCTGGGCTGAATCCGCCAGCCGCTGATGTGAAAGCAGGTATGCAAAGGTCTCTCTGAAATCCTCCTTCCAGTTCTTCAGGATATCCAGCTGGGAGCGAGATTGCTGGGTCATTTTTAAGTTTCTGAGAAACCCTCACACTGCTTTCCTCAGTAGCCGTACCATCTTGCACTCCCACCAACAGCCTACAAGTGTGCACATCATTGCCAGTCTTGTTATCACTTGGGTTTGCTTCGTGTTGTTATGGTTTTGTCTTTGATAATGGCCACTCTAATGTGGGGGATCTCTTTGTGGTTTCAATTTGCTTTTCCTGATGATACTGATCACGAGCATTGTTTCATGTGCTTGTTGCCCATCTGTACATCTTCTTTTGGAGAACTATATGTTCAAGCCCTTTGTTTGTGCTTTAATCTGGTTGTCTATTGGTGATTGAGCTGCAGTACTTTATAGTCTCTGGTCATTAAACTCTTACCAGAGAGATGACTTGCAATTATGTTTCCCATTGTGTATGCTGCCTTTTCTTTCTGTTAATTGTGTGCTTTGATGCACAGGGTATTTTAAAGAAAATTCAAAGGAAGCCGCATAGTCCTCACAATTATCATGCTCTGTGGAAGCCACACAGTCCTTTTGTCCAGTAACTGGCAGCGTTATAATTTACCTAACCATGCCACTGCTGTGGAACACTATTTCCTATTCTTGGTAAGACTAAAACTAAGTGGTTATATGCATATAGTTTTTTCCTTCTTAAGGGTTATTTCCAGAGGCTAATATTACCAGAGGCAAAATTATTGGGTCCAATAATGTAAAAAATTTATGGCTTTTGATATTTGTTGCTAATTTTTATTAGTTTTCATATATTATAAATTAGTGTTTATTGGACACTTGTTATGTGCCAAGAGCTCATCTATATTCTTTGCACATGATATCACTAGCCCTCACATCAGTACTGGAAGGCATTGTTACCATCTTACAGAGACTGATACGGATTCAGAGAGTCTGTGTTAGTTAACTGTGATCACACAGCTTTTAAGTGGAGAAACTATCATTAGATGTTAAGTCTGTCTGACTCCAAGACCAGTAGCAATCATGACACTGTATTGATTGTCTGTGTAGGAGAAAGAACACTTTTTCCTTTCCTTTACACCAGATTGAGAACTGTAACACTTGCTAAAGTAATAGAAGAAGGCAATTATTCTCTGATTACATACTTGTATGGATATTTTCCCAATGTTGTGCTAAGCCTGGCCCTTACTATCTCGCTCCCCCCACACTAAGTGGATAATTTTAACTATCCATTAGGTATGTAATAGTGTCTTGTTGTTTCAATTTGTGTTGTTTTAATTTATATTTCCTGGGTGACATATACTTACTCACCAATTGTACATCTTTGTTGAGGTGTATTTTTAGGTTTTTAGTCTTTTTTAAATTGAATTTTTTATATTCTTAGTGTAGGTTTTTGAGAGTTCTTTGTACCACTTGGAAGTCTTTTGTATGCTATAACTCTTGCAAATATTTTCTCCCAGGCTGGTTTATCATTTCAGTCTTGACCTGCACTCAAATCAAATAAATCCATTGTAGTGGATATATGTTTATCTCCACCCAAGAAATAAAAATGAGAACCAGTGTTTGGGAGAATAATTTGCATCTTTTGCCAGCTCTGGGACTATATCAGCCAAAGTCATTCTATGCAAATTTACACCATTTATCAGTAGCTGAGTGATGGGATCTGCTGCTTCTCAAATATACAAATCACTCTCCTTGCACCAAAAGGCTATTTGTGCACAGATAGTTGAGGCCAGTACTTTCCACAGAAATAAAATATAACACCATACAGAAAATTTCACATCTTAAAAATGTAGTCACATTTAGAAAATGTAAGTACCAGGCATAATTTTATAAATATGTATTAGTTACCCCAAAACCTAAAATATTATTTTAATATGTGATTTAAAAATTACTAACAGGGTTAGGGTTAGGGTAAAAAAATTACTAACAAGGTATTATTTGTCATGTTATTTCACACCAAATCTCTTGATGCACAGTGCACACAGCACATCTCAGCGTGGACTAGCTAAGCCGCCACACATGGCCCATGACCATATCCTGCACAATAGAAGTGGAGACCTCAGAAACCTTTCCTGGCTGCTGATGGACACCATCAATGGCAATGCTCTTAGTCAAGGTTAGTATTACATGTCATGTTGTTTAGACAGTCTGAGGACCAATTACTTTGCACACATTTTTTCACCTTCCAAATTACCAAGGCATCATCTTGAAATAACACCAGGCATCCCCCTTGAAAGAGCTCAAATTTCAATAGCACAAATATATAGCACATATAGATTTGAAGGAGGACTAAGGAGTAGGAAGAAAAAAGAATCCTACCTGTGATTTTGGAGAGTAAGGACTTGTTGGGCCTATCCTGAATTGGTAGGCAAGGAAATCAGGCATATATGAGTACACAAAACATTCATATAGACTACTCACTGGAAACATGTGTAAAAATACAGCTTCCACCCTACTTAAATGGGGACAATAGGTTAGACTGCTCCTCTAGGTTTGAGTCTAAGGAACTTTATCTGATACTGAGAGCAGGCAGGGTTGACCTTCAACTGAAAGGGGTAAACAAAATGACACTAAAAATGATGTGTGTGAGGGTGTGTGTGCTGGAGACTGAATCCAACACCCTGTGCGTGTTAGGCACACATTGCACCACTGAGCTACACTCCAAGGTAGAATTACTTCCTTAAATGAAGATGGTACAGAAAGCGACATTAAATGCAAAGCATAAACACCAAGGTGGAGAGCCAGGCAAGAGTCCAAAGCAGGCTGGCAAAAGAAAAGAGACAGGCAGGAAGAAGCCCAGAGGCCATGGAGTGCAGAGCTGAGCTGAGCCTGAGGAGGTGAGGAGTGGTCAAGGGTCTGACACCAGGTCTCAGCTGTGGCTCAGTAGATGCAATGTGAACTGCTGGCAAAAATTTTGGCACTGGTGTGTTAGAAACAGATCTTACACAGTCATGCAGAAATTCAGTGACAATCCCAGTACATCTGCCACATGACACTTTCACTGCCCCACAGAGATGAGCTGCACTGAACTAAGCAGACCAGAATTTTCCACCTTAATTTAACTCACACCCGGCATCTGGGCAGGATCTATATGTGGGATTTGGTGCATTGTAAATTCATGTTGTTTTTACTTATTCCCCCAGCTGGAGCATGCTCTGTATATCCCCGTGGAGTTTGAAACTTGAAGGCTCTACCCTTTCTCAGACCACCCTAACTCAAAGGAAGCACTCCAACCCAATGGGATGGGTGTTTTTAAAAACCCTAAAGACATTCATAATGAATACAGAGGGTTTTCTTTGGGGTACTTTATTCCTTCCTTTCAGAGTTACTAATATTTGCTCTTTTCGTTTTTGCAAACTTTTCTGAAAGCATCACTCACCTTTTTGTTTTCTCCTTCATTTAATCAGGTTTGAATATATTTTCCCATTAAGTTTATTGGTACATTTAAAGCAAACAGTACAGTTACATTCATCCTTGTTGGGATCTTATACCTTTACATGATATGTCTTGGTTCTTATTTTTTCCCCATTCTCCTGCCCTCCCTTCACCCACTCCACCCTTCCCTATTGGTTTGAATATTTTTATCATACAGGTCCTTGGATACTCACTGTCTTTCTCCTTGGTGAGGTACAGTGGGGAGCCCTGTCTCTTTGGGTGCCAAGGACCACCAATGGCCTGCGATCACCTGATATTTTTGTTCTTGGCAAGGACCAAGCCATTAGAAAATAGTTATGCAGTAAAATGCAAGAGGTCTGCTGTGCCTGCAATCTTCTTTGAAGATGTCCCACAAATATTATGACCAGTTAATCCTGTGCAGGCTTCATGCAGACGATCTAAGAGAAAAGACTGGCTGTGCTCTCAGCTATCGTAAAACCAACACATATGTTTCCAAGCTAAGAGAGTGAGAAAAAAAATACCATGCATAATTTCACTTGTAGTTTTCTAGATTTTAGTTTTTAACTAAATGTTACCATTTGGTTTCTGCAATTACCTGTTGAGGATAAAGGACTAAATTTGGGAGTAAGATGGAGGGAAAGAAAGAAAGAAAAGTGATGTGTGGTGATATTTAAGAACTCAAAAATTAGACCCCCTCAAAATAAAAGACCTAATCAAAAGGTGGACAACTGAAATGAACAGACGGCATCTCAGAAAAAGAAAAGCAAAGGGCCAATAAATACATGAAAAGCTGTTCAAGATTTTTGGTCTTTAGAGCAATTTGAATTAAAACAACACTGAGATTTCATCTCACTCCAGAAAGAATGGATATTATCAATAAATCAAAATAACAAATGCTGGAGAGGTTGTGGGAAAACGGAACCCTTCTACATTGTTGATAGGAATATAAATTAGTACAACCATTATGGAAATCAGTATAGAGATTCCTCATAAAGTTATAATAGAAATTCCACTCAGCACAACAATGTGCCTTGTAGATGTCTTCTCAAAAGTGCTTAAAACATCATATTATAGTGATAAATGCATGCCCATGTTTTCAGCAGTACAATTCTCAATAGCTAAATCCCAGAAGCAGCCTGTATGTCTATCAGTAGATGAATTGATTAAAAAAGTGTGGTATTTATACAAAATGGAGTACTACTCTGACATACAGAAGGATAAATCTGAGTCATTTGTAGTAAAAATGATTGCACCTTGAGACCATAATGTTAGGTGAAATAAAATAGACACACAATGTGAAATAGGAAGAAAAGGGCTAAAGATGTAGGGAAAGTGGGAAAGGTAGGGGAAAGGTAATAAAGGAAAAAATATATGAGAAAATGAAAAAATGGAAATAAAGTGTTTGTAAATGGGGAGGGTAGGGGGGGTGAAGGGAGGGCAGGAACAAGGGGAAAAAATGAGAACCAAGACCTTTCATGTAAAGGTACAAGATCTCAATGATGAACGTAACTGTACTGTATCCCTAAAATGTACCAATAAACTCAATGAGAGAAAAAAAAGAAATAAATCAGACACAGAATCTTAAACACCACATTGTTTCTCTTATATGAGAAACCAAAAATATAAAAAGCAAAATAATAGATACATAATAGGCAATAAGGAGATAGATCTTTTGCAAATGAGAAGGGGACCAAGAGATGGAAGTACGGGGGCAAAGGATATTAATAAAAAAGAATTCAAATGTATTATGTACATGTACCTAACACTCCTCATTAGGAATGTCACCATTATCTATTGCCAATGTTCACTCATAAAAAATGTGACTGAAAAAAAAGAAAGAAAAGCAATATGGTACAGAACAAAGAGAAAATACAGTGGACTCTCAGGTTATGGCCAGCCTGACTTATGAACGACCTGGGTTACAACCAGAATTTTAGTTTTAACTTATGACCAGAGTCTTGAATTATGACCTGAATACAGGCTGCTTGTGCTTCCAGATGGTCTCAGACACAGATTTAACCCTTGAAGAATTCAGGAAGAAACATGACAACATCCTTTCCTGTGTGGGGTTAACTGAGAAATCCCGGGGCCCTGGGCGGTGGCTCTGGAGGTGCAGCTCTTCAGTGCCTCTGTAGTTTCTAGGCTGCTGTCTTCAGGAGGCCGAACTGCAGAACATGCACACACGCACACATGCACACACACACACACACGTATGCACACAGGCACACACAGCATGTACCTCCATCACGCTGACCTACAGTAAACTAAAAATAACTGCAATTTTAAAAGATGGGGAGTAAAGGATGAAAAAAGAAGCTTGGTCCTTTTCCAGAAACCCTACAGTTTTCAAGCGAGGACAAATTCTGAACGCATCTCATTCCAATATCAGTAATTGTGGCAACGACTTTCCTGTCTGAGAAAGGTACCATGCTGTCCCAGGAAAGACAAGCACACTCCCTCCATGGGTCTTAGAGCACTACGCCTAGCTGAGCAAACACTCTGTTCAAACTGCCTCACACAGTTAAAACCTTCTGTTCAGGTTACCTGCTAATGCTCTCACTCCTCTCTTTGAATGTGCTTTTTCTGGCAGCACCAATCATCTCTTGCAAAAATCTATGTGAACAGAGATAAGCTGCATCTGGCCAAATGTCAGAATCATGTTGTGCTTTAGTACTGCTCATTAAACTGTAATTTACACATCCACATCACATATAAATGGTATGTGACCCATGCATAAGTGTGCTGATTAAATTCTACCATAAGAGTAGCATAATCTTTATAGAATTTAGTCTGTTTCCATATATTACAATATATACTTCATAGCACATATGTATATGTATTTCACATATTATATCTTATACCTATCATATTTCAAGACCCCTACCACTTTTCCCCTTCAACCTTCAACTCTCTTTCTCCCCTTTTCTTGTGTTTGTTTCTCAGTTGTCCCTTCTACACCTCCACTGACTCAAACAATTACTAAATATGAGAAAGGAAACAGAATACTGTCCTTGGTAAGAAAGAGCCATCCAGGAAGCTTTCTCCTTCTTCAGGCCGTTGGCATAGCTTTCTAATAAGCAACAGAGAAAAGCAAAATTTCCACTTACAAGAATGAAGGTAAAGTTCATCTAATACTCCAGCCCCTAACACAGAGACATGGGCATGCACACACACTTACGCACAAGTCCAGACCATCGTTAAGCCTGAAAAAACTTTGAGCTTGGGAAGATGTTTGGATTCCCAGAGAATCATTAGCCTTCCGTTCATTTCTCCTTTTGCCCTAACATGAGGAACACTGGAGAATTTGTCCAGTTAGTGGCTTTTTCATTAACCACTCATTATGAAAAAGGAAGGAAGAGAGGGAAGAAGGAAGGAAGGAAGGAAGGGAGAAAGAAAACTCATATGATGGATCTACATATGCACTTGGAAAAGAAAGTGACAATGTCGAGAAACAAGAAATGTTTCTTGGAAACATTCTGTATTTGGGGGGAATAGAACCAATGTGTCTGAAAATCATGATGTCCACTGGCATGAATGCCCACTTAATATTTAGTTTGTTCAGTTTCTTGCTTCCAGATCCTACTGGCCAAATTTATTGCCCATGGCTGAAGAAAGGATTTTTTTCCCCCATGAAACTTGTTTTGGCTTGAACTAAAGTTCAAATAATATTTACCAGGATTATTAAAAAACTCTAACACTTTTTTTCTTCTTCAGCATTCGGGGATGGAATGTCAGAAAAGTGTTGACATTAATTTTTAAATTAATATTTTTGGAAGAATGTCCTTCAATAAAAGATCAAATGATTACCACAATGCTGGAAATGGGTTGACAATCGCTAACAATGTCTGTCCGTGACAAAGTTCGGATCTTACTGTGAGGTGAGGTGGGGGTGGGGGTTACACTTGATGGAAACACAGATTGCCTCCTCAGAGATTTCAAATGTTTCATTCGTGCCCATCCTCAAGAATAAGGCTGAATTGCTGAGCTCAAAAACATCCTTGCTGCTAGCACAGGAAAGGGCGTTTCTCAGTTGAAATCTGCAGCCCACATAAATTCTGCACTGCTGCGTGCTGAGGAATTCTATCAGTTTATGAGAGCACAAAATCAGAGACTGTCTTGCACTTTACAGTCTTTCTTTATTTGAACAGTCAGCTGAGAGCAATAAAAAGGAGAATAAGCTTCCTTTTAAAAAGACCTACTTTAGAGCTGAATCTCTACCACTCAGCCATGTGTCCTCCAGGCCTCAGTCTCCCCATCTGAAAAATTAATAAAGTAAGCAGCCTCTCTCGGAGTGGTTATATTGGCACGCCCTGTCCCGATATTTTAAATTTTATTTTTCTATGTCAGCTGTCATCTTCTCACCCTGTTTTATTGTTTACCGACTTAATTTGTTAATGATCTGCACGTCCCCTGCCCGTTAGAATGTAAGCCTCTTTTGGACATCACTCACTGACACACAGATTTTTATCCAGCACACAGGAGGTGACCAATAATCACCTATCCAGCGGTCAACAGGTACAGGTAAGGTGTCCAGCACAGCAGGCATGAAAGACCTCCTGCCCCAGAGGATCAGTAAGTCACCACTGCCACTGCGAGTCATGGAAGGGGAATGGGCACAGGCACTCAGCACCCTCCTCCCTGTCCCAGAGCACTCTGCATTGTTCCTCGTAGCATCTCCCTATTGCCTGTCTCGCTCCAGAAGATCTGGAGTCAGGACTAAACCATCTGGGACAAGCAGGAGCCACGCGGCGCCTGGCCAGGCCAAGGGCCTCAAATGACCTGTGTTCCCCTCTCTTGCTATTAAGTATTTTTCTCTAAAAAGCAATATTCTCAGCTTGTCAGGATTAAATAAGGAGTTTTCTTTGTCATTCCTAGAGCTTGTTCCTGTATCTACTTTCCTAACCAGCTGGAGACAATAGCTTAACCCCAAAAATGGGCTAGCAACACTGACCATCCACGTGCCCAGCACTAGGAAACCCCTTGGATTAATTCTGAGGAGGATAGCCAACAACCTTGAGAACATTAATGTCCTCATGGGAAGTGGAGTAGTGACACCCACCTGCCCCTCAGATTCATGTAACTCCATGCGTTAAGGTCTATAAGGAATTTGCTACATGCTGGGTATACGTTAAGCATTGCATTGGTGTCAGTTTGCTTTCCTGTGGTTTCCAGGCTGACTCTCTTGTTAATTATGTAAACGTGAGCAACTTTTTAGTATCCTAAGTGGGAATGCTAATGCCTACCTCGCAGGTGACAAGAAATGAGAAACTGCTACCACTGCCAAGTCTGGAGAACTGTAGATGCTCAGTGCACAGCAGCTACTCTTACTGTTACCTACCATTTGTTAAACACCTCTCATGTTGCAACCATAGAATTTGTCTTCAGTGCACTTAAAATAAACAACCTCGTTGATTTAATCTTTGAAACAACCTTCAGTGTGAAGTTGGTTTTGTTTATTTTGTCTTGCTTTATTTTTGAGACAGAGTTTCTATGTAGTTCAGGCTGGCCTTGAACTCACTATGCAGCCCAGGCTGGCCTCAAATGTGCAGAGATCTTCTTGCCTCAGCCTCTTTAGTGCTGGAGTTAGAGGAGTACAATGAAGTACCCAGTGGTGTTATTATTTTTATATCAGAGATGAAGAAACTAAATCCAAACAATTAACCTGATCAGGGTTACTCTTAAGTGTCACAGGTATGATACTGGAACTTGTCATAGTACCTCCCAAATTACAAATTAGTAATAGTTTTGATATAATTCTGACCATCTTTATTATCATCTATTCTCTTCCTCCATCCATCTTTAATTAGGTCAGATTTATTCTAAGTCATCTGCGCACTGCATCCAACCATGGGCCCAGGGCCCAGGGCCCAGAACACCCCATGACACTTTGAAGCGCGAAGGCAGCATACACAGAGCTTTGTGACTGTCTCTTGGGCTCACACCTCGCTTGTGAGCCTGCTTCCTGTTTCTTCTGGGGATGTGTGATAGGAGGAGAACATGCAGAATGACGCAATCATTCTCTAGATGCCTAGAGTGGTCAGAAATTCAGACACAAGCAATGATCTGCAGTGAGAGTGAGTAAGTAGTGTGAGTAGCATCCTAGGAGTGTCCACTCCTAGGGTAAAGCACCCACTGAGGGAGAAGTTGCTCAGGAGAAAAATGCCCAGGGCTGGCCCAGAGAGGCAGGTCAGTCCTGCTGGGAGCAGCAAGTACTACACTTGCCGGAAGTTCAAATCCTTCCCCAAATCACACATTCCACTGTTTGAAAAATATTACAACATATATATATATATGTATATATATATATATATAAAAAAAAAATATACATATATATGTATATATATATGTATACATATATATACTAATTTGTTTTATTTATACTAAGAGTTTATCTTAGTTCATTGAGAAGAAGATGTATGTTATACCTGTTTATTTCTTTTTTGTAAGAATGTTTGGTTTGTGACGAGTACTGAATAATTACTTTGAAGATAATGGTATGCAGTGTTACAACTATTGTTATTCTCTTATTATTTGGTTATGAAATTTTGTTTTATTTTTTCATAAAGTTAAAAGTAAAGAGACATAAGGCCGTGGATTTAGCTCAGTGGTGCCCTGCTTGCCTGGCAAGTAAAAGGTCCTGAGTTCAATTTCCAGTACCCAAAAAAAAAAGGAACTGGAAAAATAAAAAGATGAAATGGAGGAAAAAAATCATGCTCATTATATCAACTGACTTGCATTCTTTTTTAAAATAACACGTACGAGGTTGAGGCCTTAGTGTGGTGGGTAGAGCCTGACTGTGGCCCATCCTGAACGCACCCTGTTCGGTCAGACAGGACTATCCTTCCTCCAACTCCTCGAAGCTGGCAGTGGTGGTTCCTGGGGCACAGAGCCACTTTGAAAGGCACTGATCAAATGTTCAGGATCTTGGTCTCTTGGCCTGTTCGTTCCAGAGTTTCTAAGTCAAAACTGCTGCCTGCACTCCAGAAAGAGAAGAAGGCAGGGATGCCTTTCTCAGCGAGGAAGGCTAACTGCCGGACCTCCCTTGCAGGGCTCCACCTGGCCACCATGCGGGTCAGTCCCTTTGCCCTGTATACACCTGAAGCCCTGGCACTCTCCCCCTAGTACTAGATCTTGCTCTGGCAAGAGGCACAGGTGAGGCTCTCTGGCCTAGGCAGTTGTCTTGGTTCCAGGTCATCCCTACTGCTGTCCCTGCTGTCTTGTTCCTGACCCTCTCTTCTCATTCCATTAAGCTTTCACCTTGTGAACATAATTTCCTGGCTTCTGCCTGCCTTCTGGCTCGAAGTTCCTGTGCCACGTGCCAGATCCTGGGCACTGTGAAAGGCAGCCAAGTGCCTTGTCTGGCCTTGAGCTTTCTTCCTGGGCCTCCACTCTCCATCTCTGGCTCATGGCCCTCTTGTCCTTTACAGCTAGTTAATACTCATTCAGCAAGCAGCTGAGATTGTCCACCTGCCCGCAGTGGTGTTGCACAAGAAACTAGTGCAAACAGATGCAGCATTGTGACCTTGGAGGGCTAACCTAAATGTGACCCTAAGTTTCCTTTGTGATTTAAAAAAAGAGAGAGAGAGTCTGACAGGAATGTTTTTGGAAGCCATTCCCCAGGCTTTGAAGTCTTGCACAAAAATTTGCCCTCCTTTACTTCCTTCCCCTTAAAGAACTGCCACTGTAGAACAATCAGGCTCACAAATTTAGGTCAAAATCCACAGCACCATCTTTTCACTACCACCTCCACAGCAACTACCAATCAGGTCCACAGTTCGAGTGTCCTCCTCACTCTTCTCTACATAGTCTCTAATTCTTTTAGTTAACACAGACTCTTGATATTTTGAAATATATAATTTATTATGTAAAACCATCTGTTTAAAAAGAACTTGTCGGCCCCGGGGATTTAGCTCAGCAGTTCGGTGGCCTGCCTTGCAAAGCACAGGGACCCGAGTTCAATCCCCAGTACCAAAAAAAAAAAAAAACAACAAAACATGTCATTGGCCAAAAATAGAAATTATCATTGGCATAATGCTTGCTTTGTCTGGGCTCAGGAGATGCTGATAAAAAGACATAGGGGCACTTTGGGGAGAGACAGGCATTCCACTTAACAGGGTGCAAATTGCATAATTTATCTTTATCCCCCCAGTACTAGAGAGCGAACCCAGGTCTCTTGCACTGAGCTGTATTCCCAGCCCATATTGTTTACTTTGAGACAGGTTCCCACAAAGTCAGTAAATTGCCCAGACTGGGCCTAACATAGGGGTTGTTCCACCTTAGCCTCCCAGACTGCTGGGATGGTAGTCGTGAGCCACAGGACCCAGCTTGATTTGTCTACTTTTGCATAACACAACACAGCTTAGACATAAAACTGCTCCTTAAACTTTTAAATTTCCAAACACAACTGTAAAAATCACAATTATATACAACACGCTGGGACAGTGCAGAACGCTGCTTGCTGCAGGGAGTCAGGGTCCTGGCCCAAAGCAGCCCAGTCCTGCTCAGCTCCCTGGAGGGCTGCAGGCCAGGGCTCCACACATCTGTAGCCACTTGGTGATGCATTCAATGGCAGTGTCACACAGGCAAGCTCTGAGCCACATTTTTGAGTTCCTACAGATATTCAGAGGGAAGTGTGTGGGGCAAGCCACTGTTCTGGGGACTCGGGATGAGTCAGCTGTTGGAAGAGGCGGACCCCTGGCCCCGGGAGCTTTTACTATAATGTGAGAAAACGTCACCGATGCACATCCCACACTGCTCACCCTGGTTGCTCTGGCTGTGGGAGGGAGACAGCTGCGGAAGGGCCAGCACTGGTATGGACAGGATAGGGGCCCTTGTGGTAAGCAAGCCAAGCCTCGCAGAAAGCAGAGCTAGGGTCACAGGGACGTCCGGTGGGGACAGCAGGAGAAAAGCCCCTGAAACTGCAGGGCCTGAAGGCTGCCTGGATGGAGATGGCAGAGAGGTCTGGGAGGACTGTGGGTTCCCACCTATCACACAGCAGACCCAGAAATCAGACCATTGACAGCCTCTGTGGCTCCATCACACTAATCAGAACACATGTGGGAGCCAGGCGAGGGCAGCAAGAAGGAAACAGCAAAGCACAACAGTGTAAACAATAAAGCAGCCTTTTTCAGGACCAACTTCACTCTCAAAGATGATTTGTAATGGGGTCAACTTGACCTCAGATGTCAAGGGTTACCCCTCAGCCAACTCCACAAGGCGGCCAATTTCTCTGGTGCAGCCTTGCCCCAGGCCTCCTCTGGCTGCTAAAGGTGGCCCATGCTGCAATCAGACTTCTGATAAGACAGGTGCAAGCAGAGTCCTCAGTCACACAGGAAGAGATACAGTAGGCCTGAGGCACCTGGAGGACCCTCAAGCCGGGTCACCAAACCTAAGCATCATCTTAACTAGAAGGCCCTGTGCCTTTAGGATTAAGACTGAGGGTCAACACTTCATTTTTTTTAACTTGATTATTTAAAGTTTTTATTAGTACATGTTTACAGTACACAATTATAATGTTCATCGTGAGGAGTCAATACACAACACATCTGTACTCTCTCTACATCCCCTTTCCCTCCCAACCCTCTTGGTTGCATTTTCCCCTACCCTCCCTTACCCTCTCTCCATATCTTTTTTCTTCTATTATCTATTTTTATCTATATGTTGGGCTTCTCATATAAGAGAAACCATGCAATATTTAAGCTCATGGGTCCGATTTATTTCACCTAACATTATGGACTCAAGGCACATCCATTTTCCTACAAATGACTCAAGTTTAGCCTCTATGGAAATGTAGTACTCCACTGTGTGAGAACACCACAGAGGTTCTGCTTTTTAAAAGGAGAAAATGAATGTCCACCTCCCACAATCCCCTTGGCTCCAGGGTCCCCTCCAGAGACCGTGGAGGACGGCCTCATTCAGCATCACCCCTCAGCAGGGGAAGGGTGGCTAAAAGGCCCCTGAACTCAGGGAAGCCCACCAGCCCCGAGCAGCAGCCCGCTCAGAACGCAGTGTTCATTTTCCTCCAGGCCTGGCTGGGTCTGCCTGCCTGCAGGCTTGGGGAAGGAAACGCGATGCTTACAGCATTTATATTTTCCATGCTGTGGTGAATCTGGAAACTTTGCCCAACTCAAGACAGAATAAATTTACTCCAGCACAAATCTCTTGATCATTTCTCCTTCAAATGTGGGAAAGCAGCTCCGAGTAGGTGGAAAGTGCAGAGCACATCATAAATCCAGGGACAGCAGTGCAGGAGCTGCGGAAAGCACATAAAGGCAGCAGTGTGCTTTCCTGTTCTTCTGCACTGCAAGTCGACAAGTGTGGCCTCGGACAAGGGTCTTTCAGTGTGGAGCAGAGGAGGTGCCGCATTTCTCCTTCTGCAAAGCCAAGTGATGTTTGGGAGACAGTGAAGAGATGTGCCCTGTGTGCAGCCTGCAGGAATCTAAAAATAAAACTTGACTTTCCAATAACTGCCCTGAGGAAAGGCAGCCACACAGCCAGCAACTCCCCACGAGGCCAGCTCGTATGGCCTGCCAGTGTCTTCAGGCCTGTTCCATTGGAAAGGGAACAGGTGCTCACTGAAAACATCCTAGACTGGGTCTCCATATGACAGAGATTAACTATCACTCAGAATACCCCGACTCTGTTTTTCCCTCTCTCTCTGTCAGAAATTGCGAGACCCCCACATTTTCTTTAAAACATTCTTCTCTGAGTATTTCGTTGTGTGGAGCCAGAGGTACATGGCGCAGTGGACCAGGGCACTCGCTGAGCCACTCTGCTGGCTGTGACTACTGACTCTTCCCCATGTGGCACCAGCTTTCTGGTGTTAGGTAAGTTTGTTAACTTCTCCGTGCCTCAGTTTCCTCCTGTGCAAAATTAGATTAATAATAATGTCCACTTCTTTGAGCTATTGCGGGGATTAAATGAATTAACACATGAAAAGCGTGCACCACAGATTGACTCTCCTGTATGTTTTTCTCTCGTCAATCCTGCTGAACAGCCTGGCCTTGAACACTGACGGTAGCACCCTGGCTGTGTTTTGCAAAGAGGAGAACACTCTCAGCTGATGTCAGCACAGTGATAAAGTGGTGTTGTATGAACCTACCCCATGTCTCCCCTGGAGTCAGCTGTTTCTCAGCTCTGGAGACCACCCCATGCGTCGCCCTGGCTTTTGGTCACAGCACCATGATTTCACTTTGGGGATTCCCCTCTGCTTCTGGATAGCTACTGCTTGGGCTCCCATTCTAGGCAACTGGTCAACCATGACTGCTCCCCAACCTCTCCCAGGGGATGGGCCTATGACAAGCACAATGTCTTTAAGTCCTCTCACTGGAAACTGTGTCCTGAGCAGCACAGATCAGGCTACAGTACTCAGGGAGCACCTTCCTACACTCTGCTTCCAGACGTCTGAGCTGGCCCTACTTCCAGCCCTGCCTTGCCACAGTTTTGAGTATCTGCATTCATCTATTCGACTGCAAGCACATCAGTTTGCTATTGTTGATGTTCAGGAGTTTCAGCAGCTGGAAAACAACTTAAAAAGAAACAAACACTCATTTCTTTTAGTCATGTGCAGATTTTTTAAAGGTGAAAGGTTTTAAGAAGCCATGAAGGTCAAAGAAGAGACAATGTATTCCCCTGTTCTCTAGAAGTGGTAGAGGTGCAAAGAGTCAGGAGCACTTTGTGGGAAAATCAAGAAAGCAGTGAAGCAGGCCCTGGAGAAGGAGGGTGGCAGGGAAGAGCGCCACAGAACCAGCCAGAGGAGGAGAAAGCAAGGTAGGTTGTGGGGAGGAGGGTCAAGCACAAAAACAGGAGGGACAGGGCATTGTTAAAATACAAATGTTCACATGTGCGCAGGAGCAAGGGCACCGAAAGTGTTTTGATTTAAGCAGAAGTGTGGGATACAGGAGAAAGAAAAGGCTCAAGACCAATTCTTTGACTTCACACTTTGTCTTGCAGCCAGTCCTGTGGGTGAGTGACACATGGCAAGGAACAGAGTGAAGTGATGAGAACCAGTGGCTAAAAAGAGGTAAAGGGCAGAAGAACAAAACACTGAAGCAGGAAAAGAATTACCAAAAGAGCAAGACCTCACCCAGGATGCAGTGAGTGCTAACACAGTCCTTCCCGGGCCCTTCTGGACAAGGGAACCCAATTCAGGAGGAGGAAGCCTCCCATGCCCTTGCTGTGAAGAGACCAAACTCTCCAGTAATGACCAGCCAAGGCCGTCATGATAAGGGCAGTGGAATGTTAGCAATGCTCCATTCAGGGGAGATTTCTAGAGCATCAGCATTAATATTCTGCTTTTCCTCTACTTAGCAGCATCTAAACCCTTCATGTTTCAGAAAACCCATGAGACCTCTGGATTTTCTGCTGGCCTTCCAATGGATTCTCTCAACTTATCTTGGCATTACAACTGAAACAAGGTCCCAGAGTGAAGGTCAGAAGAAAAGTAGCCATGCAGAGAGCAAGAAATACAGCAAGATTCATTAGAGGATTCAGGGCCCACATCCCAGGGCCCACATCCCAGGGTAGGAATCTAGTCCAAACAGGGAGGGCCAAATGGGGCCCCAGGGAGACTAAGGCTGCCAGGGAACAGATGTGCTTTTATCCTTTTAGTGTGAAGACAAATCCCTACACGGAATGACATAAAGTCTGGACAGTGTGGTTTGTTTTCCAATTCGATACACACAGTGTGCACAAATCAAACTTATCATGCCATTGAAACTGTTATGTGGATTATAAACTTAATTTACAGTTTGTACACACACACACACATATGGAGAGAGTGAGAGTTAGGGATCAGACTCAGGGCCTCACACATGCTAGAATTTAAACTTTTCAAAAAGCACTTTTCAACACCACACACAGATGTAAACTCTTCCTGCTGAACCGTGATAGCAGAACAGAGGTCCAGGTGGTCCATTTGGCCCACTTTGCTAACAATGATAAGATGCTTTGGTGCAGCTAAAAGGCCAAAATTAGAATCAGCACAGTCAGGAAACAGGATGCGAGCAAGAATTTTTCATTTTAAGAAATAAGATTTGGACATTAATACTCTGTTATTTTTAACTTGACTTTATTTATCATGGATTCTGCAACTAGATGTACAAATATTTTGTTTCCAAGAACAAAAATTATCTTTTGCTCGTGGCACACATAAAAGCCATTTATTCCCTTCACAGGAGAGAAAAATTACCATATGATGAAAGGAAAATTGAACAGCTACATTCTATAACATGGAACACAGCCAGGGGCTGTAACTGCCTGATAGGCTCTGTCAGACCTCACGTGAGGCTTCTCAGGACATACACCTGCCCACCCTGAGGATGGTGCAGGACCCTGACAGGACAGTGAGCAACTATTGTTTCCTTCCAACTCTCATTTGTTGTTCTCTTACTATCCTTTCTTTGAAATTAGAACATAGTTAGAACATAATAGATTTCTAGTGACTTAATAAGATTTTCTATAGAAAGGAGAAATTACATAAAAACATCATTAACTCCCATTCATAGAAATTGTATTGATTGCACCACACTGACAGAGTTCATAAATCATTACTTTTAACTGTATCATCCTTTTTCTACTTTTTTTAAGCATGGAAAACTTCATGATATAGGAATAAAGAGAGGATCGCATAAAGAACTGCATATATCACCCAACGTCAGCATTTACCGACTCACATTTTATGTATCCCCACACAGTCCCCTAATATTAGTTTAAAGCAAGTTCCATCTGTGATATTTCATTATCCAAAAGATAATCTCATTTTTAAAACATAACCATTAAAATCATCACCCTCAAAGGAAATAACACTAAGTTTCAATTCCATCAACCCTCTGATGGAAGGCATGGTGGACAATAATGCTGCAGTCCCGAGCTTCACCTCTTTCCCTGCAGGCCACAAAGCTTCCCCAGGGGCAGCCTCCACCCAGTGACCACTCTGTGAACAATGAGGGCCCACATCCCAGCGAGAGACACCCTGGCGGAGACACGCCAGCTCAGGAGGATAACTGCATGTCAGCCTAAGTTCTCGCTGCTCCCCAAAGCACTCCCCGGTAAGTATCCAGCCTACTTTTCTCCATTTTCCAGAGATGGATACCTGCAATGACATTCAGATTTCTGTTTGTTTCAGACATGCCTTGATGCCTGCCTTTTGAAGAGCCTTCATTTGAATTAGGATCCAAATAATCTTCACATTGCAAATGGTTGGTGCTTTGTGTAGGTTGCATTAGAGTGTAGGTTCCCTGACTGAGCCTGTCTCTCTCATAATCTTTTTGTTGAAGAAGTAGAATCGTGAATCCTATAGAACTTCCCACAGACTGGATTTTATTGATTGCACCCTCATGGCGTAACTTAAACAAGTTTCTCTGTTTTCCTATAAATTGGTAGCTCAATCTGGAGGCCTGATCAGATTTAAATTCAATTTTTTCACAAGAATGCTTTATTAGTGGTGGTAAGTTTTTCCATTAAGAAAGACATAGTTTTTTGCGAGCCAGGAGTAGTGGTGCACACCTGTAATTCCAGCACTCAGAGGATGGGGCAGGAGAACTGTGAGTTCAAAGCCAGCTTGAGACATAAGAGGGAGACAGTGCCTCAAAAACAAAAGTATATAATCTCTACCTGTATCTTCTTTTAGCCACCTTGGCTATAAAATGGAATGTCTAGATCTACTAGTTCATCAAGGATTACTATGAATACATTAATTCTTCCATCTGTTCTCATTTATTAGTTACAGTACTTCCCTTTGGTTACTTAGCAGTACAACTCATACAGGAAAATCAGGATAAATGCTTGATTTTAAAAATGATTCTCAAAATAATGAAGTGATTCCTTAAGACCTTTCAACAGTGACCAATTTTTTTCTACTATGACTAAAACTGTGGCATTCAGCATACTTGTAGTATTATCCTTATTAGTTTTCACATCTATGCCCCTCACTGTGGTCAAATTGGTTTGCTATGACTGTAATAATCTTTGATAGCTTCTATTTAGTTTTCTAACAATCCTCTCCTCTCCTCTCCGATACCAACAAAGTGTCCTACAATTCTATTCAATTATAATACTAACTGCACTAAGATAATATAAACCCAAGAGATTAAGTGCTCAGTCCCAAAAAAGACTGTCCCTATTTCAAATGGGAGCTGGGGTCCTCAGGTCATTATGTTTCTGCCCAATCAACTACAAATTCAGGGGCTCCCGTGACCTCCACCCCAGGTCTAATAATTCACTGGAATGACTCATGTAGCTCAGCAACAACAGCATACTTATGATTAGTTATAAAGGGCTTAACTGAACAGCCTGATGCCAAAATGCACAGGACAAAGGAGGCAGTCCTTCTGCATTCCCTCTGGGCTCACTGCTCTCAGCACATCCATGCATTCATCAAAATCAGAAGCTCCCTTGGTCCCTTTCTTTCAGAGTCTGCATCAAAATTTAACTTTGTGGACACAGTGGGTCAAATCACTGACTACTGGTGAGTGAACTCAAGCTCTAGCCTGCCCTTTCATCCCCAGAAGGACAACAGTGCTGTTGTTCGAGTCCAAAATGCTGCTCACAGGCCCACGTGTTACTGGCTTGGTTCTCACCTCATGGCACCACTGAGAGGTGATGGGGTCCTAGCAGGAGGAAGATGAGTCGTTAGGAATGGGCCCTTCAAGGGAACAGTGGATGCTCCTTCCTTCATCTTCCTCTTTGCTTGCTGGCCACCATGAGGCCACAGCCAAGAAACAAGGTGCTGCCACAGGCCCACAGCAACATGGCCAAGCAGCCATGCATTGAAAACACTGGACTCCAAGCCAAAATGTATCCTTTCTCCTTTTAATTTGACTACCTCAGATATTTTATCACAGTGATAGAAGGCTGGCTAACATAGAGAGAGGGAACAAAATTTCTAAACCTCCTGGTTCTTCTGGCCACCATCTGGATGCTATATAGGAAACCAACAGTTACTTCATTGCCATGAACTGAGGTGTGGGTGAAAGAAAGAGCTCCTTATGTATAGCGAAGGATAGTCCAATCACTTGGGAGCTTCCGTGGGTTGTAGGAGTTCTGTGCGAAGAACCAAAGACTTCTCTTTCTTTCTCATATGATGAGCTTCCCTGGGCTCTCATTGTACAGCACCTGAGCCATGCTTGGCACCAGACACTTCTACAAGGAGCCAAAGTTGCCTTAGCAGGAATTAGTATTTAGAGACCACAATCTAGACACAAAGGATGCTTGTTGCTCCTGGGTTAACTGTTGTTTCTACGCTTCTAAAATGCACAGATAAAAAATTTCATATAAGATGAAAGTCTTCATGTACTCAACTAATACTTACAATTCAAATCCAGGACAACAGTATTTTATTTAACCTCTAGCTTCTTCCAAACTGAGAGTCCTAGAATTTTATTTAGAATGTCATACAATTGAGCATTTTCTTTGTCCCCTGATACACTTACAATAGTCTCAGGTGAACAATACCAACCAGAAATATGACTTTTTAAAACAATTTATAAAAATATTTTTGTTCTCACTTCAGCTGAGAGTATATCCCACTAGGGACGTATTGTTCAAGTGCTGTATTTAAAGTCATTTGATACAGCTCCTTTCTGCCAACAACTGAATACACAGTAAGGTTGATTTTCTTTTATTTAGTTTTTACTGTCTAGGGATTGCTTTTTAAACTTATTTTTGTTTTACAACTATGTAAAATATTTCACAGTTCCAAATCGAATAAACACAACAAGCGTATTGAAAAAAGCCCAGTTTATATCCCTTTCCCCTCCATTATATTCTCTCCCATTCTTTATAGGTGAAAAATTTTTAATTAGTTTATCTTCTTGATTTTTTAAAAATATAAGCACAAGTGTGTATACACTTTGCTATTTAAAAAAAAAGCTGAACTCGTCTTATAATAAGAATTTCTAAACTACAATTTTTTTTTATCTTTGTCCTGCTGCAGCTCCCTACCGTAAAGGCAGAAGAGAATGAGACACTGATTTCTCAGACCATTTGTCACGTGCTGAGCCTACCCCTCACCCAACACTGACTAGGACAGTGCCACTTTGTAATGTAGAAACTGAGGTAGAGAGAGGGTCTTCCGGAGTTAACTGCCCAGGAACAGGAAACGGAGCAGATGCTGGAACCGAGCTTCTTACTCGAGGCCCATCTGTCCTCTGAACTTGCTCTCTCTAACAAGAGGCTGGAGAAATGATTTCTGATCCCTTGTCCTGCACCCCACTTAGTGTCTAGGAAACTGCCTGGCACTTCTGTTTCCATGCCCATGGGTTATAATCTCATGGACTTGAGGTTTTTCTGTTTACAAGTAAATAAAGATAAGTAACACCAGAAAGGCTGCCGTGGCCCCCCTGAGAAGAGACCGTCCAACTCAGGACTGAGGAGAAGTTACATTGTGAGAAAGTCCTACCTGTAATGCAACATTTGTAATCGGTGTTTCACAAGCGTCTGTATTTCTTCAGGTTACTGAGCACACCGTAATGTAAAAGAGAGGTTGAAGCTTCCCGGCCAGGTACAGAAGAGTGCGGGGTCCTAACAGCGTTGTTGCAGCCGTCTCTCCCCACCTCGCAGGGCCACAGTCTGTCCCCCGGAGGGGCCTCTTGACCTGCGGTCCTTGCAGATAGGCCTCATGCCTGCCACTGCGCAGCAGAGAGTTTTCGGAGCATCCAGGGGCCTCCCGGGGAGGTGGAGGAGTGCGGGACACTCCAGCAGACAGAAGCTGGGAGGCGGACGTGGAGACAGGGACCCCAGCCCACAGCGTACTGCTGCGTCCAATTCTCAGCAGCCTCGCTGCAGTGCTCGAGGTGCGGCTGCAGAGCTGGCAGCGGACAGAAGCTTGTCCAGGGCACCACCACACCGGGCAGAAGTCTACTCGGTGCCCGAGTCCGGAGCACTGGTCCCAGCCAAATGTGGCCGCGCCTCAGCATCCCGCTTAGCGCCCTCAGCCGCTTCAGGAACGCCCTGACCTGCCCAAAGAACACTTTACATGGTACTGTAGGAAAGGAGGGGAAAGGCTTAGAAGTATTCCTCTGCCTTTTCTCAGGCTCACAGTTGAGGCCCTCATAAAATAAATAATTAAAAAGTGCAAATGTATTTAATGAGTTTTACCTGACTCGAGAACCCTCATAAAATATGTGTAGAGTCAAAGAAACAGGTAGCCCTGTGCATTTGTATGCCCTGTTTGGCGGGAAAGCACGGTGGATGAAGGGGTGTAATAACCTAAGGCCAGGGCTCAGACGCCTGGGGACTCTGCTGCATGTTCCGAGATAAGGACACTCCTGGCCACAGGGTTCAGGTTCAGGGAGGGCTTTTATGGGTGATCTTCAGGGGAGAAGGATGAAGAAAGGTACATGTGATCTTCTTGCTGCTGGTTGTGCAGTTCGTGGTTGCAGTAAATGATGTTTGCAGTAAATGATGTTTACATCTCATGGAGATGGCTCGTATACACAGCGTTTCTCAACTCCTCTTTCCACCCCATTTCCTTCGCTTCCCTCCTACCCCTCTACCTCTTGATCCCCGTCCCATCTGAGAAAGATATCTCTCTCTCTCTCTCTCTCTCTCTCTCTCTCTACTTATTGCCTTCTATTTTGCTCTTTATTTATCATTTGAGTTTCTCATAAGAGAAAGCACGTAATATTTCAACTTGCATCTAATTTATTTCACATAATATTATGCTTCCAAACTGCTTCCATTTTCTTACAAATGGCTCAAGTCTTTATTTGTGGGACAGTATTGCATTGTTTCTAACTATCACCTTCCCGTTATCCATTCATCTGTGGATGGACTTATAGGCGAGATTTAACTATTGTGAATTGTGCTGCTTTAAACATGGGTATGCATGTAATATTATGTCTTTAACTCTTTCAGGAAGATACCTAGAAGGGTAGTAGTTGGGTCAAAGGGAATTTCTATTTTTACTTTTTTGAGAAATCTGCATACTAGTTTCTAACACGTTCATACTAGTTTTCGTTCCCACCAACAGTGTAAAAGGGTTCCTTTATCCAAGCAGCCTTGAAAGTATTTGTTATTATTGAATTTCTTGATGATGACCACTACTTCTGGAGTAATGGAGATGGAATCTCAGTGTTGTTTTAATTTTCTTTTCTCTACTGTCCAGTGATGGTGAGCATTTCTTCATATATTAATAGGCCATGTGTAGTTCTTCTGTGTCCATTTATTTCACTCCTTTTTTTTTTTTGGTTGAGTCTTATTTTGGATGGTTTAATTTTCTTGAGTTATTTATATACTCTAAATAGCAGTCCTCTGTCTGAGGAATAACTACAATTTTTTTCCCCCATTCTGAAGATTTCCTTATCATTCTGTTGGTTGTTTCCTTTGCTGTGTGTGCAGAAGCTTTTTAATTTGATATGCTTCAGTTTGATGATTCTCAGAATTATTTCCTGTGCCACTGGAAAACTGCTTGCCTATGCCTATGACTTCAAGTGTTTTGCCTATTTTGTTTCCCAGGAGGTTCTTTTTTAACATTTAGTTCTCTGATCCATTTTAATTTTAGCTTAGTATATGGCAAGAGACTGGATCTCGACCCAATCTTCTCCATGTGAAGAGCCAGTTTTCCCAGCACCATTTATTAAGGAGAATATCTCTCTCCTTCAGTGGATGTTTTTGGCCCCTTTGTCAAAGATCAAATTGGTGAATCTGCCTGGGGTTGTTTCTGCCACCTCTGTTCTCTTCCGTGCTGTTTTTCAGATGCCAAGTGTCATATTTTGGGGTACTATGTTCTGATTTTCCTTAAAAGCTCCATCAAATATGAGTGTGTGGAAACATGAAGATTATGGCAAAAGTGACAGACCTATAATGAAAATGCTGTCATAGATTTTTTTAATTGAGTTTATTGGTACATTTTAGGTATACAGTACAGTTACATTCATAGTTAGAAACTTGTACCTTTGCATGATGTGTCTTGGTTCTTATATTTTCCCCATTCCCCTGCCCTCCCTACAAACACTCCACCTCTCTATTTACAATAGCTTTGTTTCCATTTTTTCCTTTCCTCATATTTTTCTTTTTCCTTCTTTCCTTTCTTCTACTTCTCCCACTGCTGCTACCCCATTTAGACTTTTTATTCCTGTTTCACATTGTTAGTTGTACCTTTTGATGCTTATATATATATACTTTTAGTTTCTCACACCAGGGAAACTATTCGGAATTTACATGTGTGTCCTATTAATTTCACTTGAGTATGGTCTCAAGGTGTACCCATTTAGCTATAAATGTCTCTAATTTCTCATTCTTTATACAAAAGTAGTACTCCATTTTATTACACACACACATCACACATACACACACACACACACATATCTTCGTCCAGTCTCCAGTTATTGGGCAATTAGGCTGTTTCCAATTTTTGACTATTACAAACTGTGCCGCTATAAACATACATGCACATATATCACTGTGGTGTGATTCTCTTCATTCTTTTGGAAAGATAGCTACCAGGGGAATAGCTACATCAAATGTGAACTCTAATACTAGTTTTGTGGAGTTATCTCCACATTGATTTCCACAGTGGTTATATCGGTCTGCAATCCCACCAAAAATGGAGAAGAGTTCCTTTCTCTCCGCAACCCCACCAGCATTTGTTATTGGTTTGTTTCTTGATAGCAGCCATTCTTTCTGGGGTGAGGTAAAATCTCAATGTTGTTTTCATCTGCGTCTCTTGAATGACCAGTGATGCTGAACATTTTTTCATATATTTATTTGCTGATTTTATGTCTTTGAGAAATATCTGTTCATTTCAGATGCCCATTTTTTAATAGGATCATTAAATTTGGGAGGTCTGATTTTTGTTAAGTTCTTTATATATTTTAGATAATAGTCCATTATCTGAGGAACAGCTGATAAATTTTTTTTTCAAAACATTGTAGGTTGTCTCTTAGCTTTGTTGGTGGTTTCTCTTGCAGTGCAGAAACTTTTTAATAAGCTATGATCCAAATTGTTGATTCTTTGTGCTAGTTCCTATACTACTGAGGTTTTGTTCATAAAGCCTTTTCCTATGCCAATGACTTTAAGAGTTCCACCTAACTTATCTTCCAGCAAGTTTAGTGTTTCTGCTTTAATATTTAGGTCTTTAAACCACTTCAATTTTCACTTAGTGTGTGGTGAAAGATATGGGTCTAGATTTTATCTGCGACAGGTTGAAATCCAGTTTTTCCAGTATTTTGTTTTTGTTTTTGTTTTTTGAGACAGGGTCTCACTATGCAGTTGAGACTGACAGTTGAACTCACAGCCATCCTCCTGCCTCAGCCTCCTGAGTGCTGGGATTACAGACGTGAGCCTCCACGCCCAACTCCAATATTTATTAAAGAGGCTATCTTTCCTCCAGTGAGGATGGTCAGCTGCATTGTCAAAGATGAGGTGGCTGAGTATGTCTGGAGTTGTGTTTGCATCTTCTAATCTACTCCACTGGTCCTCTGTTTCTTTGCCGGTGCCATGCTGCTTTTATTACAGTGGCTTTGTAGTACAGTTTCAAGTTGGAGATTGTGCTACCCTCTGCCATGTCTCTGTTGCCTAGAATTGCTTCTGTTATTCTAGCTCTCTTCTGGTTCAAAATGAATTTTTGGACTGTTTTTCTCTAGTTCTGTGAAATATAATGTTAGGATTTCAACTGGGATTACATTGAATCTATAGACCACTCTTGGAAGGATGGCCATTTTCACTATATTGGTTCTTCCTTCCCAGAAAGAAAAGGATGTATTTCCATTTTCTTATATCCTCTTCAGTCTCTTTTTTCAGTGTTACAGTTTTCAATGTAGAGGTTTTTTGCTTCCTTTGTTAGGTGGATTCCTAGATATTTCTTTTTTTTTTTTTATGACATTGTGAAAGAAATTGTGTTCTCAATTTCTCTCTCAATTATTTGTGTATAAGAATGCTATTAATTTTTGAGTGTTGACCTTGTATCCAGCTACTCTACTGAATGTGTCAACTAATTCTAGAAGTCTTTTGGCAGAGTTTTTTTTGGGGGGGCAGGGTTCTTCTATGTAAAGTGTCCTGTAGTCAGCAAATGATGACAGTTTAACTTTTCCCTTTCTATTTTTATTCCTTTTATTTCTTTATCTTGTCTAATTGCTGTGGCTAATGTTTCTAGAACCATATTGAACAGGAGTGGTGATAGTGGACATCCTTGTCTTGTTCCTGATTTTAGTGTGAAAGTTTTCAGTGTTTTACCATTTAGTATGACAGCTGTTTGTTCTTCATAGATAAGCTACCATCGGTTCCAATTTTCTGTAAAGTTTTTATCATGAATGGGTGTTGGATTTTGTCAAATGCTTTTTCTGCATCTATTCAGATGATCATATGTTTTTTATCCTTGACTCTGTTAATATAATGTATTACATTTATTGATTTATGTATGTTGAACCATCTTTGCATCCCTGGGATAAATTCAACTTGGTCAGGGTGTATGATCTTCTTGGTGACCCACTGTATTCTATTTACCAGTATCTTATTGAGGATTTTTGAATCTGTGTTCATAAAGGGGATTGGCCTATAAGTCTCTCTTTTTTTGTTGTTGTTGGGTCTTTCCCTGGTTTTGAAATGAAAGTAACACTTGCTTATAGGAATGAATTTGGAAGTATTGCTTCCCTTTCAATTTCATTGAAGAGTTTAAAAAATATTTGGTGATAGTTCTTCTCTAAATGTCTTGTAAGATTCAGCAATGAAGACATCAGAACCTGAGGTTTTCTTTGTTGGTAAATTTTTAATTACATTTTCAATTTCACTGATTGAAATTGGGGTATTTAGTATTTTTATACTCCATTCAATTTTGATATTTCATAAGTATCTAGGAAATCTGTCTGTTTCTCTGTAATTTCCATTTTATTAGAGTACAGATACTCAAAGAAGGTATTAATAATCCTCTGGAGTTCTGCTGGACCTTTTCTGACTTCACCTTTTTACTCCTAATTGCATGGATTTGAGCATTTCCTTTTTTTTTTTTTTTTGATAAGGTTGGCTAAGGGTTTATTGATTTTATTTATCCTTTCAAAAAACCAACTCTTTGATACATTGATTTTTTTTGTATCATTCTCTTAGTCTACATTGCATTGATTTCTGCTCTGATCTTTATAATTTCCTCCTCTGTTCCAGCTTTGGATTTGTCTTGCTCTTCTTTCTAGAAGGTTGAATTAGCACTACATTGTTTTTCTGAGCTTGCTCTGTTTTCCTAGTATGGCCATTCACTGCTATAAATTTCCCTCACAGAACTGCTTTCATTGTGTCCCATAGATTCCTGTTAGTTGTATTGGCATTATCATATAATTGTAGAAAATGTCTAATTTCTTCTACAATATCCCCTGTGACCTTTTGGTTGTTCAGGAGAGTGTTATTCAATTTCCATGTGTTTGTGAGGTTTTTGCAGTTTCTTATGTAATTATCCAATTTAATTGCAGTATGGTCTGGTAGTATACATGGGATAACTTCAGTTCCTTTGCATTTACCCAGACATGTTCTATGAGCTAGCATGTGGTCTATTTTGTAGAATGACCCATGTGCAGCTGAAAACAATGTATATTCTGATTTTGTACATTCAAATACTCCATAGATATTTACTAAGTCATTTGTTCAAAGGCTTGCTTCAGTTCTAGTCTTTCATTGTTGATTTTTTGTCTAGATGACATGTCTGTTTGTGACAATGGGGGAGTGATGTCCCCCACTACAATTGTATTAGTGTTTATTTGGTTTGTCATAGCCATTAATATTTGTTTTGAATTTTGGGGGACATTAGTATTTGGTGCACATATATTTATGATTGTCATCGCTTTCTCTGGACTGCTTCCTTTACAATGATGTAGTGACCTTTTTTTTGTCTCTCTCAATTAGTTTTGGTTTGCAATCTACTTTGCAAATAAGATAGCTTGCCCCTGCTTTTTTCTGGATTCTTGTCACATGGAGAACTGTTTTCCATCCTTTTACTTTGAGTCCATGAATTGCCTTTTGAATTAGGTGTTTCTCTGTATACAGCATATTGTTGGATTTTTGCTTCTTAATCCATTCTACCAGTCCTGTTTCTTTTGACTGTTGATTTGAGGCTATTGGCATTGATGGTTATAACTGATATGTATTGACTTAACATCATCGTGCTATTATCCTGTTGTTGGCTCTTTATTGTTCCCTTTCTCCCTTTAATTTCTTGCCTTGACTGATGGCTTTGCTGTAGTGGGCCTCATGGAGTTGTGACCTTCACTGTCTTTTTCTATGATATTGTTTAGAATTGCTTGCTGTGCTGGTTTGTATTCATGAAGTTTCTTAGCTGTTCTTTGTCATGGAAATATCTTATTTCCCCATCCATTTTGAAAGATAGTTTTTCAGGATACATCAATATAGGTTGGAGGTTGTTTTCTTAGGGCTTGAAATACTTCATTCCAGGTTTTCCTTGACTTGGGGGCTTGTGTTGAAAAGTGTGATGTTATTCTGATGGGCTTTCCTTTGCATATGATTTGTTTCTTTTCTCTAACTGCTTGTAGTATTCTGTTGTTTTGGGTTTCTGGGATCTTGACTGTTATATGTCTAGATGTAGATATTTTTTGATCATCATTAATTGGAGTCCTGTATGACTCACTTATCTGTATGTTGGGTTCTTTTGCTCTGCTGGGAAGTTTTCCATCATTAATTCTGTGAATAGTTTTTATATATCATTTGTACTTTTTCCTGTTTTTTCATAGACTCCTATCAGTCTTATGTTATTCTTCTTTGCATCATATAGGAGCAGTTGGATTGATTTCTCATGGTCTCCACTATTTTTAAGAGATCCCTCTTTTCATGGTCACTAACTGCGATCCTTTTCTCTATACCTGATATTCTGTATTCAGATTGGCTCATTCTGCTGTGAATACTTTCAATAGCAGTTTTTTGTGGTGTTGTTGTTGTTGTTGTCTTTGTTTTGTACCAGGGATTGAACTCAGGACCTTGCACTTGCAAAGCAGGCAGCAGAACCACTGAGCTAAATCCCTGGTCCTCAATAGCATTCTTAATCTCCTAGATATCTGTTTGAATCTGTTTCATGGATTCCATTTCTCCTCTGTTGGGCATTGAAGGTTTCCATTTCTTTCCTATACTAGGCATTCATGGCTTCTATTAATGGTCCTGAACTCAGCTATATTTTTAATCTGTCTCTCTTCTATAGGCTCTAATCATGCCTTTCATTCTGTTCACCCTCTCTGTAGTTATCTATAGAGATTTCTCTGTTTAATTTTTCTAGAGCCTCATCCATCTGTTTTGTTACTTCCTGTGCTATCAGTTTAGGGTGTTCAAGTGGTTGATTATCATATTTTTCCACCTACTTGACCCCAGAATTTTCTTTTGGTCAGCTGGAAGTCTAGATATGAGCCTTGCTTAAGTGTCCTCTCATTTCTGTTTTGTTGTTTTTAATGTCTGCATTGAAACTTCAATATTACTTATTTTGAGTATCTTTATTGCTTGTATTTAGAACCTTTAAGGAATGATTGCTTCTCAGAAGTGTCTTCCAGGTATAGCTGGTCTTTAAATTAGGAGTCTCTAATGACTCTTAGACAATCTCATTTACAGTATACAAGGAAGGACAACTGATTAGATCAATCACAACACTTTAGCCCAAGTGATACAATCAGCAACAACAATAGCATCAAGCACAGCTTAGAGAAAGATAATTTGTGGTAGCTATTAATGTATCACCTTTAATCTTGTGAATTAAATCAAAATAGAGGTCAAGCCCACATGTGAATATACTCTTCAATATAGCAAATTTACTCTTCAGGATGAGGACTTAGAAGGAGATAGGGAGGGAGATATACATAGATAGAAGGACAGGGAAAGGTTAGATGTGAGGCCAGAGGACACAGGAAGATCAGGCAAACTCTGAGAAACTGTTGAAGATAAGAGAAAAAGTCAGAATGAAGAACAAAGACAAGGACAAAACAAAGTAACAGCAATAGGGAAGCTACAAACTCTATTCACTTTCCTATAAAACTAATGACAATTGAGAGAAGGAAAAAGTGAGAAAAAAAGAAAAAGAAAGAAAAAATCCAAATTAGAACAAAACAGGAACAAAAAAGGAAGAGAGATGAATGGGGGGAGAGTGAGTGAGAGAGGAAGAGAGAGAGAGGAAAGAAAATAAATTTTTAAAAAATAAGAGAAAAAATAACTGAAAAAAGGGGGTCTCCTTCAAGGCATGTCTGTACTGCCACAATAGATAACTTAGGTAGCAGGGTACAGATCTAAGTCAGTTAGTCCCAGCAAGCCAGCAGCAGTCCAATGAGATTTAAGCTGATTTCTGGCTGCAAGGCCCAAGTTGAGCTCCCTGACCTCCTGCTGGATTGAATTCTGTAAGGTTCTACTGCAGGTTCCAGCTGCCTTTCCCCTGAAGATAGTCCAGGTTCCAACGGGAGGTGTTGATCCCTCCAACTTACCAACTTGTCTGTTCAGCCTTTATTTCAGAGATTTTCTTCACTTTTTCTGTGGGCTTCAATTTTCATTAAGGAGCCTCAGAAAGGCTCTCTCTCTCTCTGTTCACTTCTGCTCTATCCTCTAGAGCTCAAAACAATATCCTTTATGACCCCCTGGGCCTCTGTGGTGTGGATCCAGGTACTAGCATATCCCAGAGCCTGGGTGGGTTGGGGAGCAGAGGCCCATGGTGGTGCTGCAGGCACCCATGTGGCTTAGCTCCTCAGAGGCCCAGGGGGTGGTGCTAATGATGGCCCACACTGTCGTAGATTTTTTAATGAGGATTAAAGCTATAATTATCAAGATTTAAAACCTATGATGAAGATCATTTATTCTTTATGAAAAAAAAGGAAAATTTTCACTTTTGTACATGGGAAATACAAGTAATTGTTTTGAAAATCCTATTGTGAAAAGCTACATGTTTTCATCCGTCAAGAGAGGAAAGGGCTTAGCATCATGCAAGGGTCTAGAATAGGGCAGCACAGAGACATCTTCAAGCAAGTCAAAGCAGTAAGTTATATGCTGAGCTCAGGAACTGAACCTCTAAACATCTGATATGTTAGGTCCTACTGAACACTTTAAAGACTGAAGAGACTGCCTCAAGCTCAATAAGATAATTTCAATAGCTGTTGTTCACACTGTCCTTCAAAGAAAGAGTCTGACCTATTTTCCTACCATTTATTTCCCTGTCATAATCACATAACATTGATTAAGCACACACATATACATCCCACTATACTAAATATTTTCTAGATTCTGTGAAGAATAAAATATGCATTTCCCCCAACTAGTAGAGTTGTTAATAGATATATCTTTAATTATCAGAAATGCTTTAACAAGAAATGTTTTAACAAGTCTAAAAAATTCTTTAATGATTCTGCTAAAAGTGGGGCTACTACTGCATAAATAAGCCCTTAAGGATTCCTTTAAACA
>NW_022900927.1:631354-653748 GCF_012274545.1 Fukomys damarensis | reverse complement strand
TAACGTGGAAAAAAAAATTCTAATATTTGATTGTAGTGCCTTTGAAAGAATATATAGTTTCATGAAAATTAAATTCATACCATGATCTACACATCTTATTCAGCTTCTCCAAGTAATCAGAGAGCTTCTTCAAAGGGACAAGTTATCTACTTTTACAAATAATTCTTTTGTTATTTTTAATATAATGTGAGAAATTTTCTAAGTCAAATGTTTTTATCTTTAAAATTAAAGAGCTAGGTTAATAGCACAATTAATCATTCAAGAATTAAATAAATGGCACATTCTCTTGGCAGGAAAAAGCCTACTTACATGAAAATGTCACAGGTACAGTCTAAGGATGGACTTTTCTTCATGGAAAAATAGCTTTAAATTGTGAAGTGATGCTACAAATTATCTATTATCATTCCTAGCTAATGAAGAAATCTTGTATATGGTATCATTGACAAGAAACTCTTTTCATATGTTCACATATTCAAACATTCACTTGTTGAACAAATGTCATGGGCCTGCATTGTGCCAGGCATCATGAAGGTAAGGAAAGTAAAATAACAGTAAGTACAAACAGATGTGGTCCTGCTCTTTCTGGTGATTATAGACCAGAGGGGAGAAATACAAAAATATGAAGTTATGACAAAAGCTTTCATGGCTCATGTCTAGATGTCCCCCCAAAGACCTCAAATGGTTTTAGGTTGGGTTTTTCAGAAGTAGCTGGATCAGGAGTGTGTGATGCTGGAATCAATTCATAATGTGGTGCTAGGCCTGAGGGCACTAGGATTAAGGGTGTGAGTGCTACC
Organism: Fukomys damarensis; assembly: GCF_012274545.1. Taxonomy (NCBI): domain Eukaryota; kingdom Metazoa; phylum Chordata; class Mammalia; order Rodentia; family Bathyergidae; genus Fukomys; species Fukomys damarensis. The sequence goes on along the minus strand of NW_022900927.1, from coordinate 652,954 downwards.
CACCCTAAGAAGCCTGCAAAAGATAAAATGGGCAGAAAGGCTGTTAAATTCTCTTTTTGCTTTTGCTGCCTTCCACTGTCATGAACTGTTGCCCCACCACCTTGTGCCTCCCTGCCTTGGAGCCAACCAATTATGGACTGAAACCTCTACAAACTGTGAGCTAAATAAATCTTTCTTCCTTTAACTCTGGGTATTGGGTATTTTGTCTCAGCAATGAGAAAAGTAACTAAGACAAGTACTATAAAAGAAAAGTATAATGAAAAGATAAAATTAAGAGCTTTGATTTAGTCAAGGAGAGTAGAGGCTTCTCTGGTAATATAGTGCTAGCACTGAAATGTAAAAGAAGAGTTACAAGCTGTGCATGGTAAAGAGGAAACATGTGCAAAGACTTGGGAGCAAGCTTTTCAGAAAGGAAAAGTTCATTGCAATGCTGTGGAGAAAGGTTGTAGAAAAAGGAAGTTCCACCCATATCTATAGCCAAGCTTCTTTTTCTCTGCAGGTAACTTTACTTCTTAATTCACAAGAAACTGCAGTTGTCAGAGACAACCTCCTTTGTTTACAGCCAATGTCACCAAACTCATTTATACATGTTCCTTTAATCTGTCTGTTCTTTCTCAGAGAATAGTGAGCCCCTCCTCATTCAGGATGAACCAACCCTCCACCTCCAAGGCCCATGACTTTCCTAAAAGGTTCCAGCCTACAGTAATCTCTCATGTTGGAATGCCTAAGTGAAACATGACTCTCACTCACCACTTTTGGAAGTGTAGACAGCTTATTTATCATAGGCAAACCTGAGCTTTTCATCTGTAAAATGGAAGTATGAATACTATGAAAGGTTGTTGTGAAGATTTAATATTTGCCAGATAGCAAATGTTCAGTAATGCATCAATTGTTGTTATTGTTATTCTTAACCTCCTCTGCTAGTTATCTTTTGTTTGGATGACCAACTTCTCTAATTCTCAACAAGATAGAGGATGGTCTTTTAGACAGAGCACAGACTTTGGAGTTGAGTTCTTATGTTGATTCGCCCCAGGGATAAATTATAGCTCCTCCACTTCCCTGGCTTCAGGGCTACATTTCTCTCCTGCTGAGAAAGGAAATAGGCCCAACTTGCACAGCACTTGTGAATGTGAGGGCAAAGCTAGAATAATACTTGTTACATACAAGTTAGGCAAGTGCTACAGAGACACTTCCAGGAAGAGAGGGATTAGCAGAGGTGGTGGTGATAATAGTGATGGGAGCAGCAATTTTATTTCCTTCTCTTCATTCTCTCCTAGGAAAAGTCTTTCTGTCTCCTTAGCCTCCCTTGAACAGTCCCTACCTCTCCTCCTACTCTTACCCAGGAAAAACCATCTAAATATATCAATATCCTCTCACTTTAATTCTCAGACCCTATTCTTAGTCCACCACAAAACTGTTGTGAACCTATTTTCCCTCATTTTAAATCCACTGGAAAATCCAAACTTGTTCTCCTGCCCTTAGCATCATCAATGATGCCTTCTTACAATGTTTTTTTCCCTTGAACTCTTTCCCTTTCTCCTATTTGGACTCCTCTTACTCTACCCTTCCTTTATATGCTGGCATTGCTCATTTATCTTCAGTCTTCTTTTTTTTTAGTCTGCACACTATTCTCTTTTTTTGTTTGTTTCTTTTTTGATATGAGGGATCAGACTTGGGACCTTGCACTTGTTAGGCAGATGACAGAATCACTGAGCTAAATCCCCAGCCCTGCACACTATTCTAGAGTAGTCCTATCTTCCTATGGGCTGATACTATCCAAATAGAATAATGCATCTCTCCAGTTCTGCTCTGCTGAAGATGAGTAAATGTATAAAACAAGAGCAAATGTAATATCTCTAGACAGCACACTTTCCTCCCCCAAATCAACACACAGTACACTTGCATGCATGTGTATACACACACACACACACACAGACATGCACACATGCATGGGTCTTTTTTGGTCCTTTCTTACATTCTTGATGAGTAAAACCAATAGCAGCTATTTTGTCAACAAAAATCTACTGAATGCTAACAAGTATCTGCCCTCATCTAGCAAATAATGAACACTACAAATTTGAAACATTCCACTCCTCTTTCCTGTCATTTGCCAGCTCCACCTTCTGTAAGATTCTATCCTAGGAAAATATTTTTGGCCACTGATCTGTCTCTCTCTCTCTCTCTCTCTCTCTCTCTCTCTTTCTCTCTCTCTCTCTGTCTTGCCTACTGTCTTTATCTCTCTGTCTTGCCTACTGCTGCTGAAATAGTTCAAAGGCTCACTGCATTGCAGCCACCTCCAGAAAAACATCCTGTCATGTCCTTCACTCCACTCCACTTTCTACATTACAGCCAGAATAGGATTGAGAGTGTGATTTAGTCACACTATTTCCTATTGAAAATCCTCCATTTCAGTCTTCATGACTGGCACTAAGGCCCTCGAAGGAGAGACCACAGAACACTTCTTTGTCCCTTTTTCCATGGAAGCAGCAAAAGATGAAAAAGTGGTTATGAACCAAAAAGAATGTCTTAGCCAATACCAGTGGGGCCAGCACTTTGGTCTTAAACTTCCCAGCCTCCAGAACTATAAAAATCCAATTTCTATTATGTATAAACCACTCAATCTGTGGTACTTTGTTACAGAAGCCCAACAGTTTAAGTCATTTGATCAGTTAAGATGCTGTATGATAATTAACCCACTGGAAAACAGTGAGTCCTTTATGAAGGTGGCAGGGATAGCAACAGAAAAGCAGGCCAGATTGTTCAGTTATTTCTGAGTTGACACTGAATGTGAGAGTAAGTGAGAGGGAGGAACAAAGGATGACTCAGACTGTGGCTCGGGCTGGGTTACCAGGTCTTCTTAGGGACATTCTCAGTCAATGCACTTACCTTATCCTACATCTCTGAACCCAAGAGTCCCCCGCACTCCCATAACACATGAGTTAAAACAGCTTTACCAGAATTCACCAACTTTGGAATCCCCTCTTCATCCCAATATGTAAAAAAGAATATATTTACACATCTCTTCAAAATTACTTTTTATTTTTTATTTTTTTGGCACCAGGAATCAAACTCTGGTCCTTGTGCTTGCAAGACAGGCAGAAGAACCACTGAGATAAATCCCCTGCCAAAATTACTTTTGTTAGATAATTTGTAGCTCATTGACATAAATCTAAAGTATACATGGGCTATATTCATTTGCATGCCCAGGACTATAACATCCTATCAGTGATTTTGAAGCACTGTAGATTTATTAATCCACATATATAAAAGGTTAAATAGCTATCTTATAACATGAAAAGGATCCTCCCATACAGTTTAGTGACTAGGGGTGTTCAGTCAAATTATTACAGACTTTAATTATCACCTCCATCACTGCTAAATTCTTTACCTGCAGCAGAGTTGAACTCAAGAGGTGAGAAATTCTTTCCTGTCTTTGAAAATGTCAAGGAAAAAACCCAAAGGAGTAACCTCCAATATTAACCTTAGAAATTAAACCTACACTGTACACAAACCCAGGACAGGCAAATGGAAAAACACAGCAAACATGGAAAATAACTTATTGGAAAGTCAAAGTATTAATGTTGATTTTATTTAGAAACTACCTCTTACTGTGACTTGAATGTTTAAATTTGAGGGGTAAAGCTCCAAAGCAGCAAATAGTGAAAAGGAGGAAAATGAAGAGTGAGGTCAGGGTAGCTGATCCCTATAGTACTTTTAACTCATTCATGCTATATTAAGATATAAAAAGGGAAAACTGTGCTATTAATGAGAAACTTGGGGAAGTATAATGGTGAGAAGTGAGGTGACAGTTTAGGGAGAACCTATGAGCCTATCAAGGGACTCTAAGCAGAGAAAGGCTGCTTGGATTACCAGCACTATCTGAAAGAAAGGAAATTCAAAATAAGCAGTATCAGTCAATGAAATTGAAGATGTAATTAAAAATTTACCAACAGAAAAAAACTCAGACACTGATGGATTCACTGCTGACTTCTACAAGAAATTTAAAGATGACCTAATTCCACTGTTTCTCAAACTCTTCAACAAAATTGAAAGGGAAACAAATCTTCCAAATTCATTCCTGGAAGAAAGTATTACCCTGATACCAAAGCAAGAGAAACACCCAACCACAAAAGAGGACTGCAGACCAATCTTCCTAATGAACATATATGCAAAAATCCTTAGTAAGATACTGAAAGAATGCAGCAAATCATCAAGGTTATACACCCTGGCCAAGTAGAATTCATCCTAGAGATTCAGGGATATTCAACATATGTGAATCAACAAATGTAATACATTATATTAACAGAACCAAGGACAGAAATCATATGATTATCTCAATATATAGAAAAAAGGTATTTGACATAGCCCAACATCCTACTGAAAATTGGAATAGATGGTCTTCATCTAAATCTGATAAAAACCATCTTGACAAACCAACAGCCAACTAAATAGACAAAAACTGATGGCTTTCACTCTAAAATCAGGAATAAGACAAAGATTCCACTGTTACCACCCTTATTCAGTATAGTTCTGGAAATATTAGCCAGAGAAATTTGACAAGAGAAACAAATAAAACTAATGAGAATAGCAAAGGAAGAAGTCAAATTATCATTATTTGAGCATAACATGATATTCTACAGAAAAGCCTTCAAAAATTACACCTAAAGACTTCTAGATTTAATAGTAAAATTTAGTAGCATAACTGGATACAAAGTCAGTACTCAAAAGTCAATATGTTTCCTGTACACAAATAACAAACTCACTGAGAGAGAAATTAGGGAAACAATACCTTTCACAACAGCATCTAAAAAAAATGAAATACATAGGAAACAATCTAACAAAGGAACTGAAAGACTATGCTAAAAACTATAGTACTCTAAAAAAGATCAAAAAGGATATCAGAAAGTGGCAAGACTTCTCTTGCTCTTTGGTAGGAAGAACCAACATAGTGAAAATGGCCATACTTCCAAAATTGTTGTACCAGTTTAATGCAATGCCAATCAAAATTCCAATAGCATATCTCACAGAATTGTTTTTAAAAATCCTAAAATTCCTTTGCTAAGGCAATCCTGGGTAATCAAGACAAGACAGGGGCATCACAATTTCTCACTTTAAATTATACCTCAAAACTGCTGTGATAAAAACAGCATGACTGGCAAAAAACAGACCTGAGGATCAATTGAACAGACTGGAAGATGCAGAAACAATTCCAAAAAGAGTCAGTCACCCTGTCTTTGAAAAACAAACTAACACCTTTCCTGGAAGAAAGATAGCCTCTTTCGTAAATTATGCTAGAAAAACTGGTTTCCACTTGCCACAGATTAAAACTAGACTCATTATTTCACTATGCACTAAACTAAAATTGAAATGGATAAAAGATCTACATACAAAAACAGAAACACTCTTCTGGATGAGCAAATAGGTAGAATTCTCAACGACATTGAAGTAGGACCAGACTTTATGAGCAAAACTTCAGTCAGTCTCAGATTAAATAGAAACAGCAAATAAATATGTGAAAAAAATGTTCAAAATCACTGGTCATTGGAGAGATGCAAATGAAAACAATGTTGAGATTCTATCTCACTCCAGAAAAATGGCTGTCAACAAGAAATCAAACAAAAACAAATGTTGGCTAAGTTGTGGGTGAAAAGGAACCCTTCTCCATTGTTGGTGGGAAGCACTGTGAAAATCAGTGTGGAGATTCCTCAAAGAATTAAAGCTGGAGATTACATTTGACCCAGCTATTCCCCCTTGGTATTTTCCCCCCAAAATTAAAAGCATCATACCACCGCAACACAATACACCCATGTTTATAGCAGCACAATTTGTAATAGCTAAATCTTGGAAACAGCCCAAATTCCCATCAAACAATGAATGGGTAAAGATGTGGGGGTTTTATACAATGGAATATTACTTTACCATAAAGAAAGATGAGCGTCAGACATTTATATCTAAATGAAGATCATACCTGAGATCATAATTTTAAGTGAAATAAATAAGATGCACGTGTTTAAAGACCACATTATTTCTCTGGTGTGAGAAATCAAAAGTGGTAATAAGGAATAAAATGGACAATAGGCATTGGGAAATGGGAAGAAAATGTTCAAACAAGGGAAACAAGGGAGGGGGAAAGTCAAAGGAAAGAAGGTACAAGAAAAAAAGGAAATTAAAGGAAAAATGGAAAAGCTTTCTGTATATAAGGGGGAGACAGGGTAAAATAAGCAAGATATATCATGTACTGGTACAAATTCCCTATGGTGACTGGTGTGTGTGTGTGTGTGAGTGTGTGTGTGTGCCAATAAATGTTTTTCTGGAAAAAAAAGAGAAACAATAAATATATATGTTAAAATGAAAATAAATAAATAAAAATAAGGAAAATATTTATTAACACAATGCCTATTCTTTTGGTGGTGCTTATATGTGCCTGTAGGAGTGGATGGAAAATGAATAGAAGAATGTGGTCACCTTCACATACTTCTAAATTGCTTCCTCAGAAAACACTAGAGGTGATATAAAGATTCACACTATTCCTTCAATGAACTATAGTCATCCTCAGTATCTGTGGTAGTTAGTTCTAGGATCCCCTACAGGTCCCAAAGTCCATGCATGCTTAAGACCTCCATATGATGTAGAGGAGGATTTGCATACAACTTATGCATGTCCTTTCATGTACTTTATATCCTTTTCAGTTTACTTATTATACCTGATACTCTGTGAGTGCTAGGTAAATGATTGTTGTACTTCAATGTTTAGCAAACAAAGATGCCATTCTGTTTATATTCGGTACAGGTGCAATGTTTTCTGAATATTTTCATTCTGTTGTTGGTCAAATTCACAGATTCAAAGTCCACAGATGGAGGGGGTCAACTGTACCAAGACTTATGTTTTTAAAATTTAGAATAGCTTTAGATTTATAGAAAAGTTGTTCAGAGGGTACAGAGGGCTTTCTTCCATCTGAGCCAAGTTTCTCTCTTTTTGATTTTTTCAGACAAGGTCTCACTTCATAGTTCAGGCTGGCCTTGAATTTGAGGCAATCCTCCTGCCTCAGTCTCCTGAGTGCCTAGATTACAGGCATGGTCCACCACTCCTAGATTAAATTTCTCTATGGAAGCCAGACGTGGTGGCACATGCCTGTAATCCCAGCACTCGGGAGGCTGAGACAGGAGGATCGTGGTGAATTCGAGACCAGCCTGAGCTACATAGTGAGTTCTAGGTCAGTCTCAACTACATAGTGAAACCCTGTCTCAACAAAACAAAACAAAAAAATCTCTATGAAGATCTTTTAAGTGGTACATTTGTCATGAATTCCAAACTAATGTCAATGAATTATTATTATTAACTAAAGTCTATATTTTATTTGGATTCCAAGACTTGCCCTGACCCCAGTACTGAAGAGTAAATCTTCACACAAAGCTGCATTCACAGCCCTTTTAAATTTTAAGACAGGGTCTCAATAAATTGCTAAATTGCCCAAGCTTGGCCTGAACTTGCAGTCCTTTAATCTCAGCCTCTGAGAGTGCTAGAATTACAGCTGTGCAGGGCCATACCATACTAAGACTTTTAAAACAAGTTTTTCTGTTAGGGAAAAAATTACACTAAAACATGTAGAATTTTGAACTTTCAATTGTTCATTTTATCAGCTACAACTTCATAAAAGCACATCTCAGAGACCATGGACCAAGCCCTAGAGTGCCAGTCTGGAGTAATTTGTTTGTAGAAAAACATGTTTCATCTTAACTCTGGTTTGCTTTAGGAAAATCACTCAGCTTATCTTTGACCCTGAGTCCTATTTACAACAAAATGAAGAAATTCGGTTAGGTGATTTCTGAAATTTCCCAATATGAAATTCTATCATTCTGGAATACCTGAAATGTTTGATGTGTTCATGGCAAAAGTTTAACTGTAAAGTTGGAGAACTTCAATTCTGCCTTTGTCACTGGGTTTAAATTCACTTTCTTGTTTCTCAATTTCCAAACTTGCCCAGTGGAAGCTAATAACACTAAGAGACCTGCTAAGACTCCAAGCGGCTAAAATGTGCAGTGACAGTAACATCACAGAATCCCTGGGACTTTCATTGTAAACAGACAGACAGAGTCCCTTTCCCTTGGGGTCTGCTAATGATTCTTCATGTCATTGCATTTATTTTCAAAACTAATTCAGTCAGAGACCTAATATTAATACTTTGTTTTCTTTTAAAAAAGTAGAAACTAGACAAGTTAATTTAAATTATTGTGCACTGATGAAATTATACTACAACAGTACACCAGAATTTTACTTCTAAAAGGCTCTTTTATGCTTGATTGTGGAGAAAATACCAATCAATCAACATCTTACTAATTCCAGAGATAAAAATTTTTATAAAGATGATGTGTAGTCAGCATGTACAAAATTTTGAGTACAAACCTACCAGATGAAATCACTCAAAAATTAGGAAATTCAATGGCAAAACACAAAACACAACATTCTTACCGACTTGAAAAAAAGAAAGACTCAGGTTTCACAAAAAATAAATGAGTATATTTATGGAAATAAAGGTAATAAAGAATATGTGTGTCTTAAAAAAGGACTTTGTGACAGATGAAAGGGAAAATTAGTTCATTCAAAGCCCCTTCTGTCTTTAAGGGGAATTATGCTTTGCAATTTTTAAAGTGGTGTTCCTTGACTGTGGAAATGTTAACTGTTTTACTTTGAGTGAGCTTTTTGAAGCTTCTCCCTTGTCAAAACAATTTTTACATATATATGCATATAAGTGTATAATGCCTGTATAATGGAATAAACACATTATATATAACATGTTATGTATGCAATACTATACAATAGCATATCTATATTATATGATATATGCAATATACATGATATATAATATAAATGAGTTTCTGTACAATACATACACATATGCACATTTATGTCTATCAAATCAGTGTGTCAAATCAGGATCCATTAGTTAATACTTACCATACAAACAAATTTAATAAACAATACACAAAGACTTGTGTATGTGTGATACTAAGGATTGAATTCAGGGCCTTCTAACTGAACTATATTCCCAGACTTTATTTAATTGTTTTCTTTTTTTTTTTTAACACAGGGTCTCATTAAGTTACTAAGCTGCCCAGGCTGGGCTTGAACTTCTGATTCACTTGCCCCAACCTCCAAGAGTACTGGGATTGTAGGTGTTCACTACTAGGCCCAGCTCATACAGAATATTTTTTTAAAGGACTTAATGATAACCAGTATATATGGTCTTCTTTGTTCAGTTACCTTTTAATATTTTTTAATTTTATAGTCCCAAAGGCTAAGACTCAGGAAAGTTTTTATGTTTTGGAAATGGATCCAGGCCTATTATTTACTAGTTGTATGACACTGAACAATGAATTCACCTAATTCTTTCACAGGGTTGTTATACAAGCCACATACAGTCATGTCAAATACATAAGGGTGGTATTCTTGGTTGACTTTTCCCACTTTTCACATTCATCATATAATGATTAACACAAATGCTAGCAGAGAGGCTGAATACCTCTCAGGTGCACTTTCTTTCTTTTTTTTTTTTTTTTTTTTTTTTTTGCCTCATTGAGTTTATTGGTACATTTTAGGTATACAGTACAGTTACATTCATTATTGGGATCTCATTATTGGTTCTCATTTTTTTCCCTTGACCCTGCCCTCCTTTCACCCCTCCTCCCCTCCTCCTTTACAAACACTTCATTTCCATTTTTTCATTTTCTCTTATTTTTTTCTTTTCCCTTATTCGCTTTCCCCTACCCTCCCCACTTTCCCTACACCTTTAGCCCCTTTCTTCCTATTCCACATTGTCCATTATATTATTAGGATCTTATGTACTATTATAGTGCACTGGGGATTTAGCTCAGTGGTTCTGCTGCCTGCCTTGCAAGCGCAAGGACCCAAGTTCGATCCCAAAACTCTCATTGATCAGGTGCACTTTCTTATCCTCTTTCTCTTTGTCACCATATTAATCTGTAAAAACTCCCCAAAAGCCTCTTAGAGAAGAAATAATTCACAACTACATCTCAGGATAGCACCAAGACTTGCTTTTTAAAAGAGCTTCCTCTTTAAAATATATACTATAGACTGTTTCACAGAGGGCCAAGGACAGCACCCTGCCACACTGGCACCCTGCTACACCCCTGGACCACTACACGGTCCAGCTTGTATCTCGATCCACACTGCAGGGTTATGTGGAGCCTTAAAGGTCATAGCTATGAGATCAAGAAGATAGAGCAAAAATGAACAACACAGACAGGGCCTCTACTGGGAAAGTAGAAAATCTCTGCAATAAAGATGCACTGAATTGCCATGGTTGGTAAGCTGGAGCGATCAGCACCTCCCATCAGAATGTGGACTTCCTTTGGGGGAAGGACAGCACAAACCTGCAGTAGAAACTTGAAGAGAGCTCAGTTCAATCCAGCAGGAGGTCAGGGAGCTCAACTTGGGCCTTGTAGGCATAAATCAGCCTGAATCACAGTGAACTACAGCTGGCTTGCTGAGACTAATTGACTTAGAACTGCACAGTACTGCCAACATGGTCTATTATGACAGCAGAGACATACCCTGAAGGGACCTTTTTATTCTTTTCTTCTTAATCTCTCTCTCTCCCTTTTGTTTTTCATTTATCTTCCTTTTTGTTCCTCTTCCTGTCAATTTCAGATTTTTTTCTTTCTCTTTCCTTTTCTTGATTGTCATTATATTTATAGGAAGGTGGGTACAGCTTCTAGCTTTCCTGCTGCTAGTCTGTTCTCTTCTTGTCTTTATTCCTTGGCTGTCTTTTTCTCTTGTCTGTAACAGTTTCACAAAGTTTGTGTGATCTTCCTGTGTCTTTGAGCCTCATTTCTAACCCTTCCCTATCCTTCTATCTCTCTATCCTCCCCTCCTCAACTCCTTCTACATCATTATCCCAAAAGGTAAATTTGCTACATTGAAGGTTTTATTTATTACAATCATATTATGGGCTGGTGCTCAAATTTTATCTACTTCATGAAGTTCAAAGCTGCCACAAATTGTCCTTTTCTAAGCTGTTTGATGTTATTGTTGATGCTGATTGTGTCAATTAGACTGAGGTGTTGTAATTGATCAAATCAGCTGTCCTTTCTGGTATACTCAAAATGTGATTGTCTAAGTCATTAGAGACTCAAAACCTAAAGACAAGCTATACCTGGAAGACATCTATGAGAAACAATCCTTCCATAAGGGTTCTAAATACAAGCAAAAATATACTCGAAATAAGCAGTATTGAAGCATCAACCCAAGAATTAAACCAAAAAATCCACCAACAACAAAAATATAAATGAGAAAACACCTAAGCAAGGCTCAAACCTAGACTTCCAGATGACCAAAGGAAAATTGTAGGGTCAATGAGGTGGAAAAATATGATAATCAACCACCTGAAACCCTAAACTGATAGCACAGGAAGAAATAAAAGAGATAAATAAGGCTCTACAAAAATTCAAAGCAGAAATAATTTTTCAGAAGACTATAGAGAATGAAAGGCATGATTAGAAACTCTAGAATAAAAGCAGATAAAAGAAATAGTTGAGCTCAGGAACATGATAGAAGCCATGAATACCCATGATAGGAAAGAAATGAAATCCATGCAACAGATATAAACACATATCTAGGAGATTAAAAATGCCTAAATTATTTGCAGCAGAATGAGCCAATGCAAAGGCAGAATATCAGATATAGACAAAAGGGTAACAGCGACCAAGAAAAGAGAGGTCTCTTAAAAATAGTAAGGGATCATGAGAAATCAATGCAGCAGTTCCTACATGGTGCAAAGAAGAATAACATAAGACTGATAGGAAACCACAATAAACAGGAGAAAGTACAAATTACATTTAAAAAAATCTGTTCACAAAAGTACTGGCAGAATCATTAGAACAGATTAGAAGATGCAGAAATAAGTCTAGGCACACTCAGCCACCTCATCTTTGACAAAGGAGCCAAATACCCTCACTAGAATAAATATAGCCTCTTTAATAAATGGTGCTGAAAAAACTGGGTTTGAATTGCCAAAGACTGAAACTAGATCTACATCTCTCACCATGCACTAAACTAAAATAAAAATGGATTAAAGATCTAAATATTAAAACAGAAACACTAAACTGGCTGGAAGAGAGGTTAGGTAGAACTCTTGAAGACAGTTGTGTAGGAAAAGATTTTAGGAAGAAAACCTCAGTTGCCCATGAAGAAGCACAATCAACAAGTGGGATCCCTTCATTTTAAAAAGCTTCTGCAGGGCAAGAGAAATAACCAATACTGTAAAGAGACAACCCAAAATGTGGGGAAAACTTTTCACCAGCTCTTCCTCAAAGGCCTACAGTCTAGAATATATAAAGAACTTTTTAAAAAGTCAGACCTCCAGCAAGGGATATAGCTCAGCAGTTCCGTGGCCTGCCTTGCAAGCACAAGGACCTGAGTTCAATCCCCAGTACCAAAAAAGAAAAATCAGACCTCCCAAATTTAAACACCCAATCCAGAAATGGGCATCTGAAATGAATAATCATTTCTCAGACAAGTAGAAATAGCAAATAAACATATGAAAAAATGTTCAACACCAGTGGTCATTCAAGAAATGCAAATGAAAACAACACTGAAATTCCACCTTATCCCAAAAAGAATAGCTGCTATAATGAAATGAACCGATAACAAATGCTGGCAGGGCTGTGGGGAAAGAGGAACACTGAGCCTCTGCTGGTGGGAGTGTAGACTGGTGCAACCACTGTGATAACAAGTATGGAGATATCTGGGATGTGCATGCACTTACCAATGGTATAGTGAATTGTTTTCTTATTGCATAAAAACAAGCAAAAGTAGAGGAAATCAGAATTGTTACATCTCAGAATTCATAATTGTGGACATTTTAACAACTTTTTAGATGTCCTTTAATGATATAAATGAGATACCACCATTTATGCTGACATTTGTAATTTCCACTTCCCATATTTGTGGACATTTTTAAATGTCAAAAAATATACATCCTTAACACCATTTTAACACCTTAGAGTCTTTCACTGTAGTGAATTTAATGTAGCTTATATAACCAAATCATTTTTGTTGATGAGTTGGGGTATCTGCACACTGTCTGCTATTATAATAATGCTGAAATTAACATCTTTATGTGAGCTACTTTTAACATGTAATTATCTAGAGGATAAATTATAAGGCAAAATATTACACACATTTTACATTTCCAAAAGGGCTTGTTAAAAAGCTTTACCAAACAGAATACAGAGGGTCATCAAGAAGATAATACACCCTAACCAAGTCACATTTATTCCAGGGATGCAAGGATGGTTCAACATATGTAAATCAATACATGTAATGCTATAGTAACAGAGTCAAGGACAAAAATAATATGATCATCTCAACAGATACAGAAAAAACATGCACTCATGATAAAAAAAAAAGTCTTGCAGAAAAATAGTATAGATGGTCTTTGCCTCAACCTTATAAAGGCTATCTATGAAAAAATAACAACCAACATCATATTAAATGGTCAAAAGCTGAAAACCTTCACACTAAAATCAGGAACAAGACAAGGATGTCCACTATTACCACTCCTGTTCAATGTACTTTTGGAAACATTAGCCACAGCAATGAAACTTCTAGACTTGACAGATTGAGTAGAGTAACTGGATAAATGGTAAACAATCAAAAGTCAATAGCCTTCTTGTACACAAATAACAGAATCACTGAGATAGAAATTAGGGAAACAATCTTTTTCACAATAGCATCCAAAAAAATGAAGTAACTAGGAACCAATCTAACAAAGAAAGCAAAAGACATCTCATTGAAAACTACAGCACTCTAAAAAAGAGATCAAAGATGACATAAGAAAATGGAAAGACATCCCTCGTTCATGGGTAGGAAGAGCCTATATAATGACAATGACCATACTTCCAAAACATCTATACAGATTCAATGCAATCCCTATTGAAATCCCAACAGTATATTTCAAAGAACTAAAGAAAATTATCTAAAAATTCATTGGAATCAGAAGAGACCTAGAAGAGCAGAAGCCATTTTAGGCAACAGAGACATGGCAGGGTGTATCAATATCCCCAACTTGTAACTATACTACAAAGCCACTGTGATTTTAAAAAAAAACAGCGTGGTACTGGCAAACAAAAAGACCTCAGGATCAGTGGAATAGATTAGAAGGTACAAAAACAACTCCAGACATTCTCAGCTACCTCATCTTTGACAAAGGAGCCAACCATTCTCACTGGAGGAAAGATAGCCTCTTAAATAAATGATGTTGGAAAAACTGGCTTTCAACTTGCCAAAGATTAAAATTTGACTATCTTTCACCATGTAGTAAATTAAAACCCAAGTGGATTAAAGATCTAAATAATAAAGCAGAAACAATCTCCAACCTGATGTATCCTGCAAAATTATCTTTCAAAATTGATAGGGAAATAATATACTTCCATAACAAAGAACACATGAGAAATTTCATGAATACCTCCAAACATTTCTAAACAATATCCTGGAAAAAGGAAATAAAGGCCATAACTCCATAAGGGCCAACAGAGCAAATATACCAGGCAAGGCAAACATTAAAGGAAAACAGAGAAAAATAAAAAATAAAAGAACCAACAACAGGAAAATAACATGACAATGAAAAGTCAATACAGTTATAACCATCAATGTTAATGGCCTCAATTCACCAATCAAAAGAAATAGACTGGCAGAATGGATTAAGAGACAAAATCCAACTATATACTGTACACAAGAAACCCACTTAATCCATAAAGAAATTCATAGACTGAGAGTGAAGGATGGAAAATAGTTCTCCATGAAATAGAAGCCCAGAAAAAAAGCAGGGGTAGCTATCTTATTTGCAGACAGAGTAGATTTCAAACCAAAACTAATTTAGAAAGACAAAGAAGGCCACTACATCCTTGTAAAGGGAACAATAAAAGAGGAAGAAATGACAATCATAAACATATGCACCAAATACTAATGTCACCAACTATACAAAACAAATAGTAATGGATATGAAAAACAAAATAAGCACTAATACAGTTGTAGTGGGGGACCTCAATACTCCATTGACACAAATAGAAAGATCATCTAGACAAAAAATCAACAACAAATTAACAGAACTGAACCAAGTCTCACAACAAACAGACTTAGCAGATGGCTACAGAGTATTCCACCCCACAAAATCAGAATATACATTCTTTTCACCTGCACATGGGTCAGTGTGTAAGTGGGATCACATAGTATTGTCTTTCTGTGGCTGGCTCATCTTCCCTGCCAGACAGCCCCAAGGCTCATCCCTGTTGCAGTGTGTTATAATTTCACTCCTTTTCAAGGCTGCATAGTGTTTCATTGTGTGTATGGACCACATTTTGTTTATTTCTTCATCTGTTGCTGGACACTTGGGTTGCATCCACATTTTGGATATTGTGAATGATTCTGCTTTGGCCATGGTGGACAAGTTTCTGTCAGAATCTGTGTTTTCAATTCTTTAGGATCTATCCCTAAGTTGAATTGCTAACTTGTCTAGTATTTCTATTTTTAATTATTTGAGAAATACTGCTTTCTGTGGCAGCTCTATCAGTCAGACAGGAGAAATGTACTTTATGCTCTAGAATGTAGATAATTACAGAGACACTTGTGGCTGGGGTTGGAAAATGAAAATAAATTAGAGATTGAATTTATGAAGGTGTTCCAAAATGATGAATATCAAAGGGCTTCATATGATTATCTAGGGATCTAGGTTAAAGAATTGCAGTTGGCTATATAAAGTATTTCTTTTTTATTTTCTACAGTGCTGGGGATTGAACCTAGGGCCTCATGCATGCTAGACATGCACTGTACTATCAATAGTCAATAGTTAGTTATAAAATCAGAAGTTTTACTTTGTACAAGCTTATATTTTTTTGCTTAAGGTTGGGAATTTTCAATTGTTTTTCAGGTAATACTTGTATTAGATGCTAATAAAAATCTTTGTTTCTTTTTTTTTTTAATCAAGAAGTATCTATATAGCTACATTTGGACAAATGTTTCAGTAAACCACCAAATATTAGAAATTACTCTAAAATGGCTGCATCTTTATGGCTCTGCTGTGATGATTTAGTGGCAAAGTGCACTCTTAAATAAGTTAATCTGTAAGTGGAATTTTTAGTATTATTTACCTTAGAGCTGAGACATATCTTACAACAATGATGTTTTGGAGTACAAAGGATATAAAATGTTTAATTTGTTACAAAATTATATCTTGAAAAAAATTTAGAAACCTCTCCTTTTTTTTCTCTTCATAGACTTAACATTTGCTGAACAAAAGGAATGTGGTAGGGAAGAAAATCACACAGTATACAGAAGTAAAGAATAAAAAGTAAATCTCTTGCTTTTTTCTTCTTCACTCCAAATTCCACATTCCAGAGTACTCATTTTTAACATTTTGCTGCTGTGGATGTTTGTATGTTTTTTTTTTATTAGCACATATTTGCATATATAATGTTTGGGGGTTTTTTGTTTGTTTTTTGTTTGTTTGTTTACTGGTACATTTTAGGTATACAACACAGTTACATTCATCATTGCTGGGGATTTAGCTCAGTGGTTCTGATGCCTGCCTCGCAAGTGCAATGACCCAAGTTTGATCCCCAGTACCAAAAACAAACATTCATCAATGGGATCTTTTACCTTTACATGACATTTCTTGGTTCTTATTTTTTCCCTATTCCCCTGACCTCCCTTCACCCCCTTCACCCTTCCCTATTTACAAAGACTTTGTTTCCTTTTTTTCCTTTTCTCTTCATTTTTCTTTTCCCTTCTTGTCTTTCCCCTACCCCTCCCACTTCCCCTACACTTTTAGACTGTTTCTTCCTATTACACAATATCAATTACACATTTTGATCCTTATTTACACTTATATTTTGTCAAACCAGAGAAGCTATATGGTACTTACACATGTGTGTTCTATTGATTTCACTTAAGAGTATGTCCTCAATTCACTGCGGAATTTTACAAGACATTTAGAGAAGAACTACTACCATTACTCTTCAAATTTTTCAATGAAATTGAAAGGGAAGCTATACTTCCAAATTCATTCCTGGAAGCAAGTATCACTTTGATTCCCAAACCAGGGAAAGATACAACCAAAAAGGAGAACTACAGACCAATCTCCTTAATGAATATAGATGCAAAAATCCTTAATAAGATACTAGCAAACAGAATACAGAGGATTATTAAGAAGATCATCCATCATGACCAAGTCAGATTTATTCCAGAGATGCAAGGGTGGTTCAACATACGAAAGTCAGTAAATGTAATACATTATATTAACAAAGTCAAGGACAAAAACCATATGATCCTCTCAATAGATGCAGAAAAAGCATTTGATAAAATTCAACACCCATTCATGATAAAAACCCTGCAAAAAATTGGAATAGATGGTCTATACCTCAATTTAATAAAGGCTATTTATGAAAAACCATCAGCCAACATCATATTGAATGGCCAAAAACTGAAAACCTTCATGTTAAAATCAGGAACAAGACAAGGATGCCCACTATCGCCACTTCTCTTCAATATAGTTCTGGAAACATTAGCCACAGCAATTAGACAAGAGAAAGAAATTAAAGCAATAAAGATAGGAAAGGAAGAAGTTAAACTATCATTATTTGCTGATGATATGATACTCTACATTGAAGATCCAAAAAACTCCACCAAAAAACTTCTAGACTTAATTGACAGATTCAGTAAAGTATCTGGATACAAGGTGAATACCCAAAAATCAATAGCCTTTCTATACACAAATAACAGACAGACAGAAAGAGAAATAAGGGAAAAAATTCCTTTTACAATAGCATCCAAAAAAATGAAGTATCTAGGAATCAATCTAACAAAAGAAACAAAAGATCTCTACACTGAAAACTACAGCACTCTGAAAAAAGAAATCGAAGAGGATATAAAAAAATGGAAAGATATCCCCTGCTCCTGGGTAGGAAGAATCAACATAGTGAAAATGGCCATACTACCGAAACTGCTATATACATTCAATGCAATGCCAATTGAAATTCCAACACTATATTTCACAGAACTAGAAAAAAGAATCCAAAAATTCATTTGGAACCACAAGAGACCTAGAATAGCAAAAGCCATTATAGGCAACAGTCACATGGCACCAGGTGTAACAATTCCCAATTTGAAACTATACTACAAAGCCACTGTGATAAAATCAGCATGGTACTGGCAAAGAAATAGGCCTGAGGATCAATGGAACAGACTGGAAGACACAAAAACAAATGCAGATGTACTCAGCTACCTCATCTTCGACAAAGGAGCTCACCATCCTCAGTGGAGGAAAGATAGCCTCTTTAATAAATGGTGTTGGAAAAACTGGATATCAACCTGTCACAGATTAAAATTAGACCCTTATCTTTCGCCATGCACTAAATTAAAATCCAAATGGATTAAAGATCTAAATATTAAAACAGAAACATTAAACTTGCTGGAAAGTAAGTTAGGCAGAACTCTGGAAGACATTGGTATAGGAAAAGACTTTATGAACAAATCCTCAGTAGCACGGGAACTAGCAGAAAGAATCAACAACTGGGATCTCATCTTACTAAAAAGCTTCTGTACTTCAAAAGAAACCATTAGCAGAACTAAGAGACAATCTACAATGTGGGAAAAAATTTTTACCAGCTGTACCTCAGACAAAGGACTATTATCAAGGATATATAAAGAACTCAAAACAATCAGTCCCCCCAAATATAAAGACCCGATCCAAAAATGGGCATCCGAAATGAACAGACATTTCTCATACAAAGAAGTGAAAGCAGCAAGAAAATATATGAAAAAATGTTCCACATCACTGGTCATTCGAGAGATGCAGATGAAAACAACACTGAGATTCCACCTCACCCCACAAAGAATGGCTGCTATCAAGAAATCACACAATAACAAATGTTGGCGGGGTTGTGGGGAGAAAGGAACCCTCCTCCATTGTTGGTGGGAGTGCAGACTAGTGCAACCACTATGGAAATCAATATGGAGATACCTCAAAGAGCTTGGACTGGAGGTTCCATTTGACCCAGCCATCCCTCTGTTGGGTATCTTTCCAAGAGAACTAAAAGAATCATATCACAGAGAAGTATGTGCACCCATGTTTATAGCGGCACAGTTTGTAATAGCTAAATCTTGGAAACAACCTATTTGCCCATCCGTTGGAAACTGGATAAAGAAGTTGTGGTTTTTCTATAAAATGGAATATTACTCAGCCATAAAGAGCGAGAGAATAGATTCATTCATAGGAAAATGGATACATATTGAAGATATACTCCTAAGTGAAATAAATAAGTCACACATGTGTAAATACCAAATAGTTTCCCTGGTGTGAATATTCTGCAACAATGCATAAGATTCTAATAAGATTACTGACATTTAGAAATTTGAAGAAAGGAGCTAAAGGTGTAGGGAAGGTGTGATGCGTAGGGGAAGAACAAAAAGGGAAAAGAAAAAAATGTGAGAGAATGAAAAGATGAAAATAAAGTGTTTGTAGATGGGGAGGGGAGGAGGGGGTGAAGGGAGGGCAGAGGTAAGGGGAAAAAATGAGAATCAAGACTTGTCATGTAGAGGTACAAGATCCCAACAATGAATGTAACTGTACTGTATACCTAAATGTACCAATAAACTCAATAAAATTAAAAAAAAAGAGTATGTCCTCAATGTACATCCACTTAGCTACAAACGTCTCTAGTTTCTCATTCTTCATGGCTGAGTAGTGGTCCATTTTAATTTAAAAAACACATCTCCTTTAAACAGTCTCCAGTTGATGGGCATTTGGTTTCTTTCTAAGTTTTAGCTATTACAAACCTTGCTACAATAAATATGGGTGCGTGTATATCACTGTGGTATGATTCTTTTAATTGTTTTGGAAAGATACCAAGTAGAGGGATAGGTGGGTCAAATGGGACCTCTAATCCTAGTTCGTTGAGGTATCTCTATATTGATTTCCACAATGGTTGCACCAGTCTGCACTCTGAACAACAATGTAGAAGGGTTCTTTTCTCCCTAAAGCCCTGCCAGCATTTGTTATTGGTTAACTTCTTTTTTTTTAATTCAGTTTATTGGTAAATTTTAGGTATACAGTACACTTGCATTCATTATTGAGATCTTGTACCTTTACATGACAGGTCTTGTTCTCATTTTTCCCCTTGTCCCTGCCCTCACTACACCCCCTCCTCCCCTACCCATTTACAAACACTTTATTTCCATCTTTTCATTTTCTTTCATTCCTTGCTTTTCCCTTATTGCGTTTCCCCTACCTTCCCCCTTTCCCTACATCTTTAGCCCTTTTCTTCCTATTTCACTACGTCTGTTATCACATTAGGATCTTATGTACTACTACAGTTTATTCACACCAGAGAAACTATTTGGTATTTACACATGTGTGACTTATTTATTTCACTTAGGAGTATATCCTCATTATGTACACATTTTCCTATGAATGACTCTAATTTCTTATTCTTTATGGCTGAGTAGTATTCCATTTTATTGAAAAACCACATCTTCTTTATCCAGTTTCCAACTGATGGGCAAATGGGCTGTTTCAAAGTTTTAGCTATTACAAACTGTGCTGCTATAAACATGGGTGTGCATATATCATTGTGATATGATTCTTTTAATTCTTTTGGAAAGATACCCAGCCAGCAGAGCTATGGCTGGGTCAAATGGGACCGCTAGGGAGGGCAGGGACAAGGGGGAAAAAATAAGAATCAAGACCTGTCATGTAAGGGTACAAGACCCCAATGATAAATGTAGCTGTACTGTATACCTAAAATATACCAATAAATTCAGTTAAGGAAAAAAAGAAAAGAAAAGAAAATTGACCTAAACAAAAGGAAGTCAGAAGAGGCTTCATGGAATGTGAAGGTTCTACACAGAATACTCTGCTCTTTCCTTACTTTCCTCCTGCAGGTTTCTGTGAGGATCTGTCTTCCAGGTTGTTATAGTTTGTGCCTGGATGTACCCCCAAATCCTTGTGCAGTCATAGGTGGGACTTTTTCAGATTCAGTTGCCTCTAGGGTGTATGATGCTGAGATTTTAAGTCTGTGTGATTACTAATCTAGTGCACTGATTAGTTTGGCATCTGCCCTAAACTGGGTAGCCTAGATGCAATATAAAAGGGGCAGAAAGAAGCTGCTCTTGTAAATTGCTTGCTTTTTCTATCTTCTGCCTGCCATGAACTATTTCTCCCTGCAATGCCCCTCTGCCATGCTACATTGCCTTGGAGCCAACCAACTAAAGACTGAAATCTCTACAAACTGTAAGCCAAATAAACCTTTATCTCTTTAACTTTGATATCAGGTATTTTGTCTCAGCAATGAGAAAGGTAACTAAGACAGGTTTATAACATCTGAGGAGCCTAGCACAGTAGGGCAAAGCAGGTATACAGTGAAAACAGAATAGAATTGAAAGGGGGTTCGAGTGCCCTTTCGGGTGCCCCTTCCCAGTTAGGTCACTCACGCACCAAGAGGTCCGGCAGGAGATCTTTATTGTAGGGAGGCGAGCAGGAGGCAGGAAGGCAGAGAGAGAGAGAGAGAGAGAGAGAGAGAGAGAGAG
>NW_022900927.1:576873-626873 GCF_012274545.1 Fukomys damarensis | reverse complement strand
TGCCTTCTACAAAGCAGCTGAATGATGATAACAGGGTGTGGAGACACGGAATCAGCAGTTAAGTGGATATCCATCTGTCACTTAGCCTTCATTACATAGCACTGGAGACCAGAATCTGACCATCTTGGCACTGTGTCTTTCCACATTGTCCCACTGGCAAGATGCTTCCCAAAGACTGATGGCCTCTAGCCATACCACTTTGGCCCGTGGTTCCATCACATCTTATAAACTGTAAAGGGACTGGACAGTACTTGGACGAGATTAGAGGTCAATTTTGATGGGATTGAAGCCTGGTTCAGTGAGGTTTTGCAAAACTTTGTTCTTTCATTTCCCTCTCTTCTTACTTCCTTACCTTTTTGTCTTTGTATTTTGAGCAAGTTTTTCCTCTCTAGATCCAGATGAGCTTCTGTCTTCCTAAATTCTGCTGACCCTTACCATTTACCAAGTCTTCCTTCATCTGCCATCTCAATATTCCCTTTCTTGCTACACTTATATTTCTTTAAAACCGACATGAATTGGCTGCAAGCAAAATAAACAGATTCAACTAACAGAATCATAAATCACCCAGTTGGAGAGTGAGATCCTTCCCAATTCAGGAAACTATCTCCCATTTGGTTTCAAAGAAGGAGATAGAGGAACACAGCTTTGCTTTCACTTAAATGTCCTTTTCCCCTAACAAGTCCTTTGAGATTAAATAGGAAATGAGGTAGACAGATGTTCAGACTGAGCATAGATACAGCCAGTCAAGACCTTCTCCCCTGTATGCACCTTATTTAATAAGTATGGGAAACAAAAACAACTCTTAACATTTTCTAAAGTATGAAGAGGTATTTCAAATAACTTCCATGTGTTTGAGTCCTTAACAACAGTTACACATCAGGTCTCATTCTTCAGAGCAAAGGTGCATTGTGAATTCTAACTGTTCATAGCAGATGGAACTCAAACACACACACACACACACACACACACACACACACACATACCATTCCAATTCCACAACACAGTCTACCAACAATGGCATTTTCATCCAGTGAGCTATGCAAGCAACTGAATGCAGGTCATCAAATTCTGTTGATTGTACCTGCTGAATATTATTTTATTTCTATATTCTCTCCCCAGTGGCACCACCTATAGGTGATCAAGGGTTGCATTCAATTCTCTTCTAGTCGTGCAAAGGTAGGTATAGATGATTTGCAAGAAAATGGAAAGGCAGCCGGCCAGGCTTTTCTGGCCCTAGTGCAGCAGCTGTGTTCCTTCCAGTGTTTTAGTTCCAGGCTTTGGCCCAGAACCTAACACACAGTAATTGCTCCATGAAGCCAACTTGAACAGTTGTTTTCTGGTGGTGTTTGGCAAAAATATTTTTTTTGTTTTTGTACCAGGGATCAAACTCAGGACTTTGCACTTGTGAGGCAGGTGCAGTGCCACTGAGCTAAATCTCTAGCCCATGGTAAAGACTTTTAAATCAATCATTTGTAGTTTTTAGTGATCATTTTTCTAATCAGAAAAAGGAAGAAAATCTTCAGGGAAATTTAAATTAATATAAAAATAAATTTAAGATAAAATGTGCATTTCTAAGGCCTGGATTTGAATTCATATTAAAAGTACTGGTGGACAAAATCATCTGAAAGTACTGTAACAGAAAGAAAAATGCTATGAATATAAAAATTAATAAATGCATCCATGAAGCAACAACTTGGATCTTCAAGGCATCACCAGATATTTTCAGTAAGAGCAAGTGGAATTCTGGTTTGCTGATGTGTTCTATATCTGTATTGACTAGAGTTCTTACTCAGCATCTTAGAGAAAAAGCTCTATAAAAATCAAATGAATGATTGCTCAAAAAGAGTCAAACCCATAGAAAAAGAGAGTAGAATGGTAGTTGCCAGAGACTGGGGGAAGGGAGAAATAAGGAGGTGTTAGTCAAGCTACAATGCAACCCAAACCCCACTTATATATCATAAAGAACCGACATTGCAATTAAACCTGAATACTGAGGTTTTAGTTTAGAAAAAAACAGCGTGATGACTTGGCTTGTGTGTGGACAGAGAGGGCTCTGCATGCCCACTGTGGAACCTATGCCATAGGTACTCCATCACGGGCCTACTGTTAACACTACTCCATCACATCTTTCTGCTGGGTTGCTAAGAGAATAGTTCTTATCCTAGATAATACTAATTACAACGAATAAGAGCAGGAGGAAACTTTTAGAGGTGATAGATTTGTTTCTGCCACAAATTATGGTAACATTTTCCTGGGTGTGACCAGTCTCCAATACCATCAAATTATATACTTTAACTATGCACAGCGTTTGCCTGTCAAAAAAAAATTCTACCAGGGCCCGAGATTTAGCTCAGTGGTTCGGAGGCCTGCCTAGCAAGTGCAAGGACCTGAGTTCAATCCCCGGTACCAAAAAAAAAAAAAAAAAATTCTACCCCCAAAAGCAAATGAGTAAAATAAAATACAAAATAAGTCACTTCCCTCCAGGGCAATTACTGAATAGCTTACTTTCCGATCCCTAATACTCAGGATTGTAGCTGTACAGTACATCCACACAGGTAGGGACTAGGAAGCCTGTACTTGAAATCGGATTGTACTCCTGCCAGATCATTTGCCTAATGAAAGATGTTTTTAAGGATGAGCTACCTTCTAGCTGTAATCTCTATTATTTTCCTTTTCTCCAGATCTTGCTCTATTTTTCTTCTCCCATTCTTAATTGATTTTCCAGTCTATTTTTCCTAGAAACAAATTTAAGAGGCATCCACAGCAGGTTGAGGCATGTAATGGCTTTCTCCCGGACCACACTCAAAACCACTGCCAACTCATAAAATGCCGCCGCCATTCTTCTTGCTATTCGGGCTGTTTCTCAGCTTTGTTACTTATTCTGTTACACTCATTCTCACCAAATCTCCTTTGCTTTTATCTCAGTGTGTACATAGATCCCGACCCCCTTTCCCAGTTTCCCAACTCTTCCAAGAGTACAGCTCACTAGAACAGCCTTTCCAGCTCTGTCTTTTTCCCAATGTCACATCTTGGTTTAAGCCTCCTTGCTTCCACAAACAGCAATGCATGGACAAGAATATTCTGGACATGTATTGAGATGTCAGCTGGTATTCAATAAATATGCAAAAATGTTATATTTGTATGTGTCAGCTAAAATACTAAATTTAAATCAAATAGTTCCTTACAAAAAGAAAAACATCTTGTGCTTGGGCCAGAATTTCCAGTTAGAACCCATCTAGACCAAAAGAACCTGGCTTCTCTCTTTTCTTAGTAGGAATGTTAAGATCATTTTGAAAAGTTAGCCTTCTAAGATGTTACAAAATTATTTTACCTGGTTCAAACACATCCTCACAAATCTTGTTTTGTTTCTGCATGAACACTATCACTCAAAAGCACACTGGATTTTGATTTGATAAAAGACTTGACAGAAAACCATTAAATAAACTTAATACCAAGAAAAAAATTCAATGCCTTCTCAACACATATCAAAACACCTATCTTGTTCCAGGTCCACTTTGGAGATTACATTTTGACCACAGTTAGGCCTGTGTGCCTGATCTTTTCGGAAAGATCAAATGTCCTTGGGAGGATACTGTTTGGTTTCTCCTTAGGATGATCCATGGATCATTGTAATCCTTTTCACATCTAAAACATAAGTCAGTCCATATTAAGTGCTTGTTTTGGTCTCCTCTTACTGCTGATGGATAGAATACAGTGAGAAGCAGGGCCAACCCAGACGAAGCTGGACCACTGAGGGCCATAACGCATGAGCTAGGGGAAGCCAAGAGGAACAACAGCAACATTTCAACTTGCCCTTAACAGTAAGAGCACAAGGTCGACGATGTAGCAGTTTACTAAAGTTTTGATGTGTTCCCCAAAACTTCATGTGTTAGAAGTTTAATCCCTCAATATATATGTTAACAGTATTTGGAGGTGAAGTCCCCATGGTGGCTTTATACGAAGAGAAACAGACCTGGATTTCACTCCACATGATGCCTTCTGCTGTGTTATGACACAGCAAGAAGGTCCTCATCAGGTGGCTGTGCTTTGGTATGGACTTCCTGCCTCCAGAACTGTGTGCTTCAAATTGCTCCCATCATCTAGGTCACCAGTCTGTGGCGTTCTATCATAGTGGCATAAAAAGGACTAAGACACACCTCAGTTCCTCATGCAATGTCCTGGCCTAAGGTACCTCTGCCAGTCCTCAGCCCCAACCTTTCCATCTGTCTGACCTGGAGGTGGTCTTGGATTCTGCTCTGCTAGGAGGTCTAAGGAAAATAAAATTGAGATGGTTAACAACACTTGAATGTTCAACACACAACCCCTCTTTAAGAAATAGAAGTTCAAAATCTGGGACCTTCCAGCTGGGCTGAGTACAGCTGTTGTACCCTGAGTCACTGCCATCCCTTTGAAACAAAAAACAAAGCAGCAGTAATAAAAATAAAATTTGTACTTAAAAAAAAAAGTTGGTCCCTACCCACTCATGTTTATGTATAAACCAAACACCAGCAAAACAAACTGGTGGTTAAACTGGCATTTTAGTTATGAGCCATTACATTAACCAAACAAGCTAGGGGACACCCACAGGCATCTCTTCTTTTTATGGGGCTGGATGGCACGAAGGCCCAGGTAGGTGTCCAGGTATCTTACGGCTCACAGAGAAGCCTCCGATCTTCAGTACTTCCACAGAGATTCATGGTAGTAAAAATCACAAGAAAGTTTAGAAACTTCAAGCAGAGAAATATCTCCTAAGCTCAGGCTTCAAAACATTTTAGAGAAAAATAAAACTCCAAAGCATGACTGGTTGATGCTATTTTAATCTACCACTTCCCACTCTGGTCACTTAAGCCAGTTAATCCTCATCCCCCCGCCATAAACCCTTCTCTCTCAGGAGAGATAGGAATGGGTCAACGCCTATTTGAAACTTGTACTTTCCAAGGCTGCCTGTTTCTGCAAGCCACTAGAAGAGGGGATTTCCTAACTGACTTGGGAAAATGTAGCTCAAGCTTATGACACCATATTGTACACATCACTAGTCCCAGAGGTTTGCTGAGAAAGTCTGATAACCTACAGTCATCCACAGCTAAACTTTGAAAATAGCTTCTTGAAATTCAATGCAGAGGCTGCAAGTGCCTGGCCAGCAGCATTCTCATGAGGCACCTGTGTTGAGGCAGAGACGAGATGGATGGAGAAGTGCTCAAGAGAAGTAAATCTGTGGTTTTAACTGGTATAACCAGTACAATTTGGGTTAAGAAGTCAATGGAAAAGTGATCCTTCCTCAGTTACTTTTATTTTGTTTTTGTTAAAATTTCTTTTGGAAAATTAAACATCTGGACCTCTTTATGGAAATAGTTGTTATGTTCACCAGGAAAAAAATGTGTATTTTTTTCTTAGAGTTTGAATCAATTTGGTCAGGGAAGATCTGAGGCCACAGAAAGCCCCGGCAAACAAATCTACAGAGTCCATCCTGGGGCACTGGACTAACAAAGTATTTGTTTCAGCCTTGAGCTGTGGTGTTCAACACTTGTGTTAACAGGAAGACTCCTCGATGCCCAGAGAGAAAAGAGCCCCCCTTTCCTAGGCAGGGAAATTCCCTCTTTGGTTTGATGGTGGTTGTGTTGCTGTGTTGCTGGCTCAATGTTGCTTTTTGTTTTGTTTTGTTTTTTCCTGAAGTTGATGTTTCATATTTGTGAAAGGATAAGGAAAATGATATATTTGTGCTACCTTTGCAATCAGTATCTTTCTTCAGTGGAGCACATTTTTAAGGGAGAGATGGCCAGGGAGAACTATACATTCTCTCACCACTGTTATTTTTGAAAAGACATTATGGAAAGAAGTATTGATTTTACTCTCTATGGGTATAGCAGTATTTCATTCTGAGTTCTGGGTTTTAAAATCTGAGGTGCCCTTTGGAAACTCTCCTAATGAGAAGTGTGCTATTTTCCTTAATACAGGCAGATGTACTGCACTCTGTCAGATCTAGTCTGTGCCTCTTTTGTAAACTGGCTAATGGAGTCCATTTCAAGAGCCAAAGATATCAGGCCTCCACCAAACCTGAAGAGATGCTCCACGAAGAAGGAAAACGTGCTTGTTTCTCAGCATTCTCCTCCCATGAGAATTTTACACAGTATATACCACAGTTCCCCTTAACATCAACTTTGTTTCCTGTGGCTTCCAGCCAGGGCTCCAAAATGCTAAGTGGAAAATTCCAGAAATGACCAATTCGTACATTTGAAGCCACATGCTGTTCTGAGTGAAACATGATGAATCCTTGCTCCATGCTCTGTCCCATGTGTCTGTGCCATTCCGCCTTCTTAACATGAGGCCCAGGAGCTGTCCTGGTTATCAGCTCCACTGGGGAGGAACCATGCAACCTGCCCTGATTTCACTTAATAATTGCCCCAGAGCACAAGAGCAGTGATACCAGTGATTCAGAAGTACCAGAGAGAAGATGGGAAGTGCCCACTTCAGTGAGACAGTAAAAGGTTTTGACTTAATAAATAGCAAAGAAGAAATGGTATGTTGAGGTTGCTGAGATCTGCGGTAAAACTGAATCTTCTTCTGTTGAAGAAGATTCAATCATTGTGAAATTGTGAAGAAGAGAAGTGAAATCTATGCTAGTTTTGCTGTTGAACCTCACACTGCAAAAGTTACAGTGCTCACTTAAGATAGAGAAGGTGCTCCATCCATGACCAAATGTACAAGGGGAAAGCATATCCTATCCAGAGTTTGCTACTGCCCTTGGCTCCAGGTATCCACAGAGGGTCCTGGAACTCATCCCCAGGGGAAGAGGGAGGACTACTACACTCAGTAAGGGCTGGTGGAAACACAAAAGTTTAATTCATTCTGGATAATAAAATTCACCGGGTTTTTTCTATGAAATTCTATTATTGATTTTTGTTCTTGTGCTGGTGATTTAGCTCAGCAGACAGAGTACCTGCCTGGTTAGCGTGAGGTCCTGAGTTCAATCCCTGGTACAAAACAAAACAACCTTGAGTTTTTGTTCGTCACTTGTCTCTGAAAACAGAAACGGCTGGAGCGCCATCTGCTCACAATTTCCATCTTGCAAGTTACCCACTATTCAATTTGAGATTATCTAAATGATCAAAAGTCCTCATACTGTCTTTGACCAGAGTACTTATATGCCTAGGATCTTGCTATTCAATTTCATTGAGGAATTTTCCTGTTTTGTAAGTATATCTTATGAAAATGCCAATATTTCTGCAGAAAATAACACCATCTTAATAACTAATAATATTGAAAATGACACCTAAGCTGAGACTGACAAAGAACAAGTCACAATGGGAAGGAGTGCAGGAGGTGGGGGATGAACCCCAAAATAGAGCAGCGGGGAGGGGCTTAGTCTCTAGAGTTTAAGGGAGCAGGGTTATGGCCATTTGAAGGGGAAATGGAGGGGTTTCTAAAGCCCAATTTCACATAATTTGTACTTCTCAAGATTGACAACAGTTAGAAGCCAACACTGCTCTCACACACGAAAGACACACAAAGAATACTTTGAACTCCTTGTAAGGAAAGATTTTAGTAAACACAAACTATGATTATCATTATGCCTGTTTCCCTGAAGAGATGAGGGGCTTTTTATCCAGGTGTATGTTATCTCTTTGTGTCTCTTGCACCATGTGAGTGCTCTTATAGTTCCACGTATGGTTTGAGAGATGACAGATGGGTAGCACTGAGCAAAGATGGCATAGGATAAGACGGAAAACATGGCAGCAGATGAGAAGACGTCTGCAAGAAGCTAGGGCCAGCATAGTGTGAATTCTCCCAGAAGCAGATCCTGCCTGATGCAGCCACAGGAGTGCAAATAGTTTATTTGGGAGATGATCCCAAAGGGACCGCTGGGGGAACTGAAGGAGGATAGGGAAGTTTAGAAAGACAGTGATGCATAATAAAGCAGTTTCTCCCTGTAAGTATATGAAGTCAACCTGCTGGGCAACTCTGGGACACAGGGAAGAATGTGCATCCAAGTCGTTCGATCGAGGAATGAGGACTCTGAAATACTTTTTCCTATAGGCATCTGTCATGCCTGAGGGCTACCTACAGGTACACTAACGGCAAACACTTCTGACCTTCCTTCTGGGCCTGGGAGGAAGGGAGTCGGGGTGTTGGAGGACACCGGCCAGAACAGTGAACACTGAGAAGTGGCAAGGTTATGCCAAGGCCATGCTGCTGCCCTGTGGACACATATAGCCTTGTACACAAAGCTCTACCCCAGTGGTGGTGACCCTACAGAGTATGTGCCACAGCAGGTGCACAGAGCCCTCTGTTGGCATGCAAGCCAAGTTGCCCCAGCATCACCCTAGCAGCTGAGCATCAGGTAGCAGCACACACAGGAGCAGGGCTGGCACTTTGTGATACATAAAGCATAAACTGCTTGGGGTTGCAGTTTGGGCATTTGGTCTCTGAAAGGTTCACCGTCACTGTCCTAGCTGATAACTGGTTCATATCCATGTAGGGACTTTAAACCCAGGAAGAAGCCCCTATCTTTGCACTCCCCAAGAGAATGTCCTCTATTTACTCAGCTTCACTTGACGCTACGACTCTGACTCCCAAATTGGCCTCTGAACTCTTCGCTGCTCTGCTGAGACCCCTACTCCATGTTTCTAGCTGTTGAATGAACACCATCAACCAGATACGGATACCTCAGACTCGGCATGCCTTATACTCTCCTCTTTCCCAAAACTACTTCTTCTTTTGTCCTTCCTAATGGCACACCATTCAACGATTTGTGGAAGTTAGGAATTTTGGACTCACTTGCATTCTTCGCTGTTTTACTCCCCACTGCTCCGTCATCAGTGTCTGGACAACCCCTTCAACCAACCCACCAATCTCTTTTTTTAGTACATGTTTGCGATACCTAATGATT
Organism: Fukomys damarensis; assembly: GCF_012274545.1. Taxonomy (NCBI): domain Eukaryota; kingdom Metazoa; phylum Chordata; class Mammalia; order Rodentia; family Bathyergidae; genus Fukomys; species Fukomys damarensis. Next base: position 617,986 of record NW_022900927.1, on the reverse strand, counting down.
ACTTCTATTGTGGGCATTTAGTACTTGTACATGACACATATTAATTCTTCTTTCATCCCTTTCCCCTCCTCCTCTTCCCCTCTCCTTCCGTCTCTTCATTTCCTTCCATTTGCAAAAGATCTCCCTATTTCCTTTTCTCTATGTTTATATTATTTATTTATACTTTAGGTTTCTCATATGAGAGAAACCACACTGTACTTAATCTGTACATCTGATTTACTTTACTTGACATTATGGTTTCAAGGTGTATCCATTTTCCTACATATAACTCAAGTTTATCCTTCTTTAAGCACAGTAGTACTCACTTGTATATAAATGCTACATTTTCTTTATCTATTCATCTGTTGATGGACATATAGGATACTTACAAAATTTAGCTATTATAAATTTTGCTGAGCTGGGCATGGTGGTGCATGCCTGTAATCCCAGCACTCAGGAGGCTGAAGCAGGAGGACTGCTGTGAGTTTAAGACCAGCCTGGGTTACATAGTGAGTTCCAGGTCAATCTCAACTACATAGTAAGACCTTGTCTCAAAAAAACCAAAGCATAAATAAATAAAATTTGCTGCTATAATTGGTATGCATGTATCACTATAAGTACTGTAATATAATGTCTTTAACTCTTTGGGGAAGATATCTAGTAGGGGCATAGTTGGGTCAAGTGAAATTTCAAGTTTTAGTTTTTAGAGGGAATTTCCACTTTGATTCCTATTGTGGTTGTACTATTTACGTTCCCATCAACAGTGTAGAAAAGTTCCTTTTTCATCACAGTCTCACCAGCATTTGTTCATGTTTATTTTTTGATGATGACCATTTGTTCTGGAGTAAGATGGAATCTCCATGTTGTTTTAATTTACATTTCTGTAATAGCTAGAGATGTTGAGCAATTTTTCACATACTTCTTTTGTAAAGTGTCTGTTCATTTCAGTTGCCCATTTTTTGCTAGGGTATTTTCTTTTGAGGATTCTAATATTTTTAAGTTCTTTATATATTCTAGATATTAGTTTTCTATCCAAGGTTTAGCTGGCAAAAATTTTTTCCAATCTGTAGGTTGTCTCTTCTCTCTGCTTATTGTTTCCTTTGCTGTACAGGAACTTTTTAATTTGACATAAGTCCATTTTCTGAGCCTTGACATTATTTGTTATGCAGTTGGATCTCTATTCAGAAAGTCCTTGCTCATACCTGTGACTTCAAAAGTTGTACCTAAACAGGTAAGTTTTCTGTTTTAACATTTAGATCTTTGATCTATTTTGATTTTAGTTTAGTAAATGGGTCTAACTTCAATCTTCTGCATATCTATATTCAATTTTCCCACTTATTAAAGAGGCTACCTTTCCTCCACTGTATGCTTTTGGCCCTTTGTCAAAGATCAAATAGCTGAATGTGTTTAAGATTATTTGTAGATCCTCTATTCTGTTCTGTTGATCCATGCATCTTTTTTGTGAAAGAACCTTGCTGTTTTTAATCACTGCAGCTTTGTAATAAAACATGAAATCCAGGATTGTTCATGCCTCCTACTTTCCCAGGATTGTCTTTATTGTTCTGTGTCTCCTCTGGTTCTAATTGCATTTTATAATGGTTTTTCTGTAGTTCTGTGAGGAATACTGTTGGTATTGTGATTGGAATTGCATTAAATCAGCTTTGGAGTACAGCCATTTTGACAGCGTTGGCTATGCCTATCCAGGAATAGGCATGTATGGTTTTTTTGTTTTGTTTTGTTTTTTTACATCATTTCTGATCTTTCTTGGAGGCTTCTGCATGGATTTTCTCCTCTCTCCAGCCTATCCTCTGTACTGTTATGAGGAAGATTTCAGGATTCAAAACCTTGTCTGATCATATTTATCTTTGCTTAAACTCTTTCAGGGAGTTGTTTTTTGTTTTGGGGTGTTTCTTGGTGGGGAGGGTACCAGAGATTGAACTCAGGACCTTGTGCTTTTGAGGCCGGCAGCGGACACCTCTGAGCTAACTCCCTGGCTCCATATTTATTATTTTTTGAAGATAGGATCTCACTATATAGTTCAAGCTGGCCTTGAACTCATTATGCAGCCCAGGCTGACTCAAACTCATGGTGATCTTTCTGCCTCAGCCTCCCTAGTGCTCAGAGGCTGTGTGCCACCACACCTGGCCACATGGAAGACTCCTGACCATCTCATTCCAACCTACTGTTCAATTTTTCTTTTATGCCTTTACCAAGCCAAGATTATTAATGGAAAGTAGTATACATAAAATAATATAATAAAAATATAAATACAATAAAAATCAAAAGGGTGTGGAGATGTATGTAGCTCAGTGTAAAGGCTCTGGGTTCATTACCCCATACCAGGAAAAAACAAAAACAAAAAAAAGATATTGGAAAACTCTCCACATCTCTGGGAAAGCTCAAGAACCAGCTTCAGAAGTCAGGTACAAAAAAGGTGGCCAGGCAGCCAGAACTACAGTCAACAATATTGTCGCCAGCCAGTCCATGGAGAACAGCCAACACTTCCCATGAACCCCAGACACTGCAGCTGGCACCCAAAACAACCCTGGGCTCTAGACACTGGTTCTGGTCTCTCCATCACTTTCTCACTCACAATCTGGATGTTGGTATCATTGCTGCCACCCCCCAAATAAAGTTTTAGCAGCTTTCTCATGTGTATCACTTGGTCTAGATTCAGTACTATCAGAGTGAGTGTCACTGATTGGAAGCAGTGTGAAGCCACATTGCTGAGCCCTGGACTGCCACAGATCAAGGCAAGGAGGTTGCTTTTCCAGCCTTCTGGTGAATTCTAGGCTCATCTTTCTACCAACATTCATGAGAAAAAAAAATGGATTTATCTGCTGGGCACTTCCTACAAAATTATGATTATCAATTAAAATATTTTTAATTCTTAAACTCCAAAAGTATAACAGCATATTGAGGCAGGAGGATCACCATGTGCTTGAGGCCAGCCTTAGATACATCATGATACCCTACTTCAAAAAACAAAACAAAACAAAAAGAACAAAAGAAAAAGTGTCTCTAATATAATGTGGCTATCTATCTAGCTATTATCTAAAAGTACATTCACCTCTCTGTGATGAGTCTCATTAGTATGGAGTATAATATTGGTATATTCAATTACAAAGTGTTCAATATTCACAACCTTATAGACACATTTTTTTCAAAACCTCTAAACTTCAAAACCAGTACTTTCAAAGATAAGATACCTAAAATGTACCAATAAACTCAATGAGAAAAAAAATTATCAAGTTGGTCATCATCGAAGTGAAAATCACTACTCCCCATTTCATCTTTGACCTTCCTGGCCACTATCTTCTTAAAACTATGGGAGAAACAGCTCAGTCCATTGATTCTCATGTTGTATGTCACAGCTAGACATTTAGGAGCACCCTTTTTGGAGATATGGTAAAAATATTTAATCTGCATTGTCTTCTTTTCAATGTCCACCTTCAAGATCACCAGCTCCCAAGGGTTTACCAACCCTAATCCAAAGGTTCTGGGTCAGAGAACTGGGCAAGGAAAGGTGATCTCAATTGGAGGGACCAAGTCAGATTACTCCTCATCTATTCCTTCTATGCAGAGTTTTGTTGTTGTGTTATTGCTGTTATACAAATCAAGCAGAATATTAGTGAACTGCCAGTCTATCTCAGGCCAAGGGATCATCCGGTCCATTAGCCATGCTAATAAACATTCTGGTGACCCTGTCCTGTGGAGTTTAAGTGACTTTACTTGGTCTCTGTCCTTTAGAGGGCCTCCCATTCTCACTGAAACACAGAAGCTCACATTAATGATAGAATCTCTCACTAACATTCCTGACCTAGAAAAAAGTTCACCAAAGCACCTCTCAAAGTAAATACAAAGATAAGTTTACTGAGGCCTTGGTGAAAGGGGCATCTTCTGAGATTTCTTATGAAAGTTGTGTGTTAAATCCAGTCCAACATCCCTAATATTCCTAAGTCTTAAGATTCCTTCCACTATACTCTACCAAGGAAGGAACTTGTGAAATCTCCATATTATCCAAAATTGTCAAGTACAAGTCTTAGTCACTTAAATGAACCATCCATAAATATTCACCCAGGCATTCAAGCAAGCAAACCAAATTTTGACTCTCCCATCATCTTAAGACATTTAGGTCAATTTAAAATGATACTCTTCTCTACTATTTAGCCCATCAGAATCCATGCCCACACATATCCTACATATTTGGATTTGCATAGTCTAGAAAAAATGTATTTTGTGAAATTCTCCTGAGTATGAGTATTTTACCTGTGGAGTATGCTGGGATCTAACTCTGGTGGCACATTTAAAGATGAGACGGGTCATGTTTAGGTGGTTAGGCCATAGCCAATATGTCTAAAGAAGATGAGTAGTAAGTGAGGGGACAGAAGAATAAATGGTAAGTTACCCCCTTAGGCAAGTTAACTCCTTAGGCAGGAGAGTTACATGTCTTAAGAAGGAACAGCCTCATCAGAAATGGACAAGAAATGTCTTTGGTGAAATATTTTCAATTGTTGCTATAATAATTATCAAGAATTTAGTTACTTAAAGCAATGTGAACTTATTATTATTTCACAGTTCTGTGGTATAAAAACCCAACATAGGTCTCACTGAGCTAAAATCGGGGTTAGCAGGGCTGCATTCCTTTTTGTCAGCTCTTGGGAAAATCTGTTTCCTTGCTTTTTGTAGCCTCTGGAGACCACTCAGATTTCATAGCCAAGAGCCTCCTTTCTCCAAAGGAGAATCTCGAAATGCTGCATCTTATTTGACCTTTCTTCCACAGCCACAACTTCTGACCACAGCTAATAAAGTTTCCTTGCTTTTAAGGATTTATGTAATTAGATTGGTCCTCTTGAATAATCAAGGATGATCTCTCCATCTCAAGGTACTTAAATGACCTTATCACATTTGCAAATTTCCTTTGGCTAAGGTAACATATTTATAGGTTTCAAGGATTAGGGCATGGAAAACTTTGAGCTATTGTTCTACAACCACATTGGCAAATGGAACTCAGTTGAGTGTTCTACAAACCCTGCACTCCCCTTTCAACTCTCTGCTTCTTGTTATTGACAAATGTACACCTTTATTACCAAAGATGAGATCTGCAAAGGTCACAAATGTAACTGATGTAATTTGGCAACACATAACATAAAACTCTTATTTGTGGCAATTCCATGTATCTCTAGCTTCAAGAAATGAGAAACTATTGTAGTGCAGTCAGGGAACTTCTCTCCATTTGGGGCTATGGTTCTAGGTCAATAATTCAGGAATTTGAGCTTTGCATTGTCTTTCTTTAATCACTAGAAGAAATCCACTAGCCCCATGACTTGAATTTCTCAAGCCTTGCATGTTGTTCTATGATAGTGGCCTTCAAATTATGACAAATCATTATTTTATTAGTTATTCTCCTTTGTACTGAGAACAGTTTACCGTCCCTTAAAATATAGCTGGATTGCTCACAGCTTTTAGTCCAATGAGACTCAAATTCCCGTACTCTAATTTCTCCGATGGTAAGTGGCTCCTTGCATGACTAGCCAGAGTGCTTCGATATGAGCACTAGAAAGCAACTTTGGCTTAAGCAAAACAAAAATACATTAAGTAATATGTGGTTGCTTCCAGAGTTGCTAAATAGCCTTGAGTACCAAGCTCAGCAAATTAGGAGAAATGAAGATCAGCAAGGGATTCAAACTTACAGGCAAAATTTTCTCAAAGAGCAATTCTCATAATGAAGACAATGGTGTGGCCACATTAACAGCCCTGGCCACTGGATGCTGCCACTAACATTCCTATCACTATAATAAGTCTTCCCCAGAAAGAATTGCTTCCTTCCTTCCAAATCCCTTTCTTTCACAAAGTCCCAAGGAGAGGCATCTGCCTGGCCAAATCGAGACCACATTCTTGGATCCAAGGTGTCCTGAAAGAATATACAAGTATATCCAAATTCCAAACCTAACAAGAAGCCAACCAAAAAAAGAGAACTATGGACCAATCTCTTTAATGAACATAGATGCAAAAATCCTCAACAAAATACTAGCAAACAGAATGCAACAAATCATCAAATCACCAAAAAGATGATACATCATGATGAAGGAGGCTTCATCCCAGGAATGCAAAGATGGATCAACATACACAAATCAATAAATGTAATACATCACATAAAAAGCAGCAAGGACAAAAAGCACATGATCATCTCAATAGATGGGAAAAATGCATTAAAGGAGGCAACATCCTTCTGACAAAAACCCTGGAGAAAATAGGTATAGCAGGACCATATCTCAATCTGGTAAACCTACTGCTAATATTTATGACAAACCTACTCCTAACATTATACTAAAGGTGGAGGGGGGCTGAAACCTTTCCCTTTAAAATTAGGAACAAGACAAGAATGTCCACCCTTATCACTCTTGGTTCAACATAGTTCTCAAACATTAGCCAGAGCAAGAGAAAGAAATAAAACGGATACATATAGAGAGGAATAATTCAAATTATCATTATATGAAGATGATATGATCCTCTACATTGGACCAGAAAATTCCTAGAATTAATAACCAAATTAAGTAGCAATATAAAATCAACACACAAAAATCAACGGCATTCTTGTACATCAGTAATGAACTCATCAAGAAAGAAATTAGAAGTATAATACCATTCACATTCGCATCAAGCAAAATTAAATACGTAGGAGTTAACTAACCAAGGAAGTGAAAGACCTTTACAACAAAAACTATAGTGCTCTGAAAGTAGGTTGAAAGGGAGCATTTCTACAGAAATTTGGGGGGAAAATCATTTCATAGTTAAAGTATGACTATAGCTGTCTAAGGCCCAATGTCACCTTGCCAGAGAGCTGGCTCTGGCATGTGCAAACATAACTCCATTTTGCCTCTGGTCACAGTTGAGGTCTTAAGGGTCCCATGACACTGTGGCATCAGCTGAAGACATCCTGATTCTTTAAGAACTGAGTAGTAATACAAAAAGAAAAAGGTTTCGCCTGGTGAGAGTCTAATTTCTTGTCCAACTTAATTCATCCCACCCACCACTATAAGAATGCTCTCCTTACAGTCCTCCTCAGTGGAAGAACCGTGTGACTTAAAATCTTCATCAGTCCCTTATGTACTTTGATAGCCCCCCCCCGTTACCTGATGCTCCCTCCAATTATTGTGTGAACCCAGTAAATAGTGGCGAGCTCAAAGAGTCTTCATCTTTGCACACTCTGAGGTACTGACGTCCTGGCCTCCCCCACATGCTTTGAAATTATGCAAGTCTTTATTCTCTTTCTTCCTTTAGCTGTCAAAATCCTCCTTTCTAGGTAGTTGGAGGATTGATTGCTCTCCAATATTCATGGATAGGCACAATATTATTTAAATGGTCATGTTACCAAAACTGATGTACAAATTTAATGCAGTCCCAACCAAAATACAAATACATTCCTCACATAACTACAGAAAACAATCTGAAAATTTTATGGATCCAGAAGAGACCCAGAATGGCAAAAGCAATCCCAGGCCACAAGAGCAAAGCAGCAGGCATCAAGATCCTGAATTTCAAGTTATATTACAAAGCCTCAATGACTAAAAAACAAACAAACAAACAGCATGATACCAACACAAAAACAGATGTGTGGATTAGTGGAACAGAATAAAGAAAGCAGAAACAACATCAGGCACATTAATCTATCTGCTTTTTGACAAAGGGGCCAAAAACTTATATTGAAAGAAAGACAGCCTCTAAGAAATGATGCTGGGAAAACTGGCTCTTCATATGCAGAAGACTGAAGTTAGACCTATATCACTATTATACACAAAACTAAAAGCAAAGTAGATCAAAGATCTAAATATTAATACAAAAGCACTTAACCTGCTGGGAGATAAAACATGTAAAACTCTTGAAATTATAGGCAAAGGCAAGGACTTTCTGAACAGAAGCCCAGTTGCAGAAGAAATAACACCAAGAATTAACAAATGAGGTTATATCAAATTTAAAAGCCTTGGTACTGCAGAAGGAACAACCAACAGAGTGAGACAACAACAGAATGGGAAGAATTTTCACCAGCTATTCCTTAGACAGAGGACTAACATCTAGAATCTATAAAAAGCTGGGGAGTTAGCTCAGTGGTTCCACTGCCTGCCTTGCAAGCACACAGACCCGAGTTCAATCCCCAGTACCAAAAAAAAAAAAAAAATATATAAAGAACTTAAAAATATTAGAGTCCCCAAAATAAAAAACCCAATAAATAAATGAGCTCTTGAAATTAATAGACATAGAAGTGCAAATGGCTAATAAATACATGGAAAAAATGTTCAAAATCTCTGGCCATGCTAGAAATGCAAATTAAAGCAACACTGAGATTACATCTAACCCCAAAAAGAATGGCTATCATCAAGAAATCAAATAATAACAAATAATTTTGAAGCTGCTTGGGAAAAAGTAACCCTTCTACATTTCTGGTGGGAATGTAAACTAGTAAAATCACTATGGAATTAGCATGGAGATTCCTCAAAAAATCAAAAATGGAAATTTCATTCAACCCAACTACTCCCCTTCTACATATCTTCCCAAACAATGTCAAAGACATCATATTATAGTGACACATTCATACCCACATTTATAACAGCACAATTCACAATGGCTAAATTTTCTAAGCAGCACATATGTCCATCAGCAGATGAATGGATAAAGAAAACATCATATTTACACAGAATGTAGTACTACTCTGTCATAAAGAAAAACTTTAGTCATTCTTCAGAAAATGGATGCACCTTGAAACAATATTGTTAAGTGAAATAAATCAGACACAGAAGCTTAAATGTCATATGGTTTTTCTTATATGAGAAACATAAAATATAAATAAAGAGAAAAATAAAAGGTGGCATATATGAGAAGGGAAATCAATCTTTTACAACAGTGAAAAGAGGCGGAAGGTAGAAGATAAGAATGAAAAAATAATTAAGACACATTATGTACATACACCAATTCCCCATGAGGAATGTAATCATTGTGTACTGCAAAAATGCACTAAAAGAATTTAAAGAAAAAATTTTAAAATTACAGACAAGTAACACCAGGCATGGGGATGCACCTGTAATCCCAACACTCAGAAGGCTGAGGCAGGAGGATTGCTGTGAGTTCGAGACCAACATAGTGAGTTCCAGGTCAGTCTCAACTACATAGTGAAAAATTAAAAGAAAAATTAAAAATAGAATGAAGGCTGGGGGCCCTGGAAGTAGCTCAGTGGCACCGTGCCTGCCTGGCACATGCAAGGTCCTGAGTTCAATCCCTGTTACCAAAAAACACAACAAAAAAACAAAAATAATAAAGGCTGTTAATGGCAAGTCTGATGTGAAGGAGTAGGGTAAGATGAATGGGGGGAGAGGGGGACGCACTGTAGAGAACAGGGACAGAAACCAAGAAAGTAAATGACCACTGGATTCAGCCAGTGTGTTATGTATTAACACAGCTCCAACTGGATAAAGAAGATGTGGTTTTTCTATAAAATGGAATACTACTCAGCCACAAAGAATGAGAAATTAGAGTCATTCATAGGGAAGTGAATACATTTTGAGGATATACTCCTAAGTGAAATAAAAAAGTCACGCGTGTATGAATATCGAATAGTATCTCTGGTGTGAAAAACTATAATGGTACATAAGATCCTAATGAGATAATTCACAATGTGAAATAGGAAGAAAAGGGCTAAAGGTGTAGGGGAAGTGGGAAGGGTAGGGGAAAGGAAAAGAAAAAAATATGAGAAAATGAAAAAATGGAAATAAAGTATTTGTAAAAAGGGAAGGGAGGAGGGGGTGAAGGGAGGGCAGGGATAAGGGGAAAAAATAAGAACCAAGACCTGTCATGTAAAGGTACAAGATCCCAGTGATGAATGTAACTGTACTGTACACCTAAAATGTACCAATAAACTCAAAGAGAGGAGAAAAAACACAGCTCCAAATGCCCAGTCACTCAAAACCTAAAAGAAATTATCACATACATAATTAGTTATGGCCATAGACCAATATTATGCACCTGGGAACCCTTAATGCCCGGTACCCTTGAATTATTTCCTTGAATCAAAGATTGCATTGTGTAGTTTCATGTGCTGATATTTTCAATGGCTCACCAATACCAGAGAATAAATCCATGCTCCTTGCTGCAATACCCAAAGCCAACATAATAAATCTTCCCAGACGAAGAGTTGACACTTCTCTAGAAATGCCTTACTTCTGTCTCTGTGGTTTTATTGAAGCTACTTTCCTTTCCTGACTCTAAAAAGATTTTCCTTGCCTCTTCAAGTATAAAAACTAATCCTCTTTCACGACCCCAAATAAGACTTTCCTCTTCTCTCCTTTACTGGCCACATCTCTCGTTAGAATTCCAGTAGACGTAATCTCCAGAACTGCCCATTTTGCCCTGAGTTGTATGACCATCAGCACTGTAAAGTTGTTCTGTGTTGAGTCATGCATGTAACCACCCCATTACAACCAGAAAATCCAAGTGCAAGAGTGTGATTCATTTTTTCTTGTATCCTCACGTTTTGCTAATGAGGATACATGTTTTGCTAATAAGTAAATAAAGTGTCAGTATAATTATATTCATATACAGTGATACCTCGGCTGTTGAACTCAATTCATTCCAGTTTCATGTTTGAATACTGAAAAGTTCAAGAACTGAACATATTTTTTCCATAAGGCATAATAGAAAGCCAAGTAATTGGTTCTGAGGACCAAAAATTACACTCATAAATTTCTTTTTCCAGGATTTTAGCACAAAGTCAACAGGTTATGGAAAATCCCCTAAAATAATCTAAACACAATAAATACAGTACATTAAATATCAAAACAAAATACAATAAATAAATAAAACTTTACAGTAAATAAAAAATTTTGCACAAGTACTTGACCTTGAGTTGGAGGCTTCCTGGCCTGCTAGAAGCTGGAGAGAAATTGGAGGAGGAGAAATGTTATATTTTGGAAGGAGAGTCTCTTTCAATAATGACTCCTGGCAGTACACTTTCTGGGGTCTTTTCTCTTGGTCTTTTTTCTTCTTTTCTCACTAAAAGTGTGTCTGGGCTATCATGGGACTTAGACTGAAGCCTTGCCCCTTTGTGTCCATGGCAAGACACAATGCATGACTTACTCTTGGTCCATTGAGGTTATTACAAGTTGGATTTTCAGTTCAATTACTGAGCAAGTTATGACTACCAAGCAGATTTTTTGGACTTTGCTCTTGGAATAGTGGCAATTTCAAGCTTGGGAGTCATTTGACAACCAAGATATTGGTGTATACAAAAGAGTGCAAAATATTCTTCATGTGGGGAGATTATTAAACTTATTTGTAAAACTTCAATACTTGCAGATCACACAGTTTGAGAAATGATGCAGTCTCCCAACCTGGGCTGAAAATTCAACTAGTGCAGAACTTTTGCAGAAGCCCAGCAAACATCACCTCGCATTACCTGTGTAGCTGGAATTAGGGATAAGGAGATTATATAGATAGATAGATAGATAGATAGATAGATAGATAGATAGATAGATAGATATAGATATATATAAAATGTTAAATTGGTTTACACACTCAGAAGCCGGATGGTCCTACAATGACCATCTACCACCTGGTGATCCAGGAACACCACCAGCTGCTGGAAGTATCAGAACAAGAGAGATCGGTAATGTAGCCCCAGTTCAAGGTTGACTGCCAGAAGCCCCCGGAAAGTTGCCAGTGGAAGTCTACATTCAAAAGCTAAAGATTCTGCAGTATGATGTTCAGTAGCAACAGTAGCAGCAAAGCTACACATATTCAAGTTCAGGCAAATCCTCACAGGAGCTTCCTCTTATGTGCCTTTTCCTGCGCTCTGGGCCCCAGACTATTGGAAGATGCCATCCACATGAAGGGCTGGTCTTCCTCACCCAGTTCACTGACCATGAGGCCATCATCTCTGGAAATATCCTCACAGACACACCCAGAATGGTGCTTTCCCAGTGCTCTAGCCATCTCTCAACCTAGCCAAGAAGATAACCAAGACCAACCGTCACAGTTAGTAAGTAGGTAGAAGGAGAGAGGAATGAAAGTGAGGTCCTGTTAGGAAAGAGAAGGAGGGTGATGGATGCTAGGTAAGTGAGTATCAGCAAACCCTTTCCCCAAACATAATTGATTCCTTTGAACACTTAAGTTTGAGTGCTCATGAATTTAATTCTAAGCCTGAGGGACAGACTTTGTTTCTGTTCATAGATATTCTCTGGCTTAAAATATATTGTTTGTGCATCTTGTATGCAGCATATTGCTGGAGCTTGTTTGTGTTGAGTAAAATGTTCATTATTATAAATAATTTTAAAATCAGATTTTTTTAATGAAATAGCCACTCCTGGTTTTCAACCCATAAGATTCACAATAAACTGTAACTCACAGACCACTGTCTACCCCAAAAAGACTTCTTAATGCAAGTAATTCCAATGAGCTTAGCATACTATTTTCCAAATTTACATTAGCAAATATGATTTTTCCACCACCACATTTTAGTGATAAAAAATTCATGCTGAGTGGGTAAGGGATTTGCCTAGCAGCCTATGACTAATAACTTCTAGTAAAGCTAGAGTCCAGACCTTGACAGAAGAAGATATAGAATAGAAAGAAATGAACTCTGGAGTCCATCGGGCCTGGGTTCAAATCCCTGTTCTGCACTTAAGCTATGTAATCTTCAAAAGTTAGTCAACTTGGTAGAAGGAAGTGCCACAGAGGTCTTCCACATTTCGATAGGAAAAGGATTATGTGTAGAAACTGCCAGGTGTTCAGTGAGGTCTGCTTGAATGGCAGATTCCATCCCCACCTTGTGGTTCTCTGCAGAATCACGTCAGCTCATCACTGAAGGATCACTTGGAATGGTCACGTCACCGGCAGAGGCCTTCAGAACAAGACCGCAAGAGATGTGCATTTACCCTGGCTGCTATAAATGACCAAAAAGCAAGGCCATTAGCCTTTTCATGAGTTCCTACTGACCTCTTCTCTTGCAGGGAAAAAATCAAAGGGAATTTAGGTTTTGGCTTCCTGGATAACTTAATAAGGCTGTAGAAGGACTTCAAGATGATTCTCATAAAAGCTGTTTTCCTTGTGATTAAGTTGTATTTGCCTGTTAATTGTGTGGTAAACAAACCCTCAGCTCCTGCCTTCTAGTTATAGCATGTTCTCGTGTTAATTGAAACTTAGAGGGTAGTGGGCTGGCAAGGTTCTTGAATGGGAAGCCAAGAAGCCCAATTTGGTTATCAGTTGTTGACATGAGCAGAGCCATATGTGGCTGTGTGGTGTGTCCAGCAGGTTGAGCTGGGGTTTTCCCGGCTATGAAAGGCCTGCTGTCTGGAATGCTTGGCCTGGAGTCAAATGAGGACTTGTGATCAGGGCTTTGGCTGCCACTGGCTCTGTGAGCAGCCTTTCACGTGGACAGGGGTAAGACAAACCAAGCATATTGGGTCCCCTGCTTGGCTCAGGTTTGAGGAACCAAGACAAGGAATGAAAGAGGCTGCACCTGGTGCTAATCTGTCGTCTTTAACAGCCATCACAGCACCAAACAGAGAGATAAAAGCCCTTTTCTCTGAAAGGGGCAGGAGAAGCACTGAAATCCCCCCTCTCTGTGTCACTTAGCAGAACTGAATTCAGACACACTCAATCCCTGAAAGGAGGCGGCCAAAGGATCAAATGAGTGGGAGAGGCTTGCTGGGAAATTCCTCCCAGTGGTAGAGACAGGACTTGGGAAAAAATTGGGGCCATTCCCAGTGTAACTTGCTATCCCTCCCCCATGGGGCAATCGCTGTCGAAAATGATTTGTCCTAAACATTTTTTAATTATTTAAGCCAATGTGTGTGTGTGTGTGTGTGTGTGTGTGTGTGTTACAGAGAGAGGGAGGATTATGTGTGTGTATGCAGTCATCTGTGGTCAAATCTGAGTTCACAAGAGTCTTTGAGTTCAGTAGAGTTCAACCACCAAGCCACACCGAAACATTTTATAGATAACAGAAGAGTCATTGCCGGGTTATGCTCACAACGACACAGACCAGCCTTGTGACCATGTGGGTAAGGACCCTCAAGGGGAGGTGGGATAACTGGGTCTCACAACAAGACCTACAATAAGTCATTGGAGAGAGATGACTTTTGGGAAAGTGTCTGGAGAAAATTTCACAAAAAATAGTTAATTCTTCTTCGTAAATGAAAATAATGAAGCATGTAATGGGTACTCTTACGAAATGCTCTGAACAGGGTTAACATTATTATTTGTTTAGAGTTGTTGCAACTTCACATTAAGTGTCCATGAGCTTGGAAGCAGTCATACCGAGGTGTTAATATTGTTCATTCTGAGAGGTGAGAGTATGGGTGAGCATTACTTCCTCCTTGAACTTTTACACAGTGTAGACATCTCTACAAATCAATGCATAATCATAAATGCTTATGGTATAAATAAATGAGCCCAAGTAGGTCTACTTGAAAATAAGTCTAGCTCCTGTTCTCAAAATGCTTCTATTCCTGAAGAGGAAAGATGGATAACAACAATCGCAAGCATCTGTTTTGTATGATTTTTGTGTTTCCTTGTTAGTATTCTACTTTCTTCTCTTTTTTAGGGCATTTGAAGAATAAAAAACAAAAGGCAATGTGCACACTGGGAATAGCTGAGAATAGATAAGAGGTTGAAGGCTGAAATCCTGTGGAGAAGAGAGATGAGAACCAGATAGTACACATTCAGTCTTAATATGTGGCTTCCTTTGACAAGCTTGGAAGGTTCCAGTTTGGAAACAGAAGAGGCTGGCAGGTCCTATTCACGTGTACGAAGGTGTGTACCAGGAGAATGATGTTGCCCCCAATTTGAACTGAAGGCAGGTGTCAGCTCCCTGATGAAGCCCGGTGTCTAGCGTAGTGTTTGGGCATGGAACATGCACAATAAATAATTTTTTAAATGATGTATGAACCCATTTCTTTTGAAACCGAAAGATAAGGAGAAATGGCTTTCAAATAAAAAATAATGAGATGGATAGAAAATAATCCTGCTCATGAAGAATTTGAAACATTAAAGATATCAATGTAACTATGGAATTTCTGACCCCTGGAGCTTTCTGAGAAAAATCACCATGGAAATTATTTATTATGATAATGACAACAAAGTTAGAAAGTTGTATATATTCCCTTCTTTGCTCTCATTTTGGTTTTTTTATTTGTTTGTTTGTTTTTGGTACTGGGGAGTGAACTTGGGTGTTTGTGCCTTCGAGTCAGGCAGCGTCACCACTGAGCTAAATCCCTAACCCCCATTTTGGTTTAGAAGAGGTACTAAAGCTGTCCTAGCTTTTGCCCAATGACTAAGGCACTGAATGACCCATCCCAAATTGTTTCTCTTCACAGCCCATACTTTACAAATGGCTCCAATGTTAAGGAAGTTGGACAAATACACTCCAAACAGATAAGATCATGCAAATCTCTTTTTTTCACTAGAATGCAAAAAAAGCTAAGCTCAAAAAATGATTGAAAAGCTTAAGATAAATGCACCTTGTCCTATGACTTTTAAGATCATGAGACACAAGAGGACATTTTACAACACCTCATTGATGCATTTCTTACTAGAAATCTCTTGCTTGAGCAGTTCAGTTTTGTGGGGACTTCTACAACAGGTATGTGCCCACTATTATGTTTTTAATAAGGCTCTAGGACCTCACTTTGAAGTGATGACTCACA
The DNA here is from genome assembly GCF_012274545.1 of Fukomys damarensis. Classification (NCBI taxonomy): domain Eukaryota; kingdom Metazoa; phylum Chordata; class Mammalia; order Rodentia; family Bathyergidae; genus Fukomys; species Fukomys damarensis. The sequence continues at coordinate 602,312 of NW_022900927.1, read as the reverse complement.
GAGACTATTTTGTCAGGCCAAGTAGACCATAAAAATATTAAGTGTGGTTTAAGCAGATTTTTATTATCTTGCTTACTTCCTGTCATGAAGCGTTGCATTAAATTGTAGTTTAAAGGGATTAATGAGTTGCCTCACAAAAAATTCATTATTATAAGCACTCTAGAGGTATTGATATTAGCTAAAATTAAGGTTGATTTTAACAATTGGAGGTGCTTAGTGTTCATTGAACTGTACTGTAGCATATTAGACATAAAAGCTTGATGATAATGGGATGAAAACTTGGTGAAATTTTTTTTTATTCAGAAGTTGTCAGACTTTTGCAGAACTATTTTTCTAACATCATGGAACTGTTGACGTCACCAACAGAATGTAACAGATTCCTCGCTTAGGCTTTGTACCTCAGTAGGGCAAGGAACTCTGTTCCAATTGATTGTAACCCAAGACAGTTATCTCCTCTTTTAGGTTATTGAGTTGAAAAAATTGACTAAACCCCACTTCCAGTGTCATTCTCTTTTTTAAAATCCAACAAGAAGGATTCAGTGGTAGAGTTCTTGCCTAGTATGTCCAAAGGCTTGGGTTTATCACTGGAAAAAAAAATTCCAGCAAGAAAAAAATATCACCTTCTGTTTTGGTCTTAATTAGGATCTTTGATTTGCTACCTGGATAGTCTCTCAACCATCAGTCAACATTTGTTCTTTGTTGGATTTGTTTTACCATTTTCAGCCATATTATCTTAATTTCTACTGGCTTAGAGGAGGGCTGAGGGCCCCGTTTTCAAATGTATTGACAATGCCACCACAGTTATCTTAATGCCAGCTTCATCCAGTTCTTGTTTAGAAATAGTACTTGTCTCTCATGTTTCCTATTCTGAAAAATGCAGATGATACTACAGAATACTTAAGCTACACGATGTTCCACAGTAACTTTCCAGTGCCAAGTCTTTTGAGAACAGCTATATATCATCTGCATGTAAAATTATCAGGCCCTGAATTTGGCTGCATTCCAAAGCATCTAGTATTTCTGTTTGTATTGCAACAAGAAAGCCCTATAACTCCTACATTTAACTAGTGAGTTTTAGGGGAAAAAATTGGGTACATATACATTCCTTGTTAAATTCATATTGAATTACTATATCTTTATGAAGAAAAGGTATTTAAAAAGACTTCCAGAAGACAGCGATGTTTCTGAGGTTAAATCTGCTAATAAAAATTCCAAACATCAAAAATTCACACTAACTGCACATTATTTATTCAAAAGCACTCTCATGGTGACATTTGACACTGACAACTTTAGGAAAACATTGGATTTGTACCAATTCCTCCTTACAAATATTACTGTAATTTTCCTTTTCCTGAAAAATCAAAAACTGTTTTATCTGACTGACATAAGTCTTCTCTGGGGCCTTAGGTTTCTGGGAAATCTCTCTGTGCCATGCCAGAGTCTCATTTTAATTGCACTGACAATATACAAACTTTTGTGACTGGTTTGCCTCTCAAGACTGAAATATAAATGTTATTTTAGATGGATGCTTGGCTAGGATGATTATCATTTGATCTCCAAAGAGAAGAATTTAGGAAAACACACTTCGATTGTTCACTCTCTCAAATGCTTAAGAGGTCACTACTGAAGCTACGGGTCAAAAATCACTCTGCCCACAAATTTGTGATGTATAACCCTGAGTCCTCACATGAACTTTTAAGGAATTAAACTTTTTCTCCACTAAAAATGGCATCTTAGGGAGTCTTCCTAGAAAGAAACTGTTCAAACTTCAGTAGGGGAAAAAAAAGAAAAAAGAAAAGAAAATTGCTCTCTTCCTAGAGAGACTTGCTAATTCCACTCCAAGGAATCCTAAACCAAAATATCCTATGGAAACCATTTCAAGAGAGTCCTAATTAGAGAATTCAGGCAAGTTTTTAGTGGCAAATACTTTCACTTCTAATGTTTACAGCCTGTACCAGCCAGGCACATTGTAATAAAAGTGACTTGCCAGTAGTACAGGCATCTCCCAAGAATTTTACCTGAAAGATCTCAGAAAGGCAAAGCCAGCTTGCAATAACCTCTCCAACCCTATAGAATTATTGCCTGGATAGACATCTATTTATTTGTTTGCTTTGTTTTACCTTCCAATGTTCCTTCCCCTTTCTTTTGGGTAAGAATGCTCAAACAAAGCACAAGTGATCCCAGTTTGGACAATCAGAGTCTCTTTTCTTGAAACTTGGTTCTTCATTGCAGTATCAAAAGAGCAGAAACAATTAGGGTGTAATATTTTCAAAATGACTGAGCCAAGTAGATGCTCAGTAGCTTGCTGTTTAAATCATCAGAATTTCCCTGGTTTTTGCCCTTACTGAGACACAGACGTTCAGCTTGCCCTTGGATTTTGTGAGGTTATCTGAATTAGAGACGATTTCTCTTGATGCTTCTAAAGATGTTAATAAGACATAGGAGATTTTATGGAGAGAGCGGGATGTTTATGGGATATAAAGAGAGGTTTATAAGACAAATATATAGATCTAGAGAGAGAGAGAAAGAGAGAGAGAGAGGGGATATGAATGAATATCCCTATGGGTAGAAGACTCATACCATCCCAAAAACATAGCCTTCTTTAAAAGTGTATGAAGGATAGCCAGTTCCAAGTTGGAAGACCAAAGATATTTCCAATCTCTTCTTTAAAAACATCTCACAACAATAAAAACAGAAAATAGAAACAATGCTCTGGGGTTTTTTTGTTTGTTTGTTTGCTTGTTTGTTGTTTTGAGACAGGGTCTCACTATGTAGTTGAGACTGACCTTGAACTCAGTATGTAGCACAGACTGGTCTCGACTCACAGCAATCCTCCTGCCTCAGCCGCCCGAGTGCTGGGATTATAGGTGTGTGCCACCATGCCCAGCTTCTCTGTATATTTTAATAAAAAATAAAATCAAAATGTTAGAGATGAGCTAGGTGTGGAGGCACATATCAATAATCCAGCAATCAAGAGGAAGGAAAATGTTGTATGAAAGGAAAAGTAATCATAGTCTGTGCTACTTGACTCAGTAGCACAATGTATACCTATTCATAACAATGGAAAGACTGAGTGTCATGTTTGAGCAGAAATCAAGGACAGGATGCATCATGTACAAAACCACAATCAAAAGACTGAAATACAGGGTGAATGCCAAAAGATCTATATCTAAGAGTTCAAAGTCATTGCTTCTGGGATTTGAGATGGGGTAAAGATGGAAAACAAGCAACTTATTTTTTATAATGAGCTTTTCATATTTTTGAACTTTTAAAATTATATATTGACAATACTTGGATAAAAATCTAAATTAACCTTCTCATCCATCAGAATAAATTGAAAGATTAGTAACATCATGAGACATTAATATATTTTTATAAAGGGGCAAATGTACAGGGCAACTGTAAATTATAGAATCATAACCATCCCATAATTCTTAGATTCCACAGCTGTGATATTATGAGCAAAGTTCTTGGAGTATTTTGTCCTGATAGACGCCTTTTTGACTTTGAATTTAAAATATTTGGATATAATGTGAGATAGGAAAAAAAAGGGCTAGTGGTGTAGAGGCAGTTGGGAGGGTAGGGGGAGGAAATAAGGGAGAAGCAAAGGTATGAGAAATGGAAAAAAAGTCTTTATAAATAGGGGAAGACAGAACAGGTGAAGGGAGGGCAGGGATATGGGAGAAAAATGAGAACCAAGATCTGTCACGTAAAGGTACAAGATCCCAATGATGAATGTATACTTAAGTACCAATAAACTTAATGGAAATAAAATAAAATATTTGGATAATGGATTCTGCATTAAATAATCATGGAATTCAAAATCTCTTTAAAAATTAAAATTAACAGGGCCAGGGATTTAGCTCAGTGGTACTGTGCCTGCTTTGCAAGCATAAGGTTGTATGATCTCCAGTGCAAAAAAAAAAAAAAAAATTAAAATTAGCATATTCCCTGATAAATAAAAGCCTGTATTTATTATATTAAGGGATATAATGGCAATATCATTGTCATCTGTTGACAATATATTTGTACCTATTTCACTTAACATTAAGATTTTAAATTACTTCATAAAAATGTCATTGAAACTAAAAATGTAGTGCATTCAAATATAATATTTATGAACTAAAATAATCTCCAGTGAAATGTACATAAATGTAAATGTCAAATCACATTATCTTCTGGGCCAAGGATTTAGTTCAATGGCACTCCACCTGCCTTGCAAATGCAAGGTCCTGAGTTCGATCCCTGCTACCAAAGAAAAACAAAAACAAAAAACAAACAAATGAATCACATTATCATCCTAAAATAAAATACTAACAAGTAATATTCCAAAAACTTGCCAGGCACAGTGGTGCACACCTGTAATCCCAGAACTCAGGAGATTGGCATCTGAGTTCAACCTGGGTCACATAACAAATTTAAGTCTAGCCTGGGCTATATCGCAAAAAATAAAATAAATTTATGTTCAGACATAAGGTCACTAACATGAAAATAAAATCATTATATGAATAGTAAAATGTTAATAGGATCTAGTATTATTGAATGTTTTTAAATTGTAAAAAGCTTTTGCTTTTGTAGAAAGCAAAGTCTGTCTTTTTTAAGTCATACATAAAAGTTCACATGAATATTCCAAGTGCTGGAAAAGCTTCTAATAACTATCCAGTCTAGGGACTGATTAGTGGGGTAGTACTTAACTGTAAATATTCACCTTTGTTTCATACATCTTCAAATAATACCATCTCTTACTTAAAAATTTCAAAAAGACCTTTATGAGTATTTTTTACCAAAATCTACAACTTTTACTAAAGAGTGCAAGGATGGTTTTCTCATTTTTGTTTTATCATATTCAGAGTTCAATATTATTGCATTCATTTTCCACTAGATTAAAAACACCCTTAACTAGAATGGGGTGGGGGGATTTAGCTCTGTGGATCTGCCACCTGCCAGGGGGATCCCTGGTACAAAAAAAAAAAAAGAATGGGAGATACTTTTGCAATTGAAGACACAGTAGCACAATAAAGAACATTGCTTATCACCTCTTGTATGGCACAGACCTGTTCAGATGTGCAGACTATGCATCAGACTGTCTTTTCATTTCAATTAAAAGAATGAATCATTGTTCTTAATCTTCAGACATAATTGATTTGGATTTCAGCTTTTCAAAGTAATAAATAACAGTACTAAATCAGGTAAAATGGGATTATTTAATATTTGAAAGTAGTACAATATAGAAAAATCCTGTAATATGGAAAACACACTATACCTAATAGAAAATCCAGAGCGCTGTATGTTAATTTTGATTTTATAAATATTTATAAACACATGTTTGAACAATCCACCTTTATCCATAAAACAATAACTTTTCAAAAGCTAATTTATAAATCTCAGCTTATATCAGATACCATATCCAACATAATCAGAAATTCTTGGAATAAGTATATGGATAGGAAAAGGAAGAAAAGTACAAAACAGAAATTAAAAATTCTAGTAAATAGGGGGGAATGTAGAGATGTAGTTTTGCTGATTATTACTTAATATTAACTTGCTATCATATTATTAAAAGCCTTCATCTAAGGCGAACCTGTGGCACACTTTACTTGTTTTTCTTTTAAGACAAAAGATGTTAATGTAGGAGTTGTTTCTTCTAAACTAAAACCTCAGTACCAAGGTTTAATTGTGGAGTTGGCCCTTTGCGATACATAAGTGGATTTTGAGGTGCAATTGGGCATTTGTCGCTAAATGGTTCGCCACCACTGAGAGAAGCCTCAATCAGCTTCTTGGAAACTCAAGCAAGACTTGAAGCTACAGAGCAGAAAGATTAGTTTTGTCAATCAGTGACAGTTCCTAGTCTCTCTGTATCTCTAAATTCTCTGTTCCTCACTTTCCTATCTGCTCTATCGCTATGGCTTCTGTCTAGATAGTCCCTTAAAGCCTCATGCAGTTGTAGGTGGAGCTTTTCCAGAGGTGGCTGAATCTAGAGTGTGTGATGGTTTCCTGGTGAAGTGTTAAACTCAGGGGCACTAGGATTAAGGGTGTGAGTGCCACCTGCTCTAAGTATTCTGGATGAGATAAAAGGGGCAGAAAAACACTGCTAAGGTCCCTTGTTGCTTTGCTACTTTTGGTCCCCAAACTGATGCCCCTCTTCCATGTGCCGCTCCGCCTTAGAGCCAGCTGATTATGGACTAAAACGTCTACAAACTGTGAGCCAAGCAAACCATTCTTCCCTTAACTTGTGGGTGTCAGGTATTTTCTCTCAGCAACAAGAAAAGTAACTAAGACATGTATATTCCGAAAGGTGTCCACCTATTGTCTACATTTCTGGCAAAATGAAAATTTATGTGAGGCTCTTTGAAAAGCCAGGAGATAAATAACTGGAGGCAACTGCCAAGTGGATTTTAAAGGTCACTATAAAAATCTGCTGTTTAAACTACCTCTGTTTATCAAGTGTCACAAGAATCAAAGTCCATCACTAGACGTTTACTTCTGGAGTTAAGCGCTGTCTTTTATTCCCACGACCCCGCTGAGAAGGCATGCATGTTCAGTCCCTGTCATCTCTGTATGGATGTCAGATGAAGTGGTGTGAGAACACGGGGCAGACACAGAACTGTTCTCCGTGTAAGAGAAATGAAGCAGAGGGTGCAGTGAGGAAACGAGAGGCCCTCTCTCCCAGCTTTGAGCCTTTGCCTGAGCCTGCCTTCTCTCTTTCTTCTTTCTTCCATGCTTTTCACTACATCACATCTCTACCCTATTTCTACTGGGTTACTCTCCACTCCATTTACATTCGGAAAGGTCAACCACTCCCTGCTAACTTCGGCCAACACCACCCTGAAGTGAATGAAATCACTTCACAGATCGCTATGTAAAGAGAAGCTGCCATGGAATGCTGAGCCTGACTTTGTTGACTGGGACTGAAAAGGACTACAGAATGAACAGCCACGCACAACAGTGAGTTCTGGGTCTGGCACCGCGTGCTTGAAGGCTGAGAGGTTACAGCTGTTTCCCATGAATGTGCTCCAGCTTCCCACCTGTCAATGCTTTCTGTTTTATACATTTAGGTTTGGTGTACATCGGGAGTGGGGTTTCCCTTGAGGATGTATGGAAAGTAGGAAGTATTTCTTCTCCACTCCCTCCAGATTAAAATACACAGGGCAGCCCATCTAGTGACCCCAGACAGCACTGGTGTGCAGTGGCCTTAATGATTAAAGAAGCCTCAGAGCTGGAGGGGGAACTCAGTGGTAACACAGAGCTTTGTATGCATGAAGCCCTATGTTCAATATACAGGACCAAAATGAACTAGTCTTAATTTCCATAAAGTCAAGAAGGGGGGAAAAATTATATCTATATAATTTTTGGAAAGGTAACTTTGCATAACAGATAAATCCCTGGGCAACATCTCCATCTATGGTGTATTTTATGATATGTATTTTATGCTGTGCACAAATCTCTCTGGAGATCATGTTGTTTGCCCACTATACACATACAGTCATAGAATTTGAGTCTGAAATGCTCTAACACAATTCAGTGAGATAAGTTTGGTCAGTATATTTCACTGTGGGATGTTGAGTCTAAAAATAATCAAAGTATTTTACTTAATACTATTTAGGGAAACACAGCAATGAGGGGACCACAGTAGGGAGAAATATTAGGCAAACCTTTGATCCAGGGTACTTCAGCTCCAGATGATGTGCGGTAATTTTACCCAAAGTAAGTCAAATCCAAAGTCAAAGCAATATCCTTACATCTGGGAAGGGGAAAAATAGGGATTCAAACATAAACAACTAAACAACTGTTGTTACCCAGTGGACTGTCCAATGCCTTCCCAGAATGCCAAGAGTTTATCAAGGTCCCAAGAAGCCTAGAAGGGATAAGGATGCTGAACTGGCCCATATTCTCTTTCAGAGTAAAGAATCAGGTGCCAGGAAGACATCCTAGAGTCCCATATATCAAATTGGGGCATATATCCTAACCTAAATTGCAAATTAGCTTCTTGTCAATGGCTCTAGCAAGCTGGTTTCTACTCTAATGAAATTCTCATTTGCTCTTGTCCTTCCTTTTTATTTGGTCAGGTTTATTACTTTAATAACTTTAAAGCACAAAGAAATCTGGGTGGTCATGACATATTTAAATGCTCCTAGTTCCCAACTGGAACAGTTTAGGGCAGTTTTCAGTGCTGCGCCCCAAATTCTACATTTCATCAACACTGCTCCTTCCAGACCTGAGCAATGAATTAACACACGAGGCAGAAGTATTTCTCTGCCTGGGGATTCTCAGGATGCCAGGCTTGGCCAAATGGGCATAGCTTTCCTTCTAGACCACAGTCTTGTGGCCCATCTTGGAGGCTGAAATAAAGCTACTGTACTCAGCCTCCCAACCTCACTCGATGCCCACTAATAACATCTGCTTTATAGCCGGCATCCCTACAACCTGCTCTCTCCTTGGCACCCTTGTTCTCTGCGACAGGATGTGCTCTACTCTGCGGCAGGTCTGGTGGAAAGTCGACAGTGTCCAAGCCAAGAGCAAACCCAGCCAGCACTGGATAAATGATTTAAATGACTTGAAGTGCTTTCTCAAGGGACCCTGTCCAGGTACAGGAGTCCTTCTAACCAGATTTGGCCTATGCTGGCAGACAGGCTTGTTCAGGGGCACATTAAAAATCAAACTACAGACACCATTTGGAAAGCATAGAAAGCTTGACTCTAACATCTTATGTATTAAAACATTGTTACATAAAAATGACCGCAAGGCTCCAAATTCATACTTTCCTACTTTGTGAGACCGGTTACCACTAGGAATAAACCTGTGAAAGTGTGAGGCCATCTGTGGAGCCTCAAGAGGTCTGGGATATGGTTAGTGCCACATTCCAAGCCTTGGGGGCAAGATCAAGGCCCTGGCCATTGAGAGCAGCCAGTCTGAAGCAAGGTGGGTGAGCTCCTGCTGTTGTCTCCTCTGTGAGTCTGGGGGCAAACACCAGCCCAAGCCAGGATGGAACCCATGGTCGCACCGAGGCTCATTTCATCTGCCTCATAAAGTTCTGGACATATTGGCATAGCTCATAGATTTTAATGAAGCGTGGGCTCCTGGCTAGAACCAAAGGGGCTACAGTCTCAGAATGAGGCTCTTTCATACCTCTGGGATGGGACAGAGAAGGCAAGGATCTGGAACAACTTTCTGCTGAGAAACTCAGTACTTGTCATGTAACTCATTTCATCTTTCCTCATCACATTTCAGTGACATCAGAATGGGCCATTCTGTCTTTGCTTTGAAACAAACACAAACCAGGCCCTGAATAATTTAGGTAACCGCCAGCACTAGAGCTAGAATGTAAATCTTCCAAGTACTGACAATGAGAGGACATCTGAGGAATGCTTCCAACAAACTAAACTTCACCTGCCTCGTTCCACTGTGACAGTACTCCTGTGAGATTTTTCCCCTTTTTTCACACCTTAGGAACCCCCAGCACAGAGCATTTAAGGTCATGTAGCCATCTCATTCATTCCCTTGTCCTTCCTGGGTAAAGATAAAACCTTTACTATTCAACCAAATGCTAATGAGTAAGATGTGACATTCATCAACACTAGGAAGATTCAATATTTTGGAGTCAGTTGGACGTTGTTCAAATCTTGACTCTAATACTACTTAGCTGTGTGATCTTGAGAAATTTCATTTTCTTCACTAATAAAAAGCAGGCTATCTAAAGACTTAGGACCTCTACACCAAGCGCTCAAAGCAATGGAACACAATTTAAAAGGCACCAGCTAGATTGTGAGGCTTGTGCTCCTGCCAAGACTTTGGCAGTTCTAAATTATGAATAAATTCTCTTTGCCTTTTTTTCCTCCAAGACAGCATGGTATCAAGAAAAGCAGAGGCACTTTGAGGTCAGATCTTCTTAGATTTAGGTTATGCTTCTTTTTCATCCTGGCTGATGGCTGTTGGTGAAATCAGGAAAAAAATATTGGAAAGCAGAAGAAAGTAGATCCTTCTGTTGGTGGCTACAAGTATAGCAACACTGTCATGGCAGTTGTGTGCAAAGTAGCTGTACCAATGAGATGATACAACTGACAACAAGTGATACAACTGATGATATTACCAGCCAGGATGTCTGAGTGCTCCTGATTCTTGTAAGATAAAAGATTGATATGAATAACAATGAACTGAACATACCAGAAACCCATTAAACACAATGATTTTCATAATTCTTATTCCTTCCAAATGAAAAATTACTTTTAAAAAACTTAAGAAAGGAGTTTCCAACAAAAATCAAACCCAAGAGAGTATGAGGAAGCTATTGTGCCTTGGATTAGAGGTCCACTAAAGATTTTAAGGGTTTGAGCACAGGTTTATGCAGTTAAACAATAGGACATTCTTCCTCAGCAGAAGCTTATATTTGGGGCAGGGGGGTCCTCTCAAAGAGACTTGTGCATTTTTTTCCAATGGAGGAAACTCCAATAAGATTCATAGAAGATCATGAAGTTTTTTAATGAATGACATTCCTAGCTTTGACTGAAAGACACAGAGAAGATAAAATGAAGTCACTGAACCCTCCAAATTCTACAGACAAGAAGCAAGTTCTGAACAATGCTCAGCTATATACATATGCTAGTTTTCATGAATGAAGGAGGCCAAGGCAGAGGAAAGAACCAAGAGTCCAGAAGGCAGAGCCAAGAGTGGTTGAGAACAATGTCCAGTCATAAGTATGACTGAGTACCAACCAAGGAACATACACCCAGCTGGGTCTCAGAATTCCTGCATTCCTGTGTGCCACCCATTCCTGTGCAGGAATATCTGCAAGGGTCACCTTAGGCCTTGCTACGCACTGTATTTAGGGAGGAGGGTGGAGACACCTTGACTTTGTAGCCCACAACTTTACAGGGAGCAAAGAATGGCATGTGGGGAACTATACACAAGAAACCACACCAATCAAGCCTCATCTGCACCCATGCCTGGATTGGATGACAATATTCAGGAATATGAGCTGAGGTAATAATAGAATGAGACTTTAGGGGAATCAAGAAAGGTCGTATATATTTTGTGTGGAAGTGATGTGAGTCATTAGGACCCACCAAACGGACTCCAACCTCCAACATGGCCCCTTCTGATTCTCATTCACTTCCTTCTACATTCCTCCTATGTTGTGACAGAAATGGTCCCTGTGACCAAAAGAATCTGGTACAGGTGGCTGATGTCACTTCTGAGATTAGTTCCAACTGTGGCTTCCATCTTGCTCTTTGTTGGATTGTTCATTCTGGAGGAAGCTAATGGCCATATCATGAGCCATCTTGAGAAAGGGCCCCAAAACAGAAGCCTTAAGTCAGCAGCCACATGAATAATCCTGCACGTGGTTTTTTCAGCCCTGCCAAATTGTCAGACCACTACACCCAGTTAAAATCTGGACTGAAACCACACAAGAGACTGGGAGGCAAAATTGTTCAGCGAGTTGCTCCTAGCTACCTGGCCCTCAGAAAGTATGTAAGTGATGAATGTTGTTTCATCAGCTGGTAAGTCTTGGGGTAAATTGATGCATAGCAATAGATAGTAGTCATAGGTAGTTAATATAGAAAAGCTTCTTTAAAGTTGTGTTAATATGCTTAAAAATAACAAATGTCATATGTGGTAAAAAGCATATAATCAAGTGCACTTTAATAAGCAAGATACATTCCAAGAAATATGTTGTAAGAGAGTTCTGTCTTCATAGGAACATCACAAATTATACTTACAAAGACAAAGGTGGCTATAATATCACTAGTTAATCTTATGGGACCATCATCAGCACAAAATATTATTTATTACCTAAAGATTAATTTTAATAACAGATATAAAGTATGATAATTAAGACTTTATTGCTACATATCACTTATACAGTGTAAGTAAAGGACACCAATATACAGACAATGTTTTCCAGATTAAGGTACTGTGCTTTAAATATGAAAAGTTCTCCAAAAACTCATGTGTTAAGGGCTTCGTCCCCAGTACATGTTCAGAGGCATGACTTGAGAAGGGATTGGATCATGAGGGCTTTAACTTACTCTACAGATTAATCCATTGATGGAGTCATCACTTAATGGCATCACTGGTAGGCAATAGAAATAAGAGGTGGGGGCTAGTTGAAGAGTGTGCATAATGGGGGTTACATCTGTTCCCTGGCCCTTCCTATCAGGCTCTTTCCTTCTCCGTCTGCTTCCTGGCCAACATGAGATGAACATCTTTTACCCTTCTGCCATGATGTCTATGCCCTGGAGCTAGCAGATCATGGACTGGAGCACCTGAAACCATGAGCCAAAATTAACCTTTTCTCCTGTAGGCTGTTCTTCTCAGATTCTGGTAACAGTAATGAAAAGCCAACTCCTCCTTGGAGAAAGGAACTTTGTATCTATAGCCTATTAGTCTTTGAGGAAATAAAATTCTTTCACTTTAAAGAGCATACAAAGAATGTCTTCTGTGGGCTAGGGATTTAGCTCAGTGGTTCTGCCACCTGCCTTGCAAGCGCAAGGTCCTGAGTTTGATCCCTGGTACCCCCCCAAAAAAAAAGAATGTCTGCCAAATAATATTTTATTGATGTACATTTAGTAAGCTCGCTTAGCATACACAACTTCCTGGGTTCAACCCCCAGTACCACTAGGAGAGGAGGAAAGGGAAAGGGATTTTCAAATCCAATATGATAGTCACGGTGGTACTTAGGAGAGGAGAGACAGGGGCTAGAAGAGGCTAAAAAGTTTCCATTATATTGAGGATAATGAAGGCATCTCCTTGGCATCTAACTTGTGATAAAACAAGCTGGAACTGACTGTATCTAAATAAAGCAACAGGAAAGGGAGGACATTCCTGTCAGAAATCCTCAGTTTCAGTGGGATGTTTTGACTACAGAGTGAGCAGCACTCACCACTGAGAATCTACAAGAACTAATCTTCATAATCAAAACACCCTTCTTTGGGTTTCTTTTTAATTTTAAAAAACTCTACCTCCTGCCTCATCTGACCACATTAGAACCTAGGACTGTGGGACTAACTTTGTTTTTGACCCTGTCCCTGGAACAGATGAGATGTCTTTCTTTCTCATTACTCTTTCTCTCTTTTTCATGTGCGTTTGGAGCCAGTGAGTGGAGCCAGATGGAAACTAAAGCCCTCTGTTTGTGACTGAACAGGTACACCACAAACAGCAGTGTAAATGTTCCACCCCACTGCCTCCCACACACCCAGACTGCCCCAGACCCAACCTGGGAGGACCAGCTTCCCCTGGGAGGGGTGAATTCTCCATTGCTATGCTCATTGAGCCCGGTAAAGTTTGCTTAAGAACAACATTTGAATAGAGGCCCCTCAGAAAACTCATATTTCCGTATTTACTGGGGGATCTCTGTTTATTACAGATGATGTTGAGAAATCATTCCATATACCTGCTGAATTAAAATAGACAAGCTGCTAAAGAGAAGGCCAGTGGTCATATCAATAATCACTTTTTAGCATTTACTATACATCAGGATCCATGCTGGGCAGATACGGTCAGTACAGATGAGTATATGAGATGAGTACTATAAGCCCTGTCTTTCAGATGAGAGAATGAGGGGCAAAGACATGAAATAACCAAATGGGAAAGAGGTACAGTGGAAGGCATCTTGTGCTCTCTCCTACTACTAGGAATATTTTTTTTGCCATATGCTTATGAGATGTACTGGACAAGATGAAGCAAGAAAATAATTTTTAAAGGCATTTTCTTAAAGTCACAGAGATAATGAATAGCCTGGCCGACCCGCAGAGCCCCTTTTGCTGGACTGTCCAATATAGGATCCTCATCTGTCCACCAGACCCTGTTGTTGGAGAGAGGAATCCACAGCCTTTGACCAACATGTGTATGGCAGCTACCTCTGGGAGGCCACAGCAGGGACACTGCAATAGTAAAACGACCATATAAGCTATTATCCAAACTGGGACACTTTTCAGAATAAAATAGCTGTTAATCAGCCTCTGACTGTCCTAAGTATGCTAAAATGTATGTCTTAATTTTAAGTGACTGTTCTCATCATGTTAAACAGGCTGTCCTTTGTATCCAGAGGTTCCATGCCACTGATTAAACCAATCACAGATCAAAAATATGTGGAAAACTGGAAACAAAGTCTTTGTAAATAGGGAAGTGAGGAGAGGGTGAAGGGAGGGCAGGGTATGGGGAAAAAATGAGAACCAAGACCTGTCATGTAAAGGTACAAGATCCCAATGAGGAATGTAACTGTACTGTATACTTAAAAAGTACCAATCAACTCAATGAAAAAAAATCTGGAAAAAAAACCCTGCATGTGTACCAAAAATGTATAGACTTTTTTTCGTCATTATTCCCTAAAAAGGACAGCATGGCAACTATTTCCATTTTATATTTCCAATTTATATTGTATTAAGAATTAAAAGTAAGTTAGAGTTGATTTAAAGTATGTAGGTGGTACACATAGGCTTATGAAATTATTATGCCATTTTTTATAAGGAACTTGAGTCTCTTTGGATTTCTGTGTCCATAGGGGAGGTCATTGGAACCAATCCCCCTCAGATACCGAGGGGTGACTATATGTACCAGATACTCCACCTTGAGCATGTGACTCTTTGATAAGTCCATGACAAGCCTATGCATCAAAGAAAAGCATTTATTTTCTTGAAGAAAGACGCTTTTAGTTTTAACTCATGGATCTGTATCCTCATCATCCAAATTATAAATCAAAGTTTACATGGTTCATATTATTTTCCACCACAATTATATAGAACTGACAGCCATAAATGTGGCAGTCATGATTAAAATGTTTATCTTAAGTGAAAGTGCTTGGAAACCACTCCAGAATTACTCCTGGCCAGTGGCAGAGGAGCAACCTTGGAGCCACGGCGCTCACTGAACAGGTGGCAAACCCAGACATCACAGAATCCCTCCCCAAAGAGTGCCCTGCCACAAGTCAGCTTCTGTTCCATCTACTACAACTGCCACTGTTCCTTCAAGTTCAAAGACAGTTTCCAGTTCTCGTCACTTTTCATAACATTCTCTGAAAAAATGAAAGCCAGCTTCAGAAGACAACTGGTGTTCCCTTGGCCACATCAGGTACCAACTCAAAAATACCATGCACATCTAGACAAGACTGTCAGCAAATACTAAAACTCGACTCAAAAAAGAACATGAACACTTCTCAGGGGTGGCATACTCATCCACATCAGTTCAGATGACTAAGGAGCCTCAGGAAGTGGAACAGTGAATCAGACAGGGCCTTCTTTCCTCTGACTCAAGGCTGAGCTCATGTGCCAGGTGGCAGTGGGAAGGCCTGATTCTGGAGGTGATGAGCTCTTCACACACCCATGAAAACTAAGGAAAAACTTATCCCTTCATCTCTGCTCCGCAAGGCTGGCTTTGGGACCAAACCCTAGTAATTGCTTTAAATACGTTATTTAATCTCATAATAGCACATGTTCCAAAATATTAGCCCATTTTAAAGGCAAAGAAATTGAGGCACAGAGAAACTGCTAAAGTCTCACAACCAAGTGTGTGCATTACCAGTGCTTCCTATGACATTACGCTCTCTCCTGGTAAGAAACTGTAAGCAGGAGTTAAAATGGCATAAAATACACCAGGAATTTCTTATTTGGAATTTTTACCGTAGCCTTTTGTCAATTCAGTTTAGATAAGCTCTATCAGTAATAGAGCTTTTAATTCCTTATTTCCTTTCTTCTGTTTACAAGCTTGAAGACACACCTACTGCATGATTTGGAGTGCAGTGGGGTTAATTAGTGTGCCCTCTTTTTCTGGCATATACAGCTCAACTGGCATATACAGTCCCAAGAACGGACTAAGCAGGGCACTTTTCAGGAGGTATATTAACTCTAGAGTCCAAGGCAAGGCCTGCACAGTCCATATTTCTTGGGGTCTGCTAATCTCCCCAGGAATTACAGCTCCAGGGGGTCCACAACTGCCCCTGGAGTTGCTAACTCTTCCAAAACAGTTTGAGCCTCTGGACTGAGGCACAGTGCTTGCAATATGGATTTCTACCACTAGGTGGGTGTTGATGGTTTTGTTGAATAGTAAATTTTCCCCAGCAATTGATTCACCTTTAAATTTACAAAGTCTGCTGTACTAGATTTAAAAACTATCTGCTCCACCAAAAAAGATTTAGTAATCTAAACGCATTGAGAAAACAATAAAAATTTGTGGTAAAAAATTAGTTTATGGTGCAAAATCCCACTTATTTTGCAAAAATATTTTTCTTTAAAAAAGAATTAACTATTCTTATTTTGGAAAAAAAAATTACCTTTTACAAACTCCAATAATTTGGTGCCCTTCTCACTAAGATTTGACTATTGATAATTATCAATGAATCTAATTTTGGTTTTACTTTTTTTTATTCCCCCCCCCACAAAGGATTGAGCCCAGAGCCTTCACACTGACACACCCAGCTACATCCCCAGCTGATTTTTGTTTTGTTTTGTTTTGTTTTACGTTGAGACAGGGCCTTGATAAGTTGCCCAGGCTGGATTCAAAAGTGTGATTCTCCTGCATTCCCTTCCCAGAGTACTGGAATTACAGGCATGCATTACAATAGCCAGCGTACCTTTTTCGTTTTTATGTGGGAAATGTTAACACTCCTCTTCATTCCTGTTTTTGTTTTCATTTGTCAGAAGTCTCTGGCTCCAAATGTGCCACAGTTAAGTCATATCCCCAAATTCTGGGAAGATCTAACTTCCTAGGCCCTCCCAACGTGCAGTTACTTTGTGATAGACAACTTCTTCAAGAAACAAATAGGTGGCTCTTAGATTTGTGGTGACTGTGGTAATAACTGCCTTTTGCCAATCATGAATAATTTTTTCCCACAGACTCTTTTCCATTCTAACTCCTAAAGTTTTGAAGCCCAGAACCAGCACAAAACTATAATTATTCTAATAAATGTAAGTGCTAAAAATATAGCAAGGACTACTAAACATTTTTTATATATTTGCTCCCTTTAAGATACAAAATAAATATTAAAGACTGTAAAGTATGCCTAAGTTAACTCCCTACCTTCTTTTTAAAGTGCTTTTGCAAAATATCTAATGATGTTCTCATTTCTCCAAGATTCAATCCTACATACAAAATATTGGATAATAGTAATCTACCAGTTTTCAAAGCTACCTTTTCAAAGCTTTTCAATTATTTCCCCCTTTTAGGTTATGATAACTAAAAGAAGCAGAAAATGTTCTCAAATGATCACATATCACAATGGCATTAATTTCTGTGAACATCTGACATTGTTTTCCAACCTGGTGCTTTCATTTGGAAATGAGGGATGTGAGATGGGACTCTCAGAAACTTACTTGGGTCCCTGGCTGTCACCCACCAGCCAATTCAGCAAACTACTCTAATATTGAGATGGCTAAGTCAAACCCAGGAGTCTTGCAGTGCACTCTTTAGATGCCAAGAAGCAGTGAGTGTTTCAGCAACTGTTGAACAATGTGTTTGTGAAATTAAGACTTAGTTACCAAGGAGATCATTTGCAAGAGATTACAGCTGCTGCCAACCTGAGTTCTGCTGCCTTTTTCCAAGTTGCTGCTGAGCTGGGGATCACAGTTTTGAACCCAGGGGAAAGGGAGAGAATTCACTGGCAATAAGAGAGTGAAAGAGAAAGACTGGCGTGTGTGGGAACTGCAGTTGCTTATAACACTGGCGTACTGTGAACAACATCTGAGAGATCTAGAATACATCTTTCAGACAATGTCTCTCCCTGGAATACCTGTGTGATGTATTATTTTAAAATAAAAAGACAAATATAAGAAACTTAATGATGTGGGCTATTCATGTCTCTTCACTGTAGGGTGTATTTTTATTATTTTTTTCTCCCTTTCACCTACTTTACTTGGCCCAAGCTTGCTCTGCAGGACCTGTTTTGTTCATACCATCAATAAATATGAAACTTTGCCACTGTTTATGCTTCTTTCATTCCATTCTTTGTTCAGGACATCAATAACCTACAAATCACCTCTATAAGGAAACTGTAGCACTCCAAAGCCAGTAACAGACCTGGCTTAGCCGACCAGGAAAGGAGGCCCCAGGACGAACCATGGGAAACCTCATGAATCACCCCCACAGAGTCCACAGCCTTTGCCACGAGACTGTGCCTTGACCCTGCCAGTTTTAAAAAGGAACAGCTTGTCTATTATTGCAATAAAGTTTGCATTCAGTATGAACTAAGAAATTGTGAGAGAAGAGTGATAGAGTTTAAATTATGATACTATTTTTCAAGTAAATCATTCCTGTTTAAAACATAGAAGATAGAATGAAATCCTTTGTGTGAGGGCTTTTGTGACCCATTTTTCTCATGAAAAGCCCAGAAACTATGGTATTTAGAGTGGCCTCAAGGAAGAGGGAGATATCTTTAATGCTCTTGTCTTCAGATCCCCACCTGGATCTCAGGGGATATGGGTCTCTCTTCTGTTTAATGAAGTGATCTCCTCTTCCTACTCCTCAGGCCAGTAAATCAATCTCGTCCCCTTCCAGTGATTCAAGAACCACACTAAAGCCTAGTGCCCCAGAGGAAGCCAGCCTTCCTTAGCCACTCATCATGCTCCTCAGACAGCTTTAAATCCCACTGGATGCACACAGAGCTTCAACCCCTGAAAGACGTACTTGTAGTGGTACTTCTTGCTCCTCTAACTCACAGGTTGTTCTGACCCTGAGAGACATCCCAGAAGCAAAGGGGACTACTGAAGTCCAGGTCCCTTTTTCTGTTGCAGATATCCAGGAATGCAAAGAATGGTGAGGTTGACTTTCAGAGGATCCTAGAAAGTCTACACCTGGGTTTCAAACTTTGATCCTTGCTTTTAACTTGTCATAGTGATATACTTAATTTACTTTGGCCTCTTGCTATATCCTAAATGAAAGACAAAGAATCCTACAGGGGCTAAGAACTATGCAAATGAGCAATGTGCCTAAAGAGGGGAGAAAAACACCCTGGAGAGGCTATTCTCCCTTCACCAGAACCAAGCTGGGACAATAATCTCAGCATGGACTAAAAACGATGTCTGATATGGTAGCTGTGTTTACCCTGGGGATGAAAAGGTGCATTAAGAAATCTGTTAATTACAGCGAAGTAAGCAAGATCATAAAGGGCAAAGAGGAAAACCCAGCTGTCTCCCATAGCTGATTAGTAGAAGTCTTTTGTAAATACACTAACATAGGTCTATCTTCCAGGGATGAAAATGTACTGGTGGAACATCATTTCATTTGTCCAGAAAGTTCAATGTCTGGGGTACATTCTGACACCTGGGGAATGATTGCTGTCTAGGCACTGAATCTAGGCTCTGTATCATCTTGGTCCTCCTGCCACCAAACCAAAGCTTTATTCTTTCCTGGGAATAGCCAGTTTCTGCTGGATCTGGACACCTCATTTTGGACTAATAACAAACAAATAAAATGGTGAGGTTATTATGAAAATGTGCACTGCTCTTAATCCTTCCTCTCTGATGCCCATAGACTCAGAAGTTAGCCACTTTTACAAGTAATCTCCCAGGCCTATATAAGCAGCCAGGACATCCGTGGCCTGCCCCTCCAAGACCCCGAGGAGGTGTAGTTCACTGATGGAAGTAGATTTGTCCAAGAAAGACATCAAAAGACAGGTTAAGTGCTGGTCAGTTCACAACAGGGTGACTTCCAGAAGGGTGGCAAAGCAGCAGCAGCAGTGGATTGGCCTTTCTGAAGCTCAGAACCCAGACACTAGAATACAACAACTTGGGCTAAAGAAGGGAGAGGAGGATCTCTGTGACCATCCCGGAATTTTAAGTGAGAATTGAAGTCTACAGGGCAAGTAAAGAGACAGACCTCAACACAGAAAAGGGAGGCAGCAAGCTACACTTTCTTCCTGACTCCTGGCTTGTAGTGTGGGAGATCGAATCTACAGAGACACAGTGAAGGTGGGGGAACTCAGAGGCCTCCACAGAAAAATGTACCAGTGGAACCGAGCAGTGGATGCCATGAGTGGCTCCAGTCCAAGCATCTCTTGGAGAGGGAGTTTGCCTAGATGCCATTCTAGGGAAGGCATCTAAAGCTAAACTAAACCCAGGACTCAGAGCAGCTGTGGGTTGTTTCCCTCTCAGGGCTCCCATTGACTGGGAGAGGCACAGCCATGGAAGACACCCAGGGTTAGGGAGCTGAGTTCAGGCTGGCAAGAGACATCCAGACTGTTGTAGGTTAAACAAGTGAGCCCAAACCAAAGCCAGAGGCCAGGATCACCTGATCTTCTGTAGCACTGAAAGCACCAGAATTGGCAGCCTGCATTATTCGTACTGCAGTCTTGCTGGGAGTATCCAGTACCCCACCCTAGTCCTTTTGCAGGTTTGCTGGGGTCATCCATCACAGACCAGTGCTCTGTCTGACTCCTTTTTCTAACAATGACAATTCACACACACTCTGAACTGTACACTACCACAAAACTGTAGATGCCAGAAGATAACCACAGGCTTGAAATCACAAAGGAAATTTTTTTTTCTCTTTGCTTTTTTTCTTTTTCCATGATTGTTGGTTATTGTTTTCTAGTGAGTGTAAACATTGTTTTTTAATTTGGGGGGATTTTATTTCCTTGTTTCTGTCTTTTCCTTCTTTCCTTCCCTTCTGTCATCCTCACCTGTTTGGCTAATCTTTCTTTGTCTTTCAGTCTTGCTTTTAATCTCTTTATCTACTTTTATTTCTCTATTTTTATGTTTTATCTTTTTAAAATTTTCTCCCCTGAGGGTAAGAATCACTCAGAGGGGAGGCATTTGCTGTACATAATTTTCTGATTTATTTTAGATTTTGTTGTATAATTATAAATCTTGTACCCATGGTTTAAGGTGGCAAATTAAGTTACCTCAGTTTGTCATTTTCTAGACTGTACTTACTGCTATTGTTATTACTGTGTTACTTTAGTCAAAGTGACATTGTTGTTGTAATCAGTTGTTCTTCCTTGTATACCAATACTGAGATTCTCTGGGGTTTAAAAACAATATAGGCCAGCACCAAAGAACTTGGTGCTAGGTCAGATAGACAGGAACTTCTCATCCCTAATAAACTGAAGAGGCAGGATCTTGGAATAGACTCAAAAGCCAAAATCCAGCTACACCTAGGAAACATCTCTGAAAAGTAGTCATTTCCTAAGGTAGTACAAAGGCTACCTACAATTTACAAACTCAACACACACATGCACACACACATACACAAAACAAATTATAAAAAACAAAA
Source organism: Fukomys damarensis (assembly GCF_012274545.1). NCBI lineage: Eukaryota > Metazoa > Chordata > Mammalia > Rodentia > Bathyergidae > Fukomys > Fukomys damarensis. The sequence goes on along the minus strand of NW_022900927.1, from coordinate 581,117 downwards.
TGAGAAGATACAGAAGCAAGATGCAGCCCCAGACCTCCATTGCACACAAGGCAAAGCCAGGGGGCATTGAGGTGGAACAAATCAAAAGCCACCCAGCTGAACTTTCTGAGATGGTAGCAGAGACTCTAGAAAAAAACAACTTGGAAATAATTAAACAGATAACTAAAGAGATGATGACCATAATGAAGGACACGGTTAGTGAATCTAGAGTAGATAAAGATTTTTAAAATAAAGGAGCATAGGAAAGTAATGGAAATCATGAATGCCCAACACAGGAAAGAACTGGATTCCATAAAACAGATTCAAACAAATATCCAGGAGATTAAAAATTCTACTGAAAACATGCAAAGGAAAGCCCATCAGAATCACAGCAGACTTTTCAACACAAACCCTTAGGGCAAGGAGAGCCTGGAGTGAGATATTTAAAGTACTAAAAGAAAACAACCTCCAACCTAGACTGATGTATCCTGCAAAACTCTCTTTCAAAATGGATGGGGAAATAAGATACTTCTAGGACAAAGAACACCTGAGAAACTACATGAATACCAAGCCAGCACTACAAGCAATTCTAAACAATATCCTAGAAAAAGACAATGAAGGCAACAACACCATGAGACCCAACAGAGCAAATTAAATAGGCAAGGCAAGAAACTAAAAGGAGAAGATGAAAAAGTAAACAGAGTCAACAAAAGGCCAATAACATGACAATAATAAGTCAGGACATATCAGTTATAACCATCAATGTCAATGGCCTCAACTCATCAATCAAGAGAAACAGACTGGCAGAATGGATTAAGAAGCAAACTCCAACAATATGTTGTATACAAGAAAAACACCTAGTGCAAAAAGAAGCCCATAGACTGAAAGTGAAAGGATGGAAAACAATTCTCCATTTGACAGGAGCCAAGAAAAATCAGGGGTAGCAATCTTATTCACAGACAAAATAAATTCCAAACCTAAACTGATTAAGAGAGACAAAGAAGGCCACTACATCCTTGTAGAGGAAGCAATTCAAGAGGAAGAGATGACAATCATAAACATATATGCACAAAATACTAATGCCCCCAACTATATAAAAGAAATAGTAAGAAACATGAAAAACCAAATAAGCACTAATACAATTGTAGTGGGGGATCTAAATACCCCACTTTCACAAATAGACAGATCATCTAGGCCAAAAGTCAACAACAAAACACTATTTGAACCAAGCTTTTAAAAGCATGGACTTAATAGACATTTATAGAGTGTTCCACCCCACAAAATCAGAATATACATTCTTTTCAGCTGCACATGGGTTATTCTCCAAAATAGATCACATACTAGCTCACAGAACAGGTTTGAATAAATGCAAAATAATTGAAGTTATTCCCTGTATATTACCAGATCATAGTGCAATCAAGCTGGAGATCAATAGCACAAGAAACTGTAGGAACTTCACAAGCACATGGAAACTGAACAACAGTCTCCTGAACAATCAAAGGATCACAGAGAAAACTGAAGAAGAAATCAGACAATTTTCACAAATAAATGAAAATGCCGATACAACATACAGGAATCTATGGGACACAATGAAAGCAGTTCTATGTGGAAAATTCATAGCACTGAATGGCCACACTAGGAAAACAGAGCAAGCTCAAATAAACAACCTATGGATGAATCTTAGACTCCTAGAAAAAAAAGAGCAAGAAAAACCCAAAGCTGGAACAAGAGAGGAAATCATAAAGATAAGAGCAGAAACCAATGCAGTAGAAACTAAGAAAACAATACAAAAATAAATGAATTAAAGAGTTGGTTTTTTGAAAGAATAAATAAAATTGATAACCCCTTAGCAAACTTTATCAAAAAAAGGAAAGAAAAGGCTCAGATCCATGCAATTAGGAATGAAGAAGGTGAAGTCACAACAGATCCAACAGAAATCCAGAGGATAATCAATACCTACTTTGAGAACCTGTACTCTAACAAAATGGAAAACACAGAAAAAAATGGACAGATTTCTAGATACTTATGAATTACCAAAGTTGAACGAAGAAGATAAAAACATTTTAAACACCCCGATTACAATCAATGAAATTGAAAATGTAATTAAAAATTTACCAAGAAAGAAAAGCCAGGTCATGATGGATTCATTGCTGAATTTTAAAAGACACTTAGAGAAGAACTACTGCTACTACTGTTTAAACTTTTCAATGAAATTGAAAAGGAAGCAATACCTCCAAACTCATTCCTGGAAGCAAGTATCACTTTGATTCCCAAACCAGGGAAAGATGCAGCTAAAAAAGAGAACTACAGGCCAATCTCCTTAATGAATATGGATGCAAAAATCCTCAATAAGATACTAGCAAAAAGAATACAGAGGATCATCAAGAAGATCATACATCCTGACCAAGTCAGATTTATTCCAGGGATGCAAGGATGGTTCAACATATGTCAGTCAATAAATGGAATACACTATATTAACAGAGTAAAGGACAAAAATCATGTGATCCTCTCAATAGATGCATAAAAAGCATTTGACAAAATTCAACACCCATTCATGATAAAAACCCTACAAAAAATTGGAATAGATGGTCTATACCTCAACTTAATAAAGGCTATCTATGAAAAACCAACAGCCAACATCATATTAAATGGCCAAAAACTGAAAACCTTCATGTTAAAATCAGGAACAAGACAAGGATTCCCACTATCACCACTCCTCTTAGATATAGTTCTGGAAACACCAGCCATAGCACTTAGACAAGAGAAAGAAATTGAACCAATAAAGATAGGAAAAGAAGAAGTTAAACTATTATTATTTGCTGGCAATATGATACTCTACATTGAAGACCCAAAAAACTCCACCAAAAGACTTCTAGATTTAATCAACAGATTCAGTAGAGTAGCTGGATACAAAGTCAACACACAAAAATCAATAGCCTTCTTTTATGCAAATAACAGTCACTAAGAGAGAAATTAGGGAAACAATTCCTTTCACAATAGCATCCAAAAAAATGAAGTATCTAGGAATCAATCAAACAAAAGAAGCAAAAGATCTCTACACTGAAAACTACAGCACTCTGAAAAAAGAAATTGAAGAGGATATAAAAAAATGGAAAGATATCCCCTGCTCCTGGGATTTCAACATAGTGAAAATGGCCATACTACCAAAACTGCTATATACATTCAATGCAATGCCAATTGAAATTCCAACACTATATTTCACAGAACTAGAAAAAAGAATCCAAAAATTCATTTGGAACCATAAGAGACCTAGAATAGCAAAAGCCATCCTAGGCAACAGACACATGGTAGCGAGCATAACAATTCCCAATTTGAAACTATACTACAAAGCCACTGTTATAAAAACAGCATGGTACTGGCAAAGAAACAGATCTGAGGATCAGTGGAACAGATTGGAAGACACAAAAACAAATGCAGATGCACTCAGCTACCTCATCTTTGACAAGGGAGCTGACCGTCTTCAGTGGAGGAAAGATAGCCTTTTTAATAAATGGAAAAACTGGATTTCAACTTGCCAAAGATTAAAACTGGACCCTTATCTTTCACCATGCACTAAATTAAAATCCAAGTGGATTAAAGATCTAAACATTAAAACAGAAGCACTAAACTTGCTGGAAGATAAGTTAGGCAGAACTCTTGAAGACATTGGCATAGGAAAAGACTTTATGAGCAAATCCTCAGTAGCATGGGAACTAGCACAAAGAATCAACAACTGGGATCTCATCTTATTAAAAAGCTTCTGTGCTGCAAAGGAAACCATCAACAGAACTAAGCGACAACCTACAATGTGGGAAAAGGTTTTTAACAGCTGCTCCTCAGACAAAAGACTACTATCAGGAATATATAAAGAACTCAGAACAATCAGCGCCCCCAAATATAAAAACCCAATTCATAAATGGGCATCTGAAATCAACAGACATTTCTCAGACAAAGAAGTAAAAGCAGCAAGTAAATATAACTTATTAAAACTTCTGTGCTGCAAAGGAAACCATCAACAGAACTAAGCGACAACCTACAATGTGGGAAAAGGTTTTTAACAGCTGCTCCTCAGACAAAAGACTACTATCAGGAATATATAAAGAACTCAGAACAATCAGCGCCCCCAAATATAAAAACCCAATTCATAAATGGGCATCTGAAATCAACAGACATTTCTCAGACAAAGAAGTAAAAGCAGCAAGTAAATATATGAAAAAATGTTCCACATAACTGGTCATTTGAGAGTTGCAGATGAAAACAACACT
>NW_022900927.1:561300-575115 GCF_012274545.1 Fukomys damarensis | reverse complement strand
GTGAATATTCTGCAACAATGCATAAGATTCTAATAAGATTACTGACATTTAGAAATGGGAGGAAAGGAGCTAAAGGTGTAGGGAAGGTGTGATACGTAGGGGAAGAACAAAAAGGGAAAAGAAAAAAATGTGAGAGAATGAAAAGATGAAAATAAAGTGTTTGTAGATGGGGAGGGGAGGAGGGGGTGAAGGGAGGGCAGAGGTAAGGGGAAAACAATGAGAATCAAGACTTGCCATGTAAAGGTACATGATCCCAACAATGAATGTAACTGTACTGTATCCCTAAATGTACCAATAAACTCAATAAAAAAAAAAAAGAAAGAAATCAATCAATAACAAATGCTGGCAGGGTTTTGGGGAGAAAGGAACCCTTCTCCATTGTTGGTGGGAGGGCAGACTGGTGTAACCACTATGGAAATCAATATGGAGATACCTCAAAGAGCTGTAACTAGAGGTTCCATTTGACCCAGCCATCCCTCTGCTGGGTATCTTTCCAAAAGAATTAAAAGAATCATACCACAGTGATAAATGCACACCCATGTTTATAGCGGCACAGTTTGTAATAGCTAAAACTTGGAAACAGCCCATTTGCCCATCAGTTGGAAACTGGATAAAGAAGATGTGGTTTTTCTCTAAAATGGAATAGTACTCAGCCATAAAGAATGAAAAATTAGAGTCATTCATAGGAAAATGGATACATATTGAGGATATAATCCTAAGTGAAATAAGTAAGTCACACATGTGTAAATACCGAATAGTTTCTCTTGTGTGAAAAACTATAATAGTACACAAGATCCTAATGATATAATTGACCATGTGAAATAGGAAGAAAAGTGCTAAAGGTGTTGGGAAAATGGGAAGGGTGGGGTAAAGGTGATAAGGGAAAAGAAAAAAACATGACAAAATGAAAAAATGGAAATAAAGTGTTTGGAAATGGGGAGGGGAGGAGGGGGTGAAGGGAGGGCACAGACAAGGGGGAAAAAATGAGAACCAAGACCTGTTATGTAAAGGTACACGATCCCAATAATGAACATAATTGTGCTATATACCTTAAATGTACCAATAAACTCAATAAAAGGAAAAAAAATTCTACTGAAAGTGTAAATCAGAATCAACCAATGTGAGGACAGACTATCAGCTCTAGTTTTTTGTTTTGTTTTGTTTGTACCAGGGCAGAATCACTGAGCTAAATCCCCGGCTTAAAATCAATCCAACAGTTGTTCTTTTTTGTTTTTTTGGTTTTGGTTTTGGTTTTGGTTTTTTTTGTTTGTTTTTTGTTTTTTTGTTTTTTGTTTTTTTGAGACAGCATCTCACTATGTAGTTGAGAATTACCTGGAATTCACTATATAGCCCAGGTTGGTCTCATACTCACAGTGATCCTGCTGCCTCGGCCTCCCAAGTGCTGGGATTACAGGCATGAGTGACCACACCCAGCCAACAGTTGTTATATGATGCAAAGAAAAATAACATAAAACTGACAGGAATCAATGAAATATCAGAAAAAATGTTTCAAAACCTGTTCATAGAAATAATGGCAGAAAATTTCCCAAGCAGAGAAAAAGAATTTGACATACACATAAGTGTGGCATATAAAAATCCAGTTAGCCATAATTCGAAAAAACTACACAACTCATATAATAAACAAGATTTCAGATTTTCAACACAAGAACAGAATATCAAAAACTGTTAGAGAAAGAAATAAATCACCTATAAAGCAAAGCCCATCAGAATCACAACAGATTTCTCAATCCAGTATTAGAAGTCATAAAAGAAAACAACTTCCAACCCAGAATGATGTATCCTGCAAAATTATCTCTCATAATCAATGAAGAGGGGTCAGGGATTTAGCTCATTGTCACTGCACCTGCCTGGCAAGCACAAGGTCCTGAGTTCGATCCCTGACACCAAAACAAAAACAAAAATGACTGAAGAAATTCACAGCCACCAAACAAGCATTGCAAAAAGTTTTGAAGGATATTCTATAAAAACACAAAGAAGGAAACAAGTCTATGAATCCCAATAGAATGAATCCACCAGCAAGGGAAGCAATTAAACAGAGAGGAAGGAAAAGAAAACAACAACAAAAAAATAATATGACAGCTCACAATAGGTCATTCGAGCAAAACCTTCCCCTCCAGGACCTTTGCTTAAATGGCAGAGCTAATAGTTCTTACTTGAGCATTGATATTAGGAAACCCAAGAAATTAAATAGCTATACTGATTTCAAATATGCCTTTCTGGTGCTACATACTCATGAAGCAATCTGGAAATAAATGGCTTAAAAACTAATAACCAATCATCTTAAAGCACAAGCAGGAAATTCTACAACTCCTAGAGGCTGTCCATCTTTTCAAGCAGGTCACAATCATGAATTGTAAAGGACATTAAAGAGACATGCCTCAAGTCATCTTGGGAAATCATAAGGTTGATAAGGAAGCAAAATGGGCAGCCTTTCAGCCACTTAAGACTATATCCTTATTCCCAATGCCTGAGGAACCATTATAATGAGTTTATAATAAATGGGTCTTAGGATAGGGAGAATTAAAAGTGGACTCTGGTGGTATTTAGAAAACAAACTGGTCCTGGTCCTTCCCCAAGGGACACAGTGGAAGGTTATAAAACTTCTTCAAGATTCTTTCCATATGGAAAGAGATGCTACATTGGAAATGATCACTCAAATTTTCACAGATCTAGTAACAACCACCCAACAGGCCTGCAAAGCCTGCCTAGTCTGTACCTACAATAACCTGGCAAACCCAAACCACCTCCTCTGTTAGAGCCTATACAGAGGACAGGGAGATACCCTGGGGTAAAGTGGCAACTAGAATTTAACCCACATGCCAACATGTGGAGGACTTAAACAGATATTTGTTCTAATTGACACCTTTACAGTCTGGATTGAAGCCTTTCCTACCCATTCAGAAAATACTATAGAGGTTGTCATGGTGCTCCCTGAAGAAATCATCCCCCAGTTTGGACAACCTCAGTCCCCTAGACAGTGGCCCTTTGACCTCTCAAATAACTGGGTTGAGGATGACAAAGGCATTAGGAATAAAATACCATCTGTATTCTACATGGAGGCCTCAGTCTTCTGGAAAAGTCAAGAGAACCATCCAGACCTTAAAGTGAGCTCTGGCAAAACTTGCCAAGAGATATTTGAGTCCTGGCCCTGATTGCTGCCAGTAGCCTTCATGAAGGTTCAAAATACTTGAAAAACTGGGCCAAATAGGAGTTTGTTTGAGACGTCACATGGGAGGCTCTCTTAGTTACTTTTTTCTCATTGCTGAGGCAAAATACCCAACACCCAAAGTTAAAGGGGGAAAGATCTATTTGGCTTACAGTTCATAGGAGTTTCTGTCCATAATCAGCTGGCTCAAAGGCAGGGTGGCACATGACAGGAGGCAATAGTTCATGGTGGTGGAAGACAGCAAAAACAACAAGGGACCTTAATAGTGTCTTTCTGCCCCTTTTACCCCATCCATATGCCTGGATTAGGCTGATGCCAAACCAATCACTCATGTGTAGTGGATGTAATCATACATCCTTAATCACAACATCACACATTCCCAGTTCAGCCACCTCTGAAAAAGAAAGTCCCACCTCATCCACATGAGGGGGGACATCTAAACACAAGCTATAACTCAGGCTGTTCCTATCATCTCATGTGGTAGTAAACTCAGAGACCATGAGACCCTTACAATATCTTATTAGTCTGGGCCAAGTACAACAGGCTATCCCAATGTATGGGGAAAAAGTCCTGCCAGCTCCTAGCCCAGGTGAGCCACCTAGTGCAGTGGTGGGCAAACCTATGAGACATGTGTTATTATTCTTTTAAGATAAAAGATGACAATGTATGAGTTGGGTTTTTTTCTAAATTAAATCCTCAGTGTTCTGCTTTAACTGTAGTGTTGGCTATTTGTGATAAATAAATGGGCATCAGGTAGTAGTTTCAGCATTCATTTCTAAAATGTTTACCATCACTGATGCAGTGTCTGCCCTGGAAACTAAGTACTCATAAAAAATTGGAAAGAAGGGACTCCTGCAGACCATTTAAATCCAAAATGGAAGGACCCTATTGTCAGTGATTGTTGCTATACCCACTGCACTAAAGGTGGCAGAGACTGATAACTAGATTCACCTTTCTGGGATAAAGCCAGCCCTGCTTTAACTGTCTGAAGAAAAAGACTACCCAAAGGGAACAGCTACTCCTGTAAACCTCTGGAAGACCTGAGACTTCTTTGCAAAAAGCAAGACTCTAGTAATCTAGTAATCCTCCAAATACAAGTAAGTAAACAGGGTCATACTAAAGCTATAGATCTCAGGTACTCAATAATTTTTCTGATCTCTCCTTCTCTCCCCCTCCCTCTCTCTCTCTCTCTCTCTCTCCCTCTCTCTCTCTCTCTGTCAGACCACAGGAAGCATAGTAGTCTGACCTGCTCTTCATATTTGTGAGATAGAAGCAAAGTTTCTTTCCTCCATTAAACAGACAGCTCACTAACTCTTTTCTAGTTGTCTTCTAAGAGGTTTTCTTGGGTTTTTGTTGTTGTTGTTGTTGTTGTTGTTGTTGTTGTTGTTGTTGTTGTTGTTTTCCTTTTCAACCCAGCCAGTGAGCCAAAACACCCAAAGGTAACATAACTCCCCAGTAGGTCGGGTCTTCAGCCTCTTCCAGCACGAAGTAGCTATAGAATGACAGACCTCCATTCCCTCAACACCCCATAAAGAACTATGGGGATATATATCTCTCAGGAGGAAATGAGGCAGGAAGATAAAATGTGGCTAAAACTAGCTGGGAAAAGAGGCATGACAAGGTCCAAGGACACATGCACAGAACAATTCTCAGAGCCCTGCATATAAACTTCTTACAACAACTCCAGCAAATTTTTGATAGGATGACCTGGTTGTGATACCAACATTGGAAATATAAAAAAGGGACAGTCACAATTAAGTGTTCACTATCCTGTCTCCTTGTGATAGCCATAGGGAATATTTTTATTTTTATATTCTTCTCCCTTTTTCCTACTTTTACTGGGCCCAAGCTTCCTCTGTACAGCCTGTTTTTTTCCTACTTTTAATAAGTGTGAAGATTTCCCCCTTTTTAAAAAAGAGTGGCCAGGCATGGTGGCGCACACCTGTAATTCCAGCACTCGGGAGGCTGAGGCAGGAGGATCCCTGTGAGGTCAAGACCACACTGGGCTACATAGTGAGTTACAGGTCAGTCTCAACTACATAGTGAGACCCTGTCTCAAAAAACCAACAAAACAAAACAAAACAAAACAAAAGGAAGAGTGACAGGAGTGAATTATACAATCTTTGTTCTCAAATCTTGTTAAAGAAAAGAGACAAACTTTTAAAGATAAAACACATCTGTAACATGTCTTAGCTGCCATCTTCACTCTGTTCTAGCTGATTTCTTTTAGGCAGAATCACACTAAAATGCTCAGGTTGGTCTTCAACTTGCAATCCTCCTGCCTCAACCTCCAAGGATAATAGGTATATGCCACTACACTTGACTTTCTGGATAGGTTTCCTCCTTCTCCTCCTCCTCCTCCTCCTCTTCTCCCTCTCGCTCTCCTCCCTCTCCCTGTCCTCCTTCTATAACTTAGGATATTGCACTTGCAAGGCAAATGTGGTGCCACCCAGCTAAATACCCAGCCCGGGATGGATTTCTTAATTTTTGAATTTGTGTTAGTTCATCCATATGTAATGATGGCTTTCACAATGTAGAGTTTGTACGTGTACATAATACATCATAATTATTTTATTTCCACTTCTCCCCTCCCTCACCTCCCTCCATTTTTGTCCCCTCCCCATTTGCAAATGGTGTATCTCCCTGTTTCATATTATAAATCTTTTATTTTTCTTTTTAAATTATTTATACTATGAGTTTCTCATATGAAAGAAGCCATGAGACGTTTAAGTTTTTGTGTCTAATTTTATTTCACTTAAGGCTCATCTCAAGGTTCATCCATTTTCTTACAAATGGCCCAAGTTTATCCTTTATGGCTGAGTAATACTCCATTGTGTATAAATGCCACATTTTCTTTATCTATTCATCTGTTGATAGATATATATAGGTCACTTTCAAGATATAACTAGTGTAAATTCTGCTACTATAAACATAGGTATGCATGTATCAGTGAAATATGATGCCATAACTGTTTCAGGAAAACACCAAAAAGTGGGCTAGCAGGGTTGAGAGAAATTTCTAGTTTCAGACTTTTAAAGAATCCTTATACTGATTTGAATAGTGGTTGTACTAGTTTAAATTTCCACCAAAAATGTGGATGGGTTCCTTTTTGCCCACAGCCTCACCAGCATTTGTTATTATTTTGATTTCTTGATGACAGACAAAAATGAGAGTAAGATGAAATTCTCACTGCATTAGAGAGAATCTCAGTATTATTTTTATTGCATTTCTCTGAAGCCCAAAGATATTGAACATTTTCTCTTATATTTATTTGCCATTTATACTACATCTTTTGAGACATGTCTATTCATTTCAGTTTCCCATTTTATAATTGGACATTTTGGGGGGGATCTAATATTTTTAGTTCTTTGAATATTCTAGATATTAGTCTTTTGCCCAAGGAAGATTCAGCAAAATTATTTTGCCAGTCAGTAGGTTTTCACTTCACTCTGTTGGTTGTCTCCTTTTGAATCTGATATGATCCCATTTATTGATTCTCTATGTTGCATCTTGTACAACTGGGGTTCTATTTGGAACCTATGCCTATGACTTCAATAATTTTAACTATTTCATCTTACAGAAGGTCATTTCTGTTTTAATATCTAGGTCATTGATCCATTACATATGGGCTGAGCTTGAATCTTCTGCATATGGATAGCCAACTTTCCCAGCACTATTTATTAAAGAGGTTATCTTTTCTTCAGCATATGTTTTGGCACCCTTTTTAAAGATCAGGGATGGCTGAATGATGCTGGTTTGTTTCTACATCCTCTTTTCTGTTCCAGTGATCCACGTCAGTTTTTATACCAATACCATGTTGTTTTTGTCACTGTAGCTTTGTAATATAACCTGAAATCCAGGACTGTGATGCCCCCTGCTTTGCTTTTTTGCCTAGGATTGCTTTTGCTATTTGGAATCTCTCCTGATTCTGTATAAATTTTAAGATTATTTTCTGTAGTTCTGCGAGGAATGTTATGGATATTTTGATTTAGATTACATTGAAGCAACATATTGTTTTTTAAAATATGGCCATTGTGACAATAAGTTCTGCCTATCCCATAACATGATATATTTTCATTTTCTGTATTCACTTAGATCCTTTTCAGACTACTATGTGTATTCTGTTGTTGGGTTTAACACTCTACAGATATCTATTAAGGCCATTTGTTTCGAGGTGTGGCTCATCTGTAATATTTCCTTATTGATGCTTTTGTCCACATTTTAAAGTATAGTTTGAGATCCCCCACTTTGTGAAGTTTATCTTATCTTCTATGTCCAGAAGTATTTGCTTTGTGAAGTTGAGCATGCTGGTCTTTGACACATATATATTTATACATGTTTTTGCTTCCAGTTAAATTTTTATCTTTGCCAGTTTGTAGTGATATTTTTGTTTCTTTGGATCAACTTTGGCTTGAATTTTACTTTATCTGAAAATAGAATAGCCACTCCTGCTTGCTTCTGGGCTTCTATTCATAAAAATTTGTTTTCCATTCTTTGATTTTTAATCTATGGGTTTCTCTTTAAACAGTAAGTGTGTTTCATGTATGCAGCATACTGGGGCATTTTTTTTAACCCAATCTGCCATTCTGTATTTTTTTATTTGGAAATTGAGGCCATATACATTAAGTTATTACTGAAAGTTGCTGATTTATTCCTATAATTGCAGTATTGTCCTGTTGCTGATGCTTTGTCTTTCCTTTCTGTGTAACAGCTTACTCTGCCTATGTATTCATGGTATTAGACTTTTCGGCAATTTTGTCTCGATTGTCTCTGTTTAGAATATATTTGAATTGGTTTAATTTTTTAATCTACAGAGGATTTTATTTTTTAATACTTTGAAAAAGTAAAACAAAATTTCATTACAAAATTATGAGATTAATAATATTTAATACACTATGTTACTATCATCAAAGTAGCTATTCAGAGACAAAAAAAGAGTCTCTCTTGCAAAGAAGAAACAGATAATAGCACAAACCTTTCTTTTTCAGCAACTAGAGAAACTAGTAGTATAAATGAAACAAATTAGCATATGTCTTAAGACATCTTTAAAACAATAAAATAGGTTATTATTTCTCTGGGCGTGGTGGTGCATGCCTGTAATCCCAGCACTTGCAGGGCTGAGGCAGGAGGATTGCTGTGAGTTTGAGATCAGCCTGAGCTACATAGTGAGTTCCAAATCAGTCTCAACTACATAGTGAAACCCTGTCTCAAAAAACCAAAACAAAAACAAAAACAAAACAAAAAAAAGATTATTTGAACTTCTCCCTACTTCCTAATTATCTCTTTTATCCTGACATATTCATGTAAGAAAAAAACATGATATTTAACCTTCTGTGTCTGACTTATTTCACTTAACATTATATTCTCAAGTTGCATTCATTTGCCTGCAACTGCCTCAAATTTATCTTTGTGGCATAATATTATTCCACTGTGTCTAAATATATTTTTCTTATCCACTCACTTATTGAAAACATTGTATACAGTGTTTCCAAGACCTAGCAGTTACAAATTGTGCTGCTATAAACATGGGTATGAATGTACCACTGTAATATGATTTTTAAATCTTTGGGGAAGATACCTAGATGGGAAATAGCTGGGTCAAATCGAATTTCTATTTTTAGGCTTTTAAGGAATCTCCACACTGAATTCCATGGTGGCTGTACTAGTTTATATTCCCATCAATAATATAGAAGAGTCTTTTTTTTCTTCAATCCTTGCAACATTTCTTATCATTAGATTTTCTGATGATAGCCATTATTTCTGGAGTAAAATGGTATTTCAATGTAGTTTTAATTTGCATTTCTCAAGTGGCCAGAGATGATGAACATTTGTAATGTATTTATTGGCAGTTTGTAGCTCTTCAGAGACATGTCTGTTCATTCCAGATGCCTATTTTTGATTGGGTCCTTTATCTTGGAAAGTGTAATCTCTTTGAGTTCCTTATGTATCCTAGAAATCAGTAATCTTGGTAGAGCAATACTACACAGTATGACTGGCCCATGCCTTGCCTCTGTGTGTGTCACCCCACCCCAAGGAATGTTTTGTTCTAGAAATGCAAGTTAGCGCTGCTGGGCAGAGTTCCTGCCCAATGTATCAAAATGTTTTTTAACTCTTTGAAGTTCTTGATCTCTCAGGAATGTTCCATTAGCGCCATCCCCCACATGAATGTTGTTAGTTCCACCCCTTTGCAAGAATGTTCTGTCACTCCACTCCTCTGCTTCAGTGAGCATGTTCACCTACCCTGCAGATCCCTCTATAAGGAGGCTCTAATTTCTGACAGAGTGCTTGGACTTCGGAGTATGAACTCCACTGAGCCTGCCAAAATAATAAAGGTCTTTCTCTGCTTCTTTGAATGACCATCAGATTCTTAAATCTTCAAACGATGGTAGCTGTGACCCAGAGCTGTAACACTGAGCTGTACCTCAGAACTTTGGTACTCAGCTGAAACACTGAGCTATAACACTTGACTGTGCCTCAGAGCTGTAACACTTGGCTGTAGCACTGAGCTGTTCTACATTGCCTCAACTATCTGTCTGAGGAAAAGCTGACAAATATTTTTTTCCATTCTTTAGATTGTCTATTCACTCTGGTGGTTGTGTCTTTTGCTATGCAGAAGCTTTTTACTTTGATATGATCTCATTTGTTTAGTCTCAGTATTATTTCTTCTGCCATTGGGGTTCTGTTTCAGAAAGTCCTTTACTACATCTATATCTTCAAGAGTTATACTATTTTATCTTCCAGCATATCAAGTGTTTCTGTTTTAACACTTAGATTATTGATCAATTTTAATTTTAGTTTAGTACATGGTAAGATATATGGGTCTACACTAAATCTGCATGTGTATATCCAATTTTCCCAGCACCATATCGTAAAAGGGCTGTTTCCTCCCATGTACATTTTTTGACACTTTTTTCAAAGATTAGGTAGCTATATGTACCTGAGGTTTCTGCTTCTTATATTTTGTTCCATTGACTCACATGTCTGTTTTTGTGTCAGGGCCATGCTCTTTTAATCATCATAGTTTTATAGTATAACTTCAAGTCTGGGATTGTGATGCCAGCTCATTTTGTTACCCAAAATTGCTTTTGCTATTCTGGGTCTCTCCTGGTTCCATATAAATTTTAGGATTGCTTTCTCTAGATCTGTGAGAAATGGAAAATGACAACTTAGAAAAAACAGAGAGAAGTAGATCTCTGGGAATGAGGAAGAGTATGACAGGAATATTTAAACCTACAGAAAATTTGACAAGACAGACACAATGCAGAAAAGTGAAAGAGCAATCTGCACTTTCTCCTTGGCTTCCTGCTCATGGATCATGAGAAAGGAAGACTGAATCTAATCTACAGACAAAGTAAAAGTGGAGGACTATGAGGCCTTCAGGGAGAAACAGAGTAGTAGAATGGACCAGCATATGTGGTGAACTGCAACAGCTTTTGAGTGACTCCAGCTCAAGCACTCACCATGCCCCCTAGAAGGAGTGCTTTGTTCAATGCATTCAAGAAAGGGAGTTGACTGTTTGACCATGGACTCATGGCAACCATGGAGCCTCCACTGATAGCAACCATGGGACAACTTTAATTCAGAACTCCCCCTGTTATGTTCCCATGGTAACTGTGTGGGACAGCCATGGGAGACAGCCATGATCAGGGAGCATGGTCAGGCTGACTAAAGACCCTCTGAAGGGTTAAACTAAAGGACAAAGGGCCCACCCATATGGCTAGCAGCCAAGCTCAGCCAAAATTTCTCTGGATTCAAAAATCGCAGAATTGGTGCTCTCACCCTAAACCTACTGCAGGCTGATGCATGCATCCAGCAAAGATCTGGGGCCTAATGTCCCTTTTTTTGTACTGGGGATTGAACTCAGGACTTTCTACTTGCAAGGCAGATGGATGGCAGAACCACTGAGCTAAATCTCCAGCCCTGTGTGTCTACTTTTATCTGACAGTGTGAGCACACAAATGTCTTGGCCTGGACACTGCCCCTAAAATGTAGATCCCAGAAGAAAACCATACATTCAAAATCACAGTGCAATATTTTTTTGTTTTTGAGTTTTCTGTTTTTGTTTGCATGTTTTTCATTTTTATACTTTTTATGCTTTGTAGGTCAAAATCACAGTGCAATTTTTTTTGTTTTTGAGTTTTCTGTTTTTGTTTGCATGCTTTTCATTTTATATTTTTTATGCTTTGTAAGTATGTGTTTAGCTTCTTTGTTTTGTTTCATCTTTTTCTTTTATTTTTTCTCTTCTTTCCTTCTCCAGTTTATTGGGATTTGGAGAATGTTTCTTTGTCCTTTTTCCTACTTCCTATCTCTTTATTTCTTGCTTCTTTTCCTTACTTTTCTCTCTTCACCCTCTGAATTATTCTCCTTTTAACTTTTTCTTACTTTTATTCCCTATAATTTCTTTCTTTCTTCTCTGTTTTCTTTTGTCTGTCCTTAATTTCTCATGTTTCCTCTCTTACCTTTACCTAATTCTTCTACTCCCCAGTAGCATCCTTTATATCACTCCTCTCTTTTCATATTGTAGAATTTTGATTTCAAAGTTTTCCTCTTGCATTCCCCCATTTCCAAACCCTGTATCTTTCATACTATAGCTACAAAGCTTTGTTAATCTTTTGATATTTAACTCTATGAAATTACTGTAGAATTATTTTCTATGACTAGCAGAGACATAGCTATTGCATGTAGTACATTTTAACTGGAAGTCATTCTTGGGTTGTCTTAATGTTTATGCCATATTTGTGGATTTGTTCTCCAGGACTAAGGGTGATTCATAATTGGTTCTTACGATATGTTCATATCCAATTTGTCTTAGATGGTAATACTGTAGCTGATTTACTTGATATTAACAGGGTCACATAGTGATCACTGTTTCTCTGTAAGCCACCACTCAGATTACCTTTGTGATGTTAACAATACTAGAATATATTCTTAGAGAACTGGTTGTTGAGCTAATTACAATGCATTCTTCTCTCCCAAATTAACCAAGGTGGTTGGATCTTGGAACTGTGGCAAAGGATTATAGCCATACCCAAAATAAACTACTGAAAAGCAACTAAAGAAATCTCTACACTAGCAACAAAATCTTTAGAGTATAATCCACAAAACTCAGCACAAAACAAAATAAAACAAACAAACAAGAGAAGCCAAGGCAACAAAATGCCCCACAACGCTTCCAACTCCCCTGAAGTCAATCCAGGGGGAACCAAAGGGCAGAATAGCATAAGCCAAATACCTAAATTACTTGAAAGGATAACAGAGGAAATTATAAAACAGCTCAAAGGGTACCCTGTGGGTTTAGAAAACATTTAATTACACAGATAATGGAGGTTATGTCCAAAAGGATGCAGAAGCTTTCTTAAGACACAAAAAAAAAAGCTAGATGAGCTTAAAAGGATGACACAAAACATGAATGACCAGTTTACCAAAGAATTAGAGTCTATGAGAAGGTTCTTAATCAGTAATCTAGAGGATTAAAAATCATTGAAAGTATGGGCAGCAGGACAGATCAATGTGAGGTCAGAATTTCAGAATTAGAGGGCAATGATCCCTTCAAAGACCAACTACTCAAAGACACTTCAAAACAACAAGATAATCAGACATGGTGTTGTACTTTCCATTATATCCCATGCTGCTAAATACAGCATGTACTTTTATTTGTTTTGCTTTGGGGTTTTTTGTTTTGTTTTGTTTTGTTTTGATTTGTTTGGTACCAGCGATTGGGACCAGGTACTCAGGACCTTGCACTTATGAGGCAGGCAGCAGAACCATTGAGCTAAATCCCCTGCAGCATGTACTTTTATCTTTGCTCTTATCCACTTCTCTTTACTCAGCCCAAGCTCACTCTGCAGATCCAGCCTCTCTCTCACTTTTCAGTTTTGCTTTCTTGAATAAACTTTACAAGAATGAAAGGAAAAAAGAAAGAAAGAGAAAAAGAGAAAGAAAGAAGGAAAAGAAAAGAAAAGAAAGCAAGCAAGCTTCCCAAATACAGCGGTACCTCAGCTCACAAATTTAATTCATACAGTGATTTTGGTCACAAACCAGATCAAGTTTCCCCCCAAGGTTTGATATCACCTTACTTTGCCAAATGCTTCTGTTCACAAACCAACTTGTTCATGAAAAGAAGTGTTTGTGAACTGAAGTATTACTGTAGAGGGAAAGAAAAACACATACAGATAACCCCTACATACAGATAAGTGAGATATATAGAACCCCAAATAGCCATGAACAAAAGAAAACTCTGTACCACATTATACTCAAAGTACAGAAGCCCATCACAGAGAAAAAAATTTTAAAATCTGTTAGAGAAAAGCAACAAATCACACATAAAGGTAAAGCCATTTTAATTACAACAGTATTTTGTACACAAACCTTAAAAACCAGGTGGAGTTAGAATAGAATATTTCAAGCTCTAAAAGATAGCTTTCAACCATGACTTATGTATCCTGCAAAACTTTCCTTCAAAAGTGATGAAGAAGCTCGGTTTTGTGGTGCATGCCTATAATTCCAGCACTTGGGAGGCTGAGCAGGAGCAGCACTATGATTTCAAAGCCAGACTGGGCTATCTAGTGAGTTAAAGACCAACCTGCACTACAAAACAAGACCCTGTCTCAAAAAAAAAAAAAAAAAAA
>NW_022900927.1:542900-560781 GCF_012274545.1 Fukomys damarensis | reverse complement strand
AAAAAAAAAAAAAAAAAAAGTTGAATAATGTATTTCCATGACAAAGAGCACCTCAAGAAATTCATTATCAAACCAGCATTACAAAAACTCCTCAAGGACATCCTAGAAAGAGGCAATGAAGCCAACAATGTCAATAAGCCAAGAAGAATGAATACATCTGGTAAGATGAACAGCTAAGCAAAGGGGGAAGAAAGGAAACCAGCAACAGAAAAATAAGGCAAAGACAGGATTAAATTGATACTTTTCAGCAGTAACTCTCAATATGAATGATCTCTATTACCTAATCAAAAGACACAGATTGGCAGAATGGGTTAATAAAGAAAACCCAACAATTGGAGTATACAAGAAATATATTTAATTTTTTTTAATAGCAGATTAAAAATCAAAGGATGGAAAACAAAAATCATTGCAACAATAATCCAAAAAAAAAAAGCAGGAATAGCTATGCTAACTTCAAACAAAGTGGCTTTCAAGCCAAGACTGATCAGAAGGTCACTACATACTGGTTAAGGAAACAATTCAAAAGTAAGATAACAATTATAAACATATATACACTAAATATCAACACTTCATAAAACAAACATTAATGAAAATGAATAAGCAGATAAACACCAGTACAATTGTAACAGGGGACCTCAAAACTCCACTACCACAAATGTACAGATTAGCTAGACAAAACAAAATCAATAAAGAAATATCAGAGTTCAACCAAACCTTTGAACACATGGAATTAATAGATAACTATGCCATGTTCCACCCAACAATAATGGAATACAGGGCTGTGGAGAAAGAAGAACCCACTCCACAGCTGATGGGTTTGTAGAATGATGCAACCACTGTGTAAATTGGTATGAAAATACCTCAAAGAACTAGAATTAGAAGTCCCATTTAACCCAGCTATTCCCCTGCTGCATATCTTCCCCAAAGAATTAAAAGAATCATACCACAATGATATGTTTGCTCCCATGTTCATAGTGGCACAGTGTGTAATAGCTAAAACTTGGAAGCAGCCCAATTGCCCATCAATGGGAGACTGAATAAAGAAAATGTGGATTTTTAATAAAATGGAGTACTACTCAGTCATGAAAAATGAGAAATTAGTGACATTTATAGCTAAATGGATGCACAGTGAGGTGACACTCAAGTGAAATAAATAGGACAGATGTGTAAATACTGAATAGTTTCTCCGGTGTGAGAAACTGAAGGTATAAATAAGGATCAAAATGTATAACTGATAATGTGAAATAGGAAAAAAAGCAGCAAAGGGGAAGGGGAAGTGGGAGGGGTAGGGAAAGGAAGCAGAATGGAATTAATATGAGAAAATTAAAAAATAGAAAGAAAGTCTTTGTAAATTGGAAGGGATGGAGGGGTTGAAGGGAGGGCAGGGGAATGGGGAAAAAATAGGAATCGAGATAGATTATGTAAAGGTACAAATTTCCAATGATGAATGTCATTATATTTTATACCTAAAATGCACCAATAAACTTAATAAAAGATTAAAAAATAATGGAATACACATTCTTCTGAGCAACACATGGGAATTTTTCCAAAATAAACCAAATGCTTGCCTATAAAGCATGCTGAAATAAATGCAAAAGTTTCAAAATTATTCCATGCACAGATTATAGCACAATAAAACCATAAATCAGTGTCAATGACATGACAGAAACTATGCAAACACATGAAAATTAAGTATTACTCTCTTTAGTAACCAAAACTCCTACGGTCAAACAATATTGCTAGTATGACATAGTGGAACCTATGGGACACAATGAAAGCAGTCCTAAGAGGAAATTTTATAGCAATGAATTCCCTCATCAAAAAAATAGAATGATTCTAATAAGATTACTGACAGGGCGAATGGGAAGAAAGGGGCTAAAGGTGTAGGGAAGGTGGAATGGATAGGGGAAGGGTAACAAGGGAAAAGAAAAAAATGTGAGATAAAGAAAAGATGGAAATAAAGTGCTTGTAGATGGGGAGGGGAGGAGGGGGTGAAGGGAGGGCAGGGACAAGGGGAAAAAATGAGAACCAAGACCTGTCATGTAGAGGTACAACATCCCAACAATGAATGTAACTGTACTCTATCTCTAAAATGTACCAATAAACTCAATTAAAGCTAAAAAAAATAGAATAAACTCAAATAGATAACCTTAGTATGTACTTAATGGTTCTAGAAAAACAAGAACAATAAGAACAATCCAAACTCAATGCTAGCATTAGGAAGGAAATTACAATGATCAGAACAGAAATTAGTGAAATTGAGAATCATAAAACATAAAAAGAATTAATGAATCAAAGGGTTTGTTCTTTAAAAGATTAAATAAAATATACAAACCCTTAGCCAATTTTACTGAAATAAGGAAAGACCCAAATTCTGCAATTAGAAATGAAAAAGGTGAAATCAAAATGAATTCTGCCAAAATCTGGAAGAGTATCAGGAGTTACCTCAAGAATCGGTACTCTAATAAAGTGGGAAATTCAGAAGAAATGGAAAAAATTCTTAGATATGAACTACCAAAGCTGAACCAGGAAGATATAAAAATTCTGAATAATCCAGTATCAGTCAGTGAAATTGAAGAAGCAATAAAAAAAAATTGGAAACTAAGAAAAGCTCAGGTTCCAATCAATTCACTGCTGAAATCTAGAAGAACATTAGAGACTAAAGCCAAAATTCCCAAACTCTTTAATAAAATTGAAAAGAAAACAGTATTCCTAAAGTTATTCCTAAAAGCAAACATTACTCTGATTCTAAAACCAGAAAATGGCCCAACCAAAAAAAGAGAACTATAGGCCAATCTCTTTAATAATCATAGATGCAAAAATTCTCCATCTTGCAAACAGAATACAGCAAATCATCAAAAAGATCATATATCATTTGCAAGTAGAATTAATTCCAGTGATGCAGGCGTATATCAACATAAGTAAATCAATGAATGTAAAATATACTACATTAATAGAAGGAGAATATCTAGACTATATAAAGAACTCAAAAAATTAGAACTCCCAGATTGAAAGACCCAATCAAAAACCTGACATCTAAAATGAACAGACACTTCTCAGATGAAGAATAAATGGCCAATAAATACATTAAAAATGGTCAACATCACTGGCCATTCGAGAAATGAAAATTAAAACACTGAGATTCCATCTCACTCCAGAAAGAATAGTTATTATAAAGAATCAACTAATAACAAATGCTGGTGAGGCTGTCAGGAAAAATGAACACTTCTTCATTGTTGGTGGGAGTATAAACTGGTAAAATCACTATGGAAATCAGTATGGAGATTCTGTAAAAAACTCAAAGTAGAAATTCCACTTGAACCATCTATTCCCCTACCAGAGGATTCCTTCTAGGTATCTTTACAAAATAAAGATATCATGCTACAGTGATGTATACACTCCCATGTTTATAGCAGCACAATTCATAATAGCTATATCTTGGAAGCAACCTATATATATCCATCAACAGATGAATGGATAGAGAAAATATGGTATTTATATACAATGGAGCACTATTCCGCCATTAAAGAAGAGTAGCCTGGTGTGAGAAACTAAAACTGTATATAAGGATCAAAATGTGTAATAGATATTGTGTAATAGGAAAAAAGATTGAAAAGAGCAGAGGAAGTGGTAGGAGTAGGAGAAAGGTAAAAAGGGAAAATAAAAAATATGTTTAAAAAAACATGGGAACAATGTCTTTGTAAACATGGAAGGGTGGAAAGGGTGAAGGGAGGACAGAGGAATGGGGAAAAACAAGAACCAAGATAAGTCTTGTAAAGGTACAAGATCCCAGTGATGAGTGAAACTGTTTTATATACCTAAAATGTACCAATAAACTTAATAAAGATAAAAAGAAGGGTAATCTTGAGTTTTTACAGGTAGGTGGATCTGCCTTGAGACAATAATATTAAGTGAAGCAAATCAGACACACAAGCTTCAGTATCACATGGTTTCTCTTATGTGAGAAACTCAATATATAAATGAAATGTGAAATAAGTCACAGATAATAGGAAAAAAGGAAGAGTCAAAAAGTTATTGTAACCCAACATGGGCAATATTTAAAACTGTACCTTAACAAATCCTCAGTAGCACAGGAACTAGCACAGAGAATCAATAAATGGGATCTCATCTTTTTAAAAAGTTTCTGCACTGCAAGAGAAACCATAAACAGAGCTACGAGACAACCTACAACATGGGAAAAAAAATTTACCAGCAATTCCTCAGACAAAGGTCTACTATCTAGAATAAATAACTAAAAAAATCAGACCCCCCCCAAATATAAAGATACAATTCAGGGCTGGAGGTTTGGCTCAGTGGTTCTACCACCTGCCTTGCAAGCACAAGGGCTAGAGTTCTATCCCTGGTACCAAAAAAAAAGACCCAATTCAAAAATGGGCATCTGAAATGAACAGTCATTTCTCAGACAAACAGTAAAAGCAGCAAATAAACATATGAAAAAATGTTCAATATCACTGGTTATTTGAGATGCAAATGAAAACAATGCTGAGATTCCACTTCATCCCAGAAAGAATGGCTGGTATCAAGAAGTTGACCAATAACAAATGCTGGCAAGGGTGTGGGGAGAAAGGAACCCTTCTCCATCATTGGTGGAAGTGTAGACTGGTGCAACCACTGTGGAAATGATATAGAGATACCTTAAACAACAAGGATTGGAAGTCCCACTTGACCCAGCTATTCTTCTGCTGGGTGTCTTCCCAAAAGAATTAAAAGGATCACACCAGTGATATATGCTCACCCATGTTTACAGCAGCACAGTTTGTAATAGCTAAAAACTTGGAAACAGCCCAATTGCCCATTAACTGGAGACTGGATAAAGAAGATATGTTTGTTTCATAAAATGGAGTACTACTCAGCAATAAAGGATGAGAAACTAGTGACATTTATAGCTAAATGGATGCACACTGAGGCCATACACTTAAGTGAAATAAATAGGACAGACATATGTAAATACAGAACTGTTTCTCTGATGTGAAAAACTAAAAGTGTAAATAAGAATAAAAATGTATAGTAGCTAACATGAAATAGAAAGAAAAGGGCTAAAGGGGTAGGGGTGGGGAAAGGAAAAACAAGAGAAAAGAAGAAAATGGAAACAAAGTCTTTATAAATAGGGAAGAGTGGAGGGGGAAAGGGAGGCAGGGAAATTGGGAAAAATAAGAACCAAGATGTGTCATGTAAAGGTACAAGATCCCAGTGACTAATATAACTGTACTGTATACCTAAAATGTACTGATAAAAAATATTTAAAAAATAAAAGTGTACCTTGATTTGGTATAATTGTCTTATATGTATTATGATTTTTGGCCTATTAGTGAGGTTGTTAATCTTTAAGTAGGATAATTATCTTCATAAGAGCCTATAATATAGGACTGGGGATGTAGCTCAGTGGTGCTGTACCTACCTACCTTGCAAGTGCAAAGTCCTGAGTTTGAACCCCGGTACCAAAAAAAAAGGAATTTATAAGATAAATAAAAGAGAGGTGGAGGCAGGACGATCGCTGTGAGTTCGAGACCAGCCTGGGTTACATAGTGAGTTCCAGGTCAGTCTCAACTACATGGTGAGACCCTGTCTCAAAAAAAAAAACAAAAAAAAAAAAGATAAATAAATGAAACTGATGCTGGCAAAAAGGTGGGTGGAGGGAGAGTGAAGAAAGTGCATATTGAGATGTGCTATGTACATATGCCAATCCCCACAATGAAGCTTGTACTAATAAAAATTGCAAATTGAAATAAGGAAGGAAAAAAGAGAGACAGAGAGGAAGGAAGGAAGGAAGGAAGGAAGGAAGGAAGGAAGGAAGGAAGGAAGGAAGGAAGGAAAGAAGGAAAGGCAGGTTGGGGATTTAGCTTAGCACAAAGGCCCTGGTTTCAATCCTTGATGCTGCAAAAGGAAAAAGAACAAGTAATATTTGTGGTAAAAGGAGACTTTCATCAACACACAAAGGACTGAGAGCCCTGTGCCTAAATAAAATCCCAAGTTCTGAGCTTCAAGAAATGAAAATAAAGGTCCTCCTCTGGCCATTTCCATTTCTTCTCACTCTGGCAGACAAAAGATCATTTACAGAGACACCTGAGGGCAGCACCCTTAGTTGGAAAGCAAAAGGATCAAAATCCCAGCACTTTTCTAGATACACTTTCTCCTGACACCTCCTGCACAAGAGTACCGAGATGGGCAAGGTCCCTTCAACTTGGGTGGCTCACTTCATAATAAAACACCTCAGCCAGGCATTTGGTACGTGCCTGTAATCCCAGCTACTTCAGAGGTGAGGCCGGAGGATTTCTAGTTCAATGCTAGTCCAGGCGATTTAGCAAGATCCTGTCTCAAAGGGTTCAGTGCAGTAGTAGAAGCAGTTGCCCAGCATGTGTGAGGCCCTGGGTTCAATCTCCAGCACTGAAAATAAACACTTTGGACCAGTAGAAAGACAGCCTACAGATCTACTGTCTGTGGACCTCCAGCAGACAGGACAGGAAGTTTTCTGACAGGAAAGGAAGAAGGAACTCGGGCTGGGAGTTCTAGACAGGGACACCAAATCTGAAAGAGATTAGAGCTCTACACGCCAGCTCCTTAAAACCTGTGGCCAACCACAGATGCCTGTGTGTGTTTCAGTTCATTAACATATGCTTACCTCAGATTTGACATATTTCCTGGTTTTGCTGGGCTGATGAGTCAAAGAAAGCAAGCTGTACACTTCAATATGTTTTTCCTTCTTCCCTAACAATATATCTAGTATCTGTTTTCTTCAGCTGTATAACAATTTACTATAAATTTAGGAGCTGAAAGCAACACATATGAACTCACAATTCTATGGGTCAAGAGTCTGGCATGGTATGGCCAGGGTTTCCTGCTCAGGCCTGAAATCAGTGTCGTGGCCAGTTTGAATTCTTGTCTGCAGACTGGAGAAAAATCCATTTTCAAGTTTCCAAGTTCAGCATTTTTGCTGTTGGCAAAATTCCATTCCTTGTGTTTGTGAAACTCAGATTCTCTTCCTTTCTGTCCGTCAATGAGGGGCCACTGACTTGTAGGATTAGAAGAGAACTGCCTAAATAATTTGGCTATCATCAGAGCAACTAAAACAGGAGTGTTATCTCATCATATTCACCCACACTCAAAGGGAAAAGTTTAGACAAAGTGAAGCTCTTGAGTGATATCTTAGAGCAGTCTACTATCAAGCTATACTACACCAGAGGGAATCTGGCAATAAACAGGTAGAAGAGGGAGCTAAGTATGGTGGCACATGCCTGTAATTTTGGGAGGCTGAGGCAAGAAAAGCTCCACTTTGGGGCCATCCTGGGCAATTTGGCAAGACCTTGTCTCATAGTAAACTTTTAAAGGGCCTGGGGATCCAGCTTAGTGGGAATGAGCTAGTCCTAGCATGCTCAAATCCCTAGGTTTAATATCCAGTAGTAGTTGTGGTAGTAATAGGGCATTTAACTAGATTGGCTTATACAATCAGAGGCCACCAAGTCCTACAATGGCCATCTGCAGCCTCAAAAGCCGGGGAAACTAGTAGTGACTCAGAACAAGACAAAAGAGAAAGAACAAGAGAGACCAATGACACAGCCCCAGTTCTAAGCAGAAGGCCTGGGACCTGCTGGAGAGTGACTGGTACAAATCCACATTTCAAAGCTGAAGAATGTAGACCCTGTGTCCTCAGGTCATAGCAGCAGCAAAGATCACACTGGTCCAGCATAGAGCTTCTGCATGCAGGAAGCTTCTTTCTTCTGGTTTTGTTCCATCCAGCCACCAGTCTATTGAATCATGCTACCTTCTCTGGGTGGGACTTCCTTCCTTGGTTTGCTAATCCAACTCCCAATCACCCCAGGAAACACCCTCATGGAGAACCCAGAAGTATTCTTTCTCAATTTTCTAGGCATCTCTCAATCCAGTCCATTTTACAATGAAGATAAACCATTCCCTCTACCTTTTAGTTTGACACATAATCCACAAGTAAAACTACACCTCACAGTTCTCCCCACAGGTAGGCACAGCCACACATCAAAGCACTTGCCAAAGAAAAGTTGCCTAGCAGTCTCCAAACACCTTCTTTGATTATTCCTAGACACCTGAAACGTGCAATTTAACAGCTGGACCTCTTGAGGTAAATTTACCTTATGAAATGACAAGAAGAGTGAGAGCCACAAACTAGAGTGGCAGGACAATAAGATAAAGACCCTGGGTCCCTAAGGTGTTAGAGAGCTATACAGTGGCAGCAGTGTGCTGTCAAGTGGTAAAGAACCATTGGAGGACAAAGCCCTGACTCATAGCAATTTTCCAGGTCCATGATATAAATACTTCACTATGACCAATTTCAAGTTACCCACATGACATCACTGCACAAAGAACTGAGAAGAAATTTAACAATCTATCTCCCCATTAGAACAAGGCACACCCAGAACACTACTGACAGTGACCATCTGGACTGCTTGCTCTCAAGCTTCTTTTTTCAGAGAAAAAAATAACTTAGTTTCTTTCTTTCTTTCTTTCTTTCTTTCTTTCTTTCTTTCCTTCTTTCTCTTTCTCTTTCTCTTTTCCTTAGTAACCCTGGGAAATTGAACCCAGGGCCTTCACACTGAGCTACATTGCAGCCTTTTTTTATTTTTAATTTTGAGACAGGATCTTGCCAAAGTTACGCCAGCTAGGCCTGAACTTGAAATCCTCCTGCCTTGGTCTCTCAGACAGCTGGGATTAAAGGCATACATTACCACACCTAGGTAATTTCTGTCTCATGTAAGATAGTAATTGTAGCATTTCTGCAACATTTAGACAAACCTAATCCTATGGTAATTTTGTCAAGTTTTTTCTTTGAATATTGAAACTTTCTTCCCTTGGATTTTTCCATGTGCTGAATGTGTTTTGATCTAAGCAGGATACTGGGTGTATGGGAAAGAGATTTTACTTTCCACAGCGTTTGCAGCACTTGCCACTTCAATCAGCTCCCGGTCAGCAAGTTTACCTACTCCTTACAGAAGAACTGAAGTAATTTACAAACCTCAGAAGGAAAGAATAGCACAACTGTTCCAGCAAAACAATCATCACCATGCTTTACAGAGACCCCAGGCCAGGCACCATGACAGGAAATGTATTGAAGCAACACAACAAATCTGTGAGGAAGATATCTGATAGGAAATCTGATAGGAAGATACAAGTATGCTTCTGAAGATTGAAGTTCAAGGCCCTTAAAAGGGCAGAAAATGCTTCAACACAATAAACCCCACTTTACAAGTATGCTTCTGAAGATTGAAGTTCAAGGCCCTTAAAAGGGCAGAAAATGCTTCAACACATTTAAATATCAGTGCTACTAGAAAACACCTATTCACCTCTCTGAAAACTGAACCGGGAAAACATATAGGATGAGTATTTTTCTTTGGTGGCTCAGAATCTGTTGCAGCCCAAAGGGACTGGCCATATTTCCATCCTCCTGGAGGGCATAAGTAGGCAGAAAATGGTACCGGCATTCAATGAAAGGGGTTTGTACCGTGAGCAATGGCTCTTCTGTTATAGGGCAGCTTGATGTCCAGACCACAACTCAAAATGCAACAAGGGCACAGCAATTTTAGCGAACACAAAGCAGTCTTGTGCTCCTTGCACTCTCTTAATTTCAGGATCCCTTCCAGAAAGTCTTCCCCATAGACCAGGGATGTAGCTCAGTGGTAGAGTGCTCACCTAATATGAGTATAGAACTGGGTTCAGTGATGGAGGAAGCAAATCATTTAATAACCAACTTGATTTCCTTTAGGGGCATGTTCTGCAAGGCTATTTCATTCATGATCTGGGAACAGTGATCAAAAGAAACAAGTAAGTTTTTGTACCTGGAGTATCCAGTGAGACCTGGTGGGAAGTGCTTATGGTTTCTTGGCAATCTTCATAGAAACAGAGGTAACCATTTTTATTTGTTTTTCCAATAATGGAGATTGAACCCAGAGCCTTTGCACTAAGATACATTCCCAGCTCTTTTAAATTTTGTTTTCAATTTTTATTTTTGGAAGTGCTAAAGATTGAACCCAGGAGCTCATGTCTACTAGGGCAAGCTAGCTACCACTAAGCTGTATCAACAAACTCTCATTAGGTTTCCCAGGCTAAGCTCAAACTGGTGAGCCTCTTACCTCAGCCTCTGAGAGCATAAAGATGACAAGCGTGCACTCCACACCTGGCAGTAGCTATTATTGTTACCTGTACTCTACAGATGAAAAAACTGAGGTCTATGGAATAAAATGCAGGTCACCAGCAAGTAAGAATGCAACAGCTTCCAGGCTGAGCTTCTTAGAACAGGTATCTGGGAATTCTTGTCTGCAGACTAGAGAAAATGGAACAGTGCTGAAGCACAGAAGAGGGTGTCTAGGACTGAGTGATCCCAGGGCTCTTATCTATGAGGCAGAATAGCTCACAAAAAATATTTAAACTTTGTGGGGTTTTTTTTCTTTTTATTGGTATATGTTTGCAGTACATACGTAATGTTCACATTCCTTATGTGCTGTTGGTGCATGTACGGAACACACTTAATTCCTTTTTCATCCCCTTCCCCACCCCTCACTCTACTTCTCTCCACCTCTTTATCCTTTTCCCATTTGAGAAAGATCTAAGTCCCTACTTCCTATCATCTATCTTTTATTTTGCTCTTTATACTTTTAAGCAGAACTTAAAAAAAAAACAATTAGTTCTCCTAGCTGAAAGCAGTGTAGCATCTCTCCACACAGGTTCTGCCTGTCCCCTGTTCCTGTAACGACTGACCTCCCCCTGGTACTGATAAAGCAGACAGGTTCCAATAAATGAAGTTTTGTACCCCTAAGGAACTACAGGCTGTGTAAACAATTATGTTCCATAAACAAAATTTATGACATTCTGTTGCCATATGATCCATAAGACACTGCCTTCCTATGAGGCTTAATTCCTAAACTATCTGCCCCTGTCCTGTTCTGGTAAACTGTCTTATTGCACCACACCCCTCTTCAACTAAATGCATAAAAACTCCAACTTTTCTTTGTTGAATTGCTCAGCCTTGGGACATGAGTCTGTTGAGACAGCATTTGCCCTGATAAATTCTTCTGATTCCCATTTGGTCTCTCTTATCTCGTGAAATTCTGCAACACTTTTGGTTTCTCATATAAAAAAATCACACAATATTAAGCTTCTGTGTCTGGCTCATTTTGCTTGATGGTATAGTTTCAAGGTGCATCCATTTCTCTATAAATGATTCAAGTCTTTCTTTATGGCAGAGCGATACTCCACTGTGTACAAATGTCACATTGACTTTATCCTTTCATCTGCCAATGGGGAGAGAAGCTGCTCACAAGATTAAGCTATTGTGAACTGTGTTGCTATAAACATGAGTATGTAGATGACCTTAGGAATGGGCTATAGTAATTTTAATAACTCCAAGGCAATCCACTCATTAGCATCCCAAGAAAAGCAATTAATAGCAACAGCTATGTCGAGTTAGCTTTAGTAATACAATCAGTATCAAGTTAGAGTCAGATACAGCCTGAACACTGACAAACCAGGCAGACCAATACTAATGGCACAATTTGATCTCTACTAATAATGGAACAGTATTATTTGATAGCAGTAGTGTAAAATTAAGTAGCTAGCTAGAAGTTCATAGTGCTTACTAGTTATACTGGTAGAGATGGTATGGAACCAAAGAATTAAGCAGAATTTGAAAAAGGAATCAATGAGATATGAAGAGGAGAGAAAAGTAAGATAAGAGGTCCTATTGAACAGTAAAAGAAAAGTAACAGTGCTAGAGAACAATCAAGAAAAAGAAGAAAAATAAATAGAGTAAGATAGAAGAAATAAAAGTAAGATAAAGAAAAAAGTTGAAAGAAAAAAAAGAAACTAAAGCAGGAAAAAGGACAGAAAAATTTCAAACCACAGAAAATCCAATGGAAGAAATATAAAAATAATTTTAATATACAATATCCAAAAAAAAAGATTTGAGTCAAAGAAAATTCTTGTGGATCTTTTTGGCATATTTTTTTATTAAAGATTGCAAAGATACATGATAACAAGAAATGAAAATACTAAATAAAAATTTCAAATATACATATATATGACAGCAAAAAAAGGATATGAAATAAACAAGAATTTATGTAACACAGACTAATCAAAATACATTAGTTTGATATGATCTTCAAACATTATGTTCCTTCTCATTTTCTTATATTTTTGAAATAATGTAATTATAAATAAAACAAAGTTACATATTATAGTTGAGAAACTGTCCTCAAAATTTTATGATTTATAAACTCCTTGGTTTTATTAATTGATAAATATCATGTACTTGTTGATTGTACCACTTACATTTTCTAACAAAACTTCCCACAGAAAAAAATATACTTATATTTGAAATACAAAATCAACCAAAAAAATTCACATTTTTACGATCAGATTTTTCTGTTTCTATTTTATTATATCCCATATTTATTTTTATTATATTTTATAAGCATAATGATAGAATTTAACACCAGGAGATACGTAATATTCTTCCCAAATGAATGACTATGAATTAAGTCAAGTATGTAATTTAAAGAAATCATAAGGTTGCCAGAGAAACTATCAATATGCCAAATCTGCACAATCCTACCACATTCATGCCCATGTTTCTCATTTAATAGTGCACATATATATATATGTAAAAACATACCCCCCACACATATACACAATGCATATTTTCTACAATAAAACATATACTTAGGTATAATAAAATAGTGCAGTGATGTGTGGAATGTTGATTTGTATAATTTGAGAAAAAAACAAATATCGTCTTTGAGGGAGTTAGAAAACTTGTAATATGTATCAGATACTAAATGATATTAATGATTAAGTATAGTTATAATAAAATTTACTTAAAAATTAATATTCATCATCAGTAGAAAATAGGTACAAAGATATATTGATAACATAACAACATTTATCTTAACAAATTTCCAAGCAAACAAGCTGTAGTGACAGAAAAGGAAGTTTATAGAAAGCAGAGATGAAAGAGGAAAATGGCAGATGGACCTTAATACTTTTCATACTACTCATATATACAGATTTCATAAATTCTCAAATAAAAAGCAAAGAAAATGAGAACCAAAATAACTCATCAATTGGTAGACCAGCATATAGAGACAAGGATTAATGTATTGATAAATTTTAAAAATATGAAATGTAAAGCCTGAAATTTAGCTCTATAGTGCTGCACCTGCCTAGCCAGAACAATGTGCTGAGTTTAATCCCCAGCATCAGAGGAAAAGAAAAAGGAAAAATAGAAAAAAAGAGAAAAAAAAACATATATACTTTCTGATATACTCAATAAATTAAAAATAAATTATTTGTTATCTCTTCCTCTTGAATTGTTCCCTTCACAAGGATGTAGTGAACTTCTTTGTCTCTTGCAATCAGTTTAAGTTTGAAACTTACTTTATCTGTGAATAAGATTGCTACCCCAGCTTTTTTGGGGGGGGGAGCTTCTGTTACATGAAGAAGTTTTCTGTCCTTTCACTTTCAGTCTATGGGCTTCTTTCTACACTAGACGTGTCTTGTATACAACATATTATTGGATCTTGCTTCTTAATCCATTCTGCTGGTCTATTTCTCTTGATTGGTGAATTGAGGCCGTTAATACTGATGGTTATAACTGATATGTACCAACTTATTATTATCATGTTTTGTTTTGTTTTTTCTGCCTTCTCCTTTTAGTATCTTGGCTTGCCTGTTTGATTTGCTCTGTTGGGCCTCATTGTGTTGTTACCTTCATTGTCTTTTTATAGGATATTGTTTAGAATTCCTTGTAGTGCTGGTTCGGTATTCATAAAGTTTCTCAGGTGTTCTTTATCTTGGAAATATCTTATTTCCCCATCCATTTTAAAAGAAAGTTTTGCAGGATACATCAGTCTAGGTTGGAGGTTGTTTTCTTTTAATACTTGAAATCTCTCATTCCAGGCTCTCCTTAACCTAAGGGTTTGTATTAAAAAGTCTGCTGTTCTAATTCTGATAGGCTTTCCTTTGCATGTAATTTGTTTCTTGTATCTTACTGCTTGTAGTATTTTGTTCTTCTGTTGGGTTTCTGGGATCTTGATTATTAGAAGTCTAGGTATAGATTTTTTTTCATCACGGCTAGTTGGAGTCCTATATGCCTCACTTATCTGTATGTCAAATTCTTCCCCTCTGTTTGGGAAGTTTTCTACAATTAATTCTGTGAACAGCTTTTTAAAGTCATTTACATTTTCTCCTACTACTTCTTGAATTCCTATCAATCTTATGTTATTCTTCTTAGTATCGTCTAAGAGTTGTACCAATTTCTCATGATCCCCTACTGTTTTTAAGAGACCTCTCTTTTCACAGTCACTGACTGCAGTTTTATCTTCTATATCTGAGATTCTATCTTCGGACTCCTTTATTCTTTTGTGAACACTCTCAATGGAGTTTTTAATCTCCTGGATATCTGTTCAAATCTGTCCTATGGATTCCATTTCTTTCTTGTATTGGGCATTTATTGTTTCCAATTCTTTCTTAGGCTGAGCATTCATGGCTTCTATCATGGTCCTGAGCTCATCTATTTTCCTCTCAGTTTCTGTTCTAGAGTCACGAATTATAACTTTCATTTTGCTTGTCATCTCTATGATTATCTGGGAAATTACTTCTGTTTTATATTTCTCTAGAGCCTGATTGATCAGTTTTGTTACTTCCTGTACTTTGAGTTCAGGGTGTCCTGATGATTCACTATCAGACTTTTCATCCTCATTTGCCCCACTACTTGCCATTGGTGAACTGGAAGTCTGTCCCTGTATCTTGCTTAAGAGGTTTCTCATTTTTACTATTGTTGTTGGGTTATCCTTAGTTTAACCTTTAGATTATTACTTAAATCTTCCTGATATAGTTCGGAGGCAGCCCATGGGTCTCTAATGACTCACAGACATTCTCATTTTCATTATACTTAAGAAAACAGCTCTTTGAATCAATCACAATCCTTTATCCTAATTGATACAATCAGCATCACAATATAATGAAGCACATTTTTCAAATTGACCACTTATGGTAGTCATCAATCTATCACCTTCAAACCATGTAAATTTAATTAAGATCAAGAAGCAATCCAAAATATGCTTACAGTAAATAAACTTTTCAATAAGGATATTTACCATTTAAAATGGGGGCTTAAAACAAAGTTATTACAAGAGGAGTAGATAAGTATAAGAATTAGAGAAGGTTTCATATGAAACCAGAAGATGTAGAATGACCAGATAATCGTCAGGAAATTGTTAAATTCAAAAAGAACAAGCAAAATAGAAATATAGTAACCCTTGAGTGAGGCAGAATAACATAAGAAAAGAACATAAAGAAAAGAGAAAAAAATATAATAAAAGAAGAAATCTGAATTAGCACAAGAGCAGAAACAAAAAGGGAGATGAAGGATACTATAGTGGAGTAAGACTGAGTTAGAGAAAGAAAGCAAAAAGAAAAAAAAAGAATTTGCAGAGTAGGATGAAAAAAAGAAAGAAACAAAAATAGTTTAATGTGCCTCTTTCAGACTATATCACTGCTGTCATAATATACAATATGTGCTGCCATTTGTAGAGCCGAGTCCCCTGATCTGAGCTAGCTGGTGGCAGAACCCCACAAAGCAGACTGAGCTCGGGCTGCAACGCCCAGACTGAGTTCCCCGACCTCCTAAAGGGTTGAACTCCACTCAGTTCTACTATGTTTCCCCCACCACTTCTTTAAAGATGTTCAAAGTTGAAAGTGCCAGAAAATATTCTTTATGACCACTTCTGCCTCTACAGAGTAGGTCCAAAGACTGGTACAATCAGGAGGTCTAAAAGCGCGAGAGGGAAGGTTGGGGGAGGGTTCGGGGGTGCCCACGCGGCTACCTTTCTAGAGCTGAAGATGGAGGTAGTGATGCCAGCTGGGGAGGGCGCAGCTGAGAAGACCCTCTGGGGCTGAAGATGGCAGGAACACCATGGGGAGGGTGCGGCAATTCTTGTGTTCTTTCATTAGTGATTTCTTTCTGAGATCTGCAGTCTTGGGATCCATCCATGATTTTCTCCACCTAGCCATAGGGCCTATGGGTTTGTGAGCTGTCTTCCCTGACCCACACTGCGGATATTGTTGAAGCCAAGTCCTCACTCCACTAGTAGATGGGAAATGTGATCAGCCCCCAGTCTCTGCTGGAGGTAGGCCACCAGTCAAGGCTTCACATGGACCTTTGAACTTGATGTAGACAGTCACTTGGTCAGGCTGCTTACCAAGGAATTGACCTCATCTGGGTCAGTGGGATAGATGGCACCTCTGCAGCCCCACACTTTCGGGAGTCCCTTGAAGTTGGTGCATGGCCAGACCTTTGCATCTGCTGGGGGTGCAGGTGCTATGCATCTGGCACAGGCTAGCTGCTTGCACAGGGTGGAGCAGCTGTGTCATCCAGCACAGTCTTACGTGTTTGCATTGGCAGGTGTGGCGGCCACATCTGGAGTGGCCCTACATGCTTGCACAGGGGTAGGATGAGTGCCCCTGCCTCCTGGGACCTGCTGGCTCACACTGAGGATAGGAGGTACCATGCCATGTGGATCCTAATATTTTTTAAACATAAGAATAAATACTTGGTGGGTGGCCAATAAGTAAAGAAAATATCTATAATAATGCATGATGATGTACAGTGTATATTAATAATGACATTAAATGAAAAAATACCTTGGATTGTATTTGTCTTCACATTAACAGTAATAAAATAAAATTTTAGTCTTAATAGTGGAAGTATTTAATTCATTGAGTTGATTTTTTTATAGTGAAAGACAGGGGTCTAATTTTATTCTCGTGCATATGGATATCATTTTCTCAATACCATTTATTGAAAAGCTTGTCATTCCTCCAGTGAAAGTTCTTGCTATGTTTGTTGAAAATCAGCTGGATATAAATATATGAGTTTATCTCTGGATTCTCCATTCTGTTAGATCAGTCTGTCTCTGTTTTTGTGCCAAACCATGCTATTTTGATTACTATATCTTTGCAGTATGTTTTGAAATTTTGAAAAAGTTTTGTGATACCTCTGATTTTGTTCATTTTGCTCTGTTTTGTCTTTTGTGGTTCTACACAACTTTTAGGAGTATTTTTTTTCCATTTCTGTGAAGAATGAGTTTAATGTTTTGATAGAAACTGTGTTGAATTGGTACATTTCTTTGGATAATATGGACATTTTATTGATATTCTTTCAATCCATGAATTGGGAATATCTTTCCATTTCTTAGTGTATGCCCTATTCACTTTCGTTCAATAATGTTTTATAGTTTTCATTGTAAAGTTCTTTGACCCGTTGGTTAAATTTATTTCTATGTATTTAACTAGTGAAAGTGACATTGTTTTTGGTTTTCCAGCTAGCTATTGCTTTCTGTTGATATAGAAAGTGTGTTTGTTTTGAGACTGGGTCTCATTATGTAGCTCAGTCTAGTCTTGAACTATGTATCCCAAACCATGTATCCTCAAACCCATGGCAAACCACCTCCCTCAGCTCTCAGAGTGCTGGGATTACAAGCATGCACATGATGCCCAGCAAGATATACTACTGAATTTTATATGTTGATTTTGTATATACAATTTTATTGAATTTGTTCATCTGTTCTAAACATCTTGTGGAGTCCTTTGCATTTTCAATATAAGATCATGCTATCTACAGTGATAGTTTGACTCCTTCTCTCCAACTTGTATACCCTAATTGTTCCATCTAGGACTTCCAGGACTTTTTTTTTTTTTACAAGCTATTTATTTATTTATTTATTTATTTATTTATTTATTTATTTATTTATTTATTTTTAATTGAGTTTATTGGTACAATCTAGGTATACAATACAGTTACATTCATCATTGGGATTCTGTACCTTTACATAATAGGTCT
>NW_022900927.1:513645-541437 GCF_012274545.1 Fukomys damarensis | reverse complement strand
AAGGGTTTGTGTTGAAAAGTCTGCTGTGATTCTGATGGGCTTTCCTTTGTATGTGATTTGTTTCTTTTCTCTTACTGCTTGTAGTATTTTGTTCTTCTGTTGGGTTTCTGGGATCTTGATTATTCTATGTCTAGGTGTAGATATTTTTTGATTGTAGCTAGTTGGGGTCCTATATGCCTCAGTTATTTGAATGTCAAATTCTTTCCCTCTGGGAAGTTTTCTGTCATTAATTGTTTGAACAGCTTTTTAAGTCATTTGTATTTTCTCCTGCTACTTCATGTATTCCTATCAGTCTTATGTTATTCTTTTTTGCATCATCTAGGAGTTGTTGGATCGATTTCTCATGATCTTTTACTGTTTTTAAGAGACCTCTCTTTTCATGGTCACTGACTGCAATCTTATCTTCTATATCTGAGAGTCTATCTTTGCATTCTTTTATTCTGTTGTGTAAACTTTCAATAGAGTGTTTAATTTCCTGGATATCTGTTTGAATCTGTTTTATGGATTCCATTTCTTTCCTATGTTGGGCACTTATTTTTTCCATTTCTTTCTTATGCTGGGCCTTCATGGCTTCTATCATGGTCCTGAGCTCATCTATTTTTTTGTCAGTTTCTGCTCTAGAGTCTCGAATCACAACTTCCATTTTGCTCACTATCTCTATGGTTATCTGGGAAATTATTTCTGGTTTGAATTTTTCTAGAGCCTGATTGATCTGTTTTGTTACTTCCTGTGCTTTGAGTTCAGGGTGTCCTGGTGGTTCACTATCGGCCTTTTCATCCTCATTTGCCCTACTGTTTGCCATTGGTAAACTGGAAGTCTGTCCTTGTGTCTTGCTTAAGTGTTTTCTCATTTTTATTTTTGTTGTCAGACTGTCCTTGGTTTAATCTCTGGATTATAACCCTAATCTTCCTGTTATAGTTGCGCCCTAGCTTCTGTGTTTCTAATGACCCACATTTTCATCTTCATAACATCAGAGAAAACAGCTCATCAAATCAACCATAATGCTTTACCCCAACTGATACAATCAGCAACATATTAAGATCAAGCACAACTTTGACACTGACCACTGGTAGTAGTCACTAGTCTATCACCCTTAAATCATTTGAATTAAATTGAAATCAAGAAGCAGTCCAGAACATGTCTGCAGTGAACAAAATTTCAATATAGTGTATTTACCATTTAATGGCTCAGACAGAGCGAGGATGCAAGACCCCTGATCTCAGTTAGCTGATGGCTGAACCCCATGATGCTGACTGACCTCAGGCTGCAAGGCCCAGATTGAGTTCCCAACCTTCTGAACGGTTGAATTCCACAACGTTCTATTACGGGTTTCCAATGCCCTTTCTTTAAAGATGTTCAAAGTTGGGAAGTCAGAAAAATACCCTGATGACCACCTCTGCCTCTGCAGAATGGGTCCAAAGACTGGCACAGTCAGGAGGACTAAGAGTGCGGGGGGGGGGGGGGGGATGGGGGTTCAGGGGTGCCCGCACGGCTACCTTCCCAGCGCTTGAGTGATGGTGGCTGGGTCGGGAGCAGGCTTGGCTCTCCTTCCCACGGTGCATCGGGGCCCAGGCTACCTCCCTGCGCTTGAGCGATGGCGGCTGGGTCGGGAGCTGGCGTGGTTCTCATTCCTGCGGTGGATCGGGGCCCAGCCTCTTCCAGTACTTTTTTGAATAAAAGTAGTGGAAGTATTTAGCAGGCATTCTGGGACATAGCTGTCATCCTAGCACTGTGGGAAGCTAAAGAGACCAAGGCAGAAGAATAGCAAATTTAAAACAGGCGAGGCTACATACCGATTTTGAGACCATGCTGGAACATGGTGAAGCCCTGTCAGCTGCAGATGTGTCACATATGCCCTTAATTATATTGAGGTTACTGCTTTCACACCTAATTTCTTGAGAGATTTTTTAAAATCATGAATAAATGTTGAACTATATTGAATGGTTTTACTGCATATATTGAGATGATGATATGCCTTCCATCCCATCATTCTGTTAATGTTATGTATCATATTTATTCACTTGTAATTGGTGAATGATTCTTCCCTCCTTTGCATAAATCCCATTTGATCATGGGATTTAATCTTAATATACTGTGTGGTTCAGTTTGCTAGTGTCTTAGTGAGAATTTTTGCATGTGTGTTTATTGGGGATGTTAGTCTGTAATTTTCTTATTTTGTTGTATTCTTGTCTAGTTTTGCTATCAGTGTACTGCTGGTCTCACAAAATGAATTTGAAAGAACTATTTTGTTAGTCAGCTTTCCATTATTGTGGAAAACATAAAATAAAACCTTGGATTGTGAGTAACATGTTCTGTGAGTGTCCCACAGATGAGCAAACATTTCTACTGTTTGATAAATGAGCAATGTCATGTAATACGAGTATACTGACACCCAATGACATGATTGCAACTGAGCCAATGGTTCTGTCTCTTTGTCTTTCTGTCTTTCTCTGTGTCTCTCTCTGACTCTCTCACTCAATAGCAAGAAGTATGGAGATTTCTCTGCAGAGAAGGAGAAAAAGGCAAAGGGATCCCTCATTTCAAATGAGATTAGGGATATGCGTAAAATGT
This sequence comes from Fukomys damarensis, assembly GCF_012274545.1. Taxonomy (NCBI): domain Eukaryota; kingdom Metazoa; phylum Chordata; class Mammalia; order Rodentia; family Bathyergidae; genus Fukomys; species Fukomys damarensis. The sequence goes on along the minus strand of NW_022900927.1, from coordinate 538,866 downwards.
GGGAAACAGTGCAAAATTTTGTAGAAAAGCATCAGCCAAATAAGGCTGTAGCAGGGCAGGTGATGAATCTATTTCATAACAATGTAATGTCACAATTCCATGAAATCTTCAAAAGGAAGCAAAAGCAAGTATTATTCAATAAGTTCCTTGTTAAAACTGCACAAAAAGAAAAAGATTTCATTGAGCCAAAATAGCAGTGATTCCACTAGTGATAGTGAAAGTCATTCTATACAATAACCCTCCTCTCTCTTGTCTCCCTCACACCAGCCCCAAAAGTTTTCAAAGGTAATTGCAGGTATACTGCTTTTCTTTATAATTTGTATTTTATTGTTTTATATTATACTATTGTATTGTAATCATTTTTATATTAACATTTTTGGGTTCTGGAACAAATCAGAGTTTCCGTTATTTCTTATGGAGAAATTCATTTTGATATACAAGTGCTTTGGATTACAAGCATGTCTCTGGAACAAATTATGCTCACAAATCAAGGTTTTACTTTGCCTGAGAAAATCAACTTAATAGAGAAAAATTTTATTTTGGCTCATGGTTTCAGAAGTTTCAGTTTGTGGTTAGCTGGCTCATTGTTTTGGGAAGAATTTAATGAAAGAGGGAACATTTGGCAAAGGCAGAGCTATGCACATTATTTTGGTCAGAAAGCAGAGAGAGAAAGGAACAAGTTAGGGACAAAGGATACCCTTCAAAGGCACACCCTCAGTGAAGTACTTCCTCCAGCTAGGTCCCAGTTCCTAGTTCCCACCACTTCCCAATAGCACCACCAGCCAAAGATGAGCCTTCAACATGAGCCTTTGGGGGTACTTTCCATATCTGAACTATAATAATCTTGAAATCATCAGGTCCTGGGCCTGTCTATATTGGGAAATGTTTTAGGATAGACTCAGTTTCATGGCTTGTTATTAGTCTGTTTAGGTTTCTTATTACTTTGTGGTACAATCTTGCTATGTTATATGCACCAAGTAATATATTCATTTTTCTTACCTTTCTACTTTGTTGGCACATAGCTGTTCATAATAGTCTCTAACAATTTAATAGGCCTTAGTAATCCTGCATTTCTGGGATCTCATTTTTAATGTTTCCTTGTCTCTGATTTTTATTTAGGTCTTTTATGGTTTTGTTGTTGTTGTTGTTGTTGTTTTGTTTTCTGGTTGGTTTTTTTGGGGGGGGGATTTTTTTGGGACAGGGTCTCACTATGTAGTTGAGACTGACCTGGAACTCACTATGTAGCCCAGGCTGGTCTCGAACTCACAGCGATCCTCCTGCCTCAGCCTCCCGAGTGCTGGGATTATAGGCATGTGTCACCACACCCGGCCATGTATTTATTTTTAATCTAGCTAATGGTTTTATTTGTATATTCCAAAAATAAATTGTTTCATAATTCTTGATATTTTTTAGCATCATTTTTTTCTGCTCATATCTGTGTAACTTCTTTCCTTCAGCTAAATTTGGGTTTATTTTGTTCTTGTTCTTCTAGTTCCTTGAGTTACATTGCTATATTATTTTGTTTTTTTGGTTGGGTTTTTTTTTTTTTTTTTTTGGTACCGGGATTGAACTTGGGTCCTTGCACTTGCAAAGCAAGCCACCGAACTGCTGAGCTAAATCCCCAGCCCCATTGTTATATTATTTGAAACCTGTGTTGTTGGGGTTTTTTAAATATAAGTACTCAAACTGTAAACTTCCCTCTTAAGACTGCTTTTGATTTATTCTGTATGTTTTGGTATGTTGTGTTTCCATTTTCATTTATTTCAAGACCTTTTTTTTGTTTTTATTTTCTGAGAGAGTGTGTCACTATACAGTCCAGCTGTCCTAAAACTTGCTCTTCTCCTATCTTAACCTCCTGGATGATGGAATAACAGGTGTGTAACACCACATTTGAATTTAGTTCAAGGCATGTTGATTTTTTAATTTAATTTCTTCATTGACCCACTCATTATTCAGGAATATATTATTTAACTTCTGGGTATTTGTACAATTTCACAGTTCTTGTTAGTACTATTATTCTATTGTGAAAAATAACATTGTTTCTAGTTAAAAGTTGAAATCAAAGTGTGACTAACAACATAATGTTTGCCCATATTTTTCTTGGAGACTGGTTTTAATTACTAAAAGAGATACTAGGGCCAGGGATTTAGCTCAGGGGCACAGCATCTGCCTGGCAAGTGCAAGGTCCTGAGTATGATCCCCGGTACTAAAAAAATAAAAGAAAGAGATACTATATTATGGAGAGATGAAGAGCTGGCAAGTTATTCAAATCGAAGAAGATCCCATTTCATGCAATGTGTCCCTTCTCCATGAATGGCATACATTAGAAGTAGCAAATTTGATAGGGCTTTGAAATAAGTTTTAACATGTTTGAATTATGTCATTCCCAGAGAAATATGTGCAGAAGACCACAAGTACCTCAAATTCTCACCTTATTTAGAAGTAATATCGTTACAGGCTACTGTGGCTTGTGTTTAGATGTCCCCTCAAAGCCTCATGCAGATGAGGTGGGGCTTTCTTTTTCAGAAGGGCCTGAATCTGGAGTGTGTGATGCTGAGATTCAGGGCCTGTGATCATCAAACCACTACAAGTGAGTGATTGGTCTGGCATTGCCCTAATCCTGGTAGTCTGGATGGGATAAAGGGGGCAGACTCTGTTAAACTCTCTTGTTGCTGTTGCTGCTTCCTCCACTATGGCTGTTGCCCCTCTGTCTGCCACTCTGCCTTGGAGCCAGCCGATTATGGACTGAAACCTCTACAAACTGAGCTAAATAAATCCTTTTCCCTTTAACTTTGGGTGTCAGGCATTTTGTCTCAACAGTGAGAGAAAAGTAACTAACACAGAGATATAACTAGGAAAGTTAAAATGAAGTGCTCCAAGTGGGGTGGACTCTAATCCAACACAACTAGTGTGTGGGTTTCTTTTTAAATTTCTTTTGTTTTAAGCCATAAAATCAGTGGTATTTTGATACAGCAGCCCTAGCAAACCAATACATTTTCCCCTTGATTTTCAAAACAACATTGCTCCAATTGCAAAAATATTGGTAAAATTAGACCAGCAGACAGACACATATATATGTATTGCATTGTGACAAAAATCACCTCTAGCCTCAAACCTCTTGCATTTCAGTGCCTCTTTCTAAATCTTTCCTCTGACTTCGTATCCTCCCATCAAAAAACACCTAGAAATCAAGCAGGGCTGATGGTGGTCTAGACAGAGTTATCTTTGCTATCTGGATTTCCTGCCTCTTAAGCAAGCTTTTCAGTGGTCCAAAGGAGATCAGAGCACATGCCAAGAACTAGCCCTCTGTCAAAAACCCAAAACACTTTCTGGAAATAAAATTCCTCTAGTTTTTCTACATTTCTGACATTCACATATGAGCAACTATGTCTGTGGTATTCATTCAGATTTGGGGGAAAATATTTTCTATAATTGATAATAATATCACTCAAACCCTAATATGGATTCCACTGAAGTCAATGATGAAGTAAGTAAGAATGCCCAGTTGCCACCCCCACCCCAATGCTCTTAAGCTCCTAGACCTCGACCTCATTCCTGTGTGTGGCAAGTTTCCCTTCCAGCCACACCAGAAGCTGAAAACTCCTCCCGCTTACTTCTTATGTTATGTACGTTGGTAGAAGAAAAGAGTACACTGTTTGCCTAACAAAAGTTGCCCATCAAGAAAACGCTGTATTTCCTGTAAGAAAATTTTAGAGCTGGATAAACCCAAAACCTGTATTTCTTTATTTTTAAGCCCAAGGAGGCTTCAAAATTGCAAATTAAATAAATAAAAGAGGAGGCATACAGTGAGTGCTGAGCATATGCAAGGCCCTGAGTTCAATCCCCAGCACCACAAACAAAAGATACCAATTTCAACAAATATATTAAGGATCTGTGTGCAAGGATCTAGTAAATGTCTCTTACTTGGAGTGATAAAAAGATAAATAAAACATTTATCATTTATAATTTTCTATTATCAAGGAAACTACAAGTCTAAAACAGGAAACAAATACCTAAGCAGTGTTTTAAATGGGGTATGGTGGCTTATGACTGTAATCCCAGCACTATGGAGGCTTAAGCAGGAGGAAGTTAAATGCTAACGACCAGCCTGAGTAACATAGCAGGACACTGTCTCAAAAGCAAAAATCAATTCTAGGGTAAAAAGCAAACAAAAAGAACTGCTCTATAAGATGTGTGTGTGTGTGTGTGTGTGTGTGTGTGTGTGTGTGTGTGTGCGCATTTTCTTAGCTGTACCTAGGAACAAATGTTTTTCTCTTTCCAAATTTTTTCCTTACCTTTCACAACACTATAAGCCAACTCATTAGCTTACCTACCAAAACAATTGAGTTTTGAAGATCAGCTTTGCAATTTTCACTTCACTTTGCCCAGAAAGTCATATGCCCAAAGTTCTTACGTCAAAAACTGCCTAGTCTCAAGACCTGCTTTCAAATCGCCCAGCCGGGGCCCAAACACTTTGCTTCACTTTCTGAGACCACTCACCCTTTCTTGAGGGATGTCTTCCCTTCCTGCAATCAGCACAACTCAGTTTGGCTTTATCCTCAGGATGTTTAGCAGTTCACAGTGTTTCTTCTGACCAGCGAGAGCCTTACTGTCTGAGATTACAGGGGAGCTGTTCCTCCTTCACTCCCTGGTCACAGTGAATACTGGGAAATGCGAATATAATCTGGGTTGGTCCAGCTGAAGTCTGAAACAGGGCCGGTACTTGAGATGGGATATTGCAAATATCCAAAGCCAATTACAGAAAAAGCTAAGCAAGGTGAAGTGGGGGAGAGGTAGGATTATCCCTTCCCCATCCTCATGTGCAAAGCGACACAACTGACTACCCTGCTGCACCCTAAGATGTTTCTTATTCCTATGTCTTGGGATTGTTGGTTACTGCTTAAACGCTTCAATAAGGTATTTTAAGAGAGGCAAAACCCTCTAGCCTAGATGCCCCATTGGAAAATATAAAGGGACAGCAAACAGCTTTGCTACCACTAAAGACTCACATCCAGTGTGCACTGCCCACATACCGGATGCCTTCCTGAGCACTTCATGCAGATTCATTCAGACAGTTCTTGCTATGATTCCATAAGGTGGATACTGTTGTTGCCCTACTTCACAGATAAACTGAAGTCCAGGGAGACAGTAGTGTGGTCAATCTTGAACAGCCATGAAGTGGTAAAACTGGGACAATCCCTCAGTCAGTCTTGTTCTAAAGGTCATGCTTTTAAATAAACCCTTCTGTCGGCAGCCTCTGGTCCTTCAGAACTACGAGAGCAGATTCTCTACTTCAGTCAAAACTTCATTACAGTCAGGAAAATAGAGTCGGACTAGACCCTTGGAAGAGGCAAAGAAAGAGTGGGAATTTCATTCCACAAGCCCTTTCTGCCAGACATAATCGTTTCTATTAAACAGCATTTCCTCAGATGTAGTCTGGCAAGGGCAGGCTCTACTCTTTCAAGTTTTTCCAAAGCTGAGGGAGAGATTGGCACCATCAGGGTAGGGAAACCACAGATAAGAAAAAGCATGAAGGTAAAGAAACAGGCCCCATTAAATCTGGGCCTTTATCCCACAAAGTTGTCACAGAACAACCTATAAGCATATCTTATTTTGTTTTGTGGTACTAAGGATTGAACTCAGAGCTTTCCCTAGCCCATTTTTGGTTTTTGTTTTTTCTGTTGTTTGTTTTGTTTTTTAGGTAAGAGTTTTGCTAAATTCCCTAGGCAGAGTCTGAATTTGTGATCCTCCTTCCTTAGCCTCTCAGAATGCTGGGATTACAGTTGTGCAGCACCAAGCCTGGCTTTACCTGGGCTTTTCAGGGAGTTTATTGACCAGGAAATGTTGATGGGCAAAGAGGGCCTTGGCTCCCTCAGCCTTCACAGGTTTTCAGGCTTCTCTCCCCGCTTCCTCCCCTTGCAATCATGCCAACAAGAGGACTGCAGCACAGCCACTGCCACTCAGGCCCAGCCAAGGGACATTCTGCCGAAAGCAGAACCAGACTGGCCAATCCAGAAACCCACAGGGCAGGGAGCCTTGCTATTCCTCACCAACAGGCAAGTGTATACTTTGAACCAGTGACAACTGTATGTAGTTCTCCCTTTTGCTTTCACCCAAGTGGCAATTTTCAAGTCTCAGCGTTCTCAGCTATAAAGTGGGGATACAATTGTACTTACCACATGGGACGGATATTGAGGACTGGGTGGCTTAGATACAAGAAGCCTAACAGAGTTCCTGGTACCCAGCGAGTCATTAGTGTGGGGCATTGCTCTGCAGTATCAGCCAGCCTCCTCCCCAACCGTGTTCTGGAGTTCTTTATTCTTAGGCTGTCAAAACTCAGCTGTGCACTTGGAAGGGATGGACACCCCTAAAAACCCTAGACTTGGGAATCAATGAACCACAGATCACCACTGGGTGCAGTTGCTTGGGAAGGAGGGTTTGTTTTTTGGTTTTTTTTTGGGGGGGGTTGAGACAGAATTTTAAGTGGGTTCATTTTAAAAATCATATGTTGTGTGTGTGTGTGTGTGTGTGTGTGTGTGTGTGTGTGTGTGTGTGTGTACCCATGCGTTCTGATGCACTGGGCAAAGGCTAGAAGGAAATGAACAACTCCTGGACAGTTTCTAGTCACTGGACCCTATTTTGTAGCACTGTCCTCCATATCCCTTTCCAGCCTCAAAGCCAGAGTCATAACTACATAAAGGCCAAGAGTTATGTGTTTTAGCTTTTCTGGATTGATAAGGGGGTTTATTTTTTGACACAGGGTCTGTGTAACACAGGGTGGCCTTTAACTCACGTGAACCTTCCTGCCTCAGCCTCCCAAATGCTGGGATTACAGGCGTGCGCCATGATGTCCACCCCTTGGAGAGTTATTCAAAGTTAAGAAAAGTTTCAAAATATAGAGATCTGCTAAGCAGTGGCATTTGGACTTCACCTTTTACTCCAAAGTCTAAGGACTCGAGCTCACACTGGGGCTAACTGAAGAGGAGTCCAGGGATGCTCAGGACTCAGAGCAGTCGTGAGCACCTCTTTCCCCTACACCCTGACTGTTTTCACTATCTGCTGCCTAGCGTGGCTCTTCCCCCCAAAAGAACGATACCTCCCCTTCAGGCTTCAAAGTGTCAAGCTGGCATCCCCAGGATTCAGAAGTTTTTTCTAGAATGCCGCTTTTCCCTCCCCATTCTGACACAGCCCAGCTACATAGCTGGTAGACAGAACCTAACACAATGAAAGAAGATGCAGAACTATTTTATTTGAAGAACGTTTCTTCCAGAGTTGTAGTAACAGAGTGAATGTTGCTGCAGTGAGTGATGCAGAGGCGTTACAGTTCAAGGAACCGTAGCACAATGCTCACAGTTTAGGCCACACTTGAAATTGAGGCCTCAATATGACCCTTTTAACAACAAAAAAAATCCAACCAAATACAAGTATACATCCTATAGCCCTCAAATGACTACTAGCTAGGGCAAACACTATAGGGCCAGCTGCGAAGTACCCCTACTCTGAAGATTTCAAGACATAATAATCCAAATCACAAATTCCTTTTATCAATAATAAACTATGGCAATCAACTGATAATGTATTAGCCAACCGTACAAAAGCCATTTCAGCACCCTTTTGCTCTTCAAATTGGCCATCTATTATGCAGTCTGGATCCTGTAGGAATGGATAACAATGGTTATGTCAAGTACAGTCATCAGCACGCATGTATGTTCGTAAGGTAACACAGGAAAGAGAAAAAAACTCCTCACTGAATGAAACATACAAATGGAAAACTACTGTTTGGTAATTATCACAAATGCAAATCGACTGATTTACTGGGGACTGGTGTCTGAGTGAACAATTTTGACTAGTACTTTTCGTGAAAACGTTTTAAAAGTATAGGTGTAAACACATACACATTCAGTTTGCCTTGCTCCAAATTCTTACTTCCTGTCATCACTGCTTTCACAAGATCAGGATGCTGAGGGTCAGCAGCAAAGGCTGTGGTGCACAGTAAATGTGTCTAAATGAAGCAGATCACATATAACTTTAGTGTCTCACAAAAATGAAGTACGGAGATTAAAAAGCACACAGTAAAAGAAAGTAAAACACAGGTTATACTCAAATTTTAAGAAAAACTGTTTTCTGATTATTATCACATCGAGCAAAGGACAGGTTCAGTGAAACCTGAGAGGCTGCCAGGCCAGAGACTTCCGAGTGCCTCGTGAGGATGGGCAACTCTGGGGAGGAAGCCCTGCTTGAGACAATTCAAGTGGACATTGCTCCAAAGCTGTAAGCTCCTCAAGGTCAGAAGCTGCAGCTTATTTATGCTTGTGTTCCCGGCTCTTAACACTGTCTTGTACTGACAGACATTCAAGTAAGTGTTTCTGGTAACCAGGAAATTGGGCTGAGTCAGCTCACTGCTTTTAAAGCCATTCTGAGAGATCTACTCACTTACTCCCTTTACTCTTACATCTAAGATAGGGATGGAAAAGAGGCTTCAATCCACTCTGAGGGAGTAGTAAGGGGTGTCTGCAAGCGTTGATTTGACAGATTCTGAGATCAAATCCTGGCACAAAGTGCCCGCCACACTTCATAATTTGCTTAAATCCTATATTCCTTTTCCTGGTCTAGGAAGAAGGCATCTGACACCCATCTGCCCTCGACCACTGCCTCTTAAGTGATCTGCATCACTCAGCACTGCTCATTAAGTGCTGGTTGATAAGAAAGACCAAGGCCTTTCTTCTCCAGTTACCTCTTTGTTCAATAACGTACGGTCATACCTTCTCCGGGAATCGGAAAACAATGCACACTCTGTGCTCCATGGACAACTGTTTACTGAAAGAAAACATTTACTTCATTCTCTACACTGTAGAAGAAAAGCACTATCCACTTCAGCATAGCTTTGATATCTAAGGCATTTGGAATTACTTGGAACCTTGGGTTTTTTTTTAATGTCAGTTAATTTTCTTTGGTTTTCATGCTTCATCTTAATCCTTTTGCCTCATACTAGTATCCATCAGCTTCTCAATACTTTATTAAAACTTAACCAACACTGTTGAAGTACTTGGCTCTTACACATTCATAACAGGTGCTAAGGGGAGGAGCCACTAAGGGTGCTGAAAGAAAAGCCAGGAAGAGTGACAGGAAACCACCACCTCCTCCTCCACCCACTCAGTACCCACCCTCTGTCACCCACACTGTCCCTGTAGGGAAAGCTGCTCCCACCGGGGATCCTCCCAGAGACAATGGGAGGTCACCATCCTTCAGAAGCATCTCAAAAAAAAAACTGTGAAAAAGGAAAGAATGGGAAAAAAAAAAGTATTCTCAAAGAATAAAGGCTAGACCTAGGGGAGGAGGGCAGATTTTCAAAGAAACACTGCCTTCATTCTAAGTAGGTCTTTAACAAAACAGTGGCACCAATAAGCACAGAACTGTTAAAACTCCCCTCAAGATGTTAACACAGCTGATGTGTGCACAGAAAAGTTTTGTTTCAATCTCTAAACAAGAACTAAGTCTAATACATTCAATAAAGGAACTCTTAAAGGCAAATTATTTTTCTTACATGGTATTTCCTTTCCTTATTTTCAAGTTTAAAAATATATGTACCTATCCATCCTTCTATGCCTTGTCTTTAAAATACACAATGTCTCTTGGTCCCTGGTACAAAAAAAGAAATAGTACTGATGATTAAACACATGGACAAAGTGAAGGTATACTCTGATCCACAGAGCTCTCTTACACACCAGATTTGATGAGTGTGTATACTATACGCACACATGAACGTGTGTTTGCTTGTATACCGTGGCCTCTTCAAGAGATGGACTCCTACTAAGACTTCGTTATTCTTGGCTGCCAGCAGTGCTTGGGAAGATAGAATGTGTAACAGGAACAGATCTGTACATTTTATGATATCACTTTTCCTCAAGGAGAGCAGTTAAGAGCTTTTATTAGTTTTATTCAGCATCCATAATTGGCAAAAAAAAAAAAACCTGGAAAAATAGATGGGAATGATTTTATACAAGTTGTGGTGGGAATTAATGTATTGAAGATTCCACGCTAACATTTCATTATTGTAGGTTTCCTGGAAAAATAGTGCATGAATAAATATCTGAACACAGAGCATGACTCGGAGAAAAAGAGAATGGCAACATTAGAATTAATGTTTGTCATTAACTATGCTTCTCAAGTAAAATGATACACAGGACAGAGTATCTCTCACTTAAATGATTAATCCTATTTCAAGTAACCTAAATCTAAATTAATGCTGCTTTAAAAAGTGTCTTTACCATTCATATCAATTAGCTCTTTAACAAGCAGACATCATGAATCTAGTTTTCAATGTTTCAGAAAGCTGCTGGACCTAGTATCATATTTTGATGAAATCATGGATGTGCTCCTGTAATTTAAAAATCAGTAATTTAAAACATAATAAAGTTGGTCTCTTTTTCTTACAATTTTTCAAGTAATTAATTAAAGTAAGCTTATTTACAGCTGCTCTTGGTACACGTGACTACTTTAACATGTATTTTCCCTTTAGAAATCAGTCTCCCTGGTGTACGTGTGTGGTGCGTATGTGCGTGTGCATCCTGAACCAGAATTTTCGAAAATACTAGGTCAAGTCAGTCATGTTTCTGCTTTATTAGGCAGATAAAGAGAAGAAACCAGCAAGTTATGTCCAAAGGCTGGGAAGCGCCGAAATGCTTCCCAGCTGTCTGAAAAGATATTGTACTTTAGGAAAACGCGATGCTCCAAGCTGGTCGAGAGGGTGACATCTCTGCTCATGATGTAGATGCCATCATTATGGAGTGCGCAGGTCAGGTTCAGACCCGACTTGGACGTGTTCTCTTTGAGGTAGAGCCACTGCCGCGTGACTGTGTTGTAGGACTGCACGGTGAGCGTGTCCTCACTCTGGCTGCTTCTGCGGTTGGACCCCAGTTCGTGCAGACACCCACCCACAATGTAGATGGTCTCTTCCACAGACACCATCTGCTGCTTCCGAATGTGGACATCACAGGTTTCAAAGAGCATCCAGATGTCAGAGGTGGGGCAGTACTGCAAAATGTTCATGTTTCGGTCTGAAACAGAAAAAAGCCAAATGGTGACTCAGCCAGCAAGGGCACCGTGGCCTGCACAGGCTGTGTATAAGCATTTCATCACAGAAGGCAAAACTTTTATCAAAATGGATAAGGGAGAAACAGTTTTCCAAATGGATAGGGAAAGATGCATTTGGGTTCAGAACTGCCTGCCCGCTTCAGGCATGTCCCTTCTTGCACAGTCACAGAGTCAAACCTAGAGGAATGTACATCTGTGATGTGAACACAGTCCCTCCACGTGCTATTCTCAACCCTTTGAGCTACCTGATCAGAGTCAAAAGAATCAGAGCCCAGAGCCTCATCAATAGCTACAGAATGACTGAGTGGGTAATACAAGAGTCAGGATGGGGCTAGGACTGTAGCTCAGAGGCACCACACCTGCCTGGCAAACATAAGGTCCTGAGTTTGATCCCCAGTATGGGAATGGGGGGATTTCAGGCTGAGCTCCCCAGGTGTGGTCTTTTAAAATTTTTTCTCCCAGTACTGGGAATTGAATTTGGGACTTTTTTATGTTTTGAGACAGGGTCTGGTTTAGTTGCTCAGTCTGAGCTGAAACTTGCAATCCTGCCATAGCCTCCAAGAATGCTGGGACTACATGCGTGCATAATTACACCCAGCTTAGGGGGTCTATTCTTTATATCTGATTTTAAGAAACATGACAAGTAGCAAGGTAATGTATCCAGGTACCACCCAGAGAAAAAGACACAAAATTATAAGCAGGGGAAATATAAGTCTCATCTCCTGCCTTTTAATAACACAGACTAATTTGGCAAGTCTGATTTCCAATTTTAACACCAGAGACACACAAGCAAAGATATTTCACAGGACACTAGTGAAGGAAGGAGAAAAGACTACAGGAAAGGCTGATTTGACATATTTAATTAATGTCACTATTAATTCTCTTAATTATTTTTAATTAACACCTATGCTATCCTTTGTTGTGTTTTATTTTTTGTATCTGGAGATTGAACTCAGGCGCAGTGCCACTGAGCTAAATCCCTGGCCCACCTAAGCCACCTAAGCTACCTTCTTTAGTGAAAATCACTGCATCCTTCCTTTTTGAAAAATACTTGTGAAATTTAGACTACTAGGGATTTTTTGTTTTTCTTTTCTATAGGAAAAAAATAAATGGAGTATTCTAGCCTCTACAAGAAAAAAAAAAACAACTGGTCCCTTGTCTTTGTTGTCTAGAATTGCCTTTGCTATTCTAGGTATTTTCTGGTTCCAAATGAATTTAGGATTGTTTTCTCTAATTTTCATTGGAATTGCACTAAATCTGTGTAATAGTTTTGGAAGTAAAGCCATTTTCACTATAGCCATTTTCACCCAAGAACAAGTGATATCTTTCCATTTTCTGATTATCTTCTTCTATCTCTTTTTTTCAGAGTTCTATAGTTTTCAATGTAGAGGTCTTGAGGGCTGGGGATGTAGCTCAGTGGCCACATCTGCCTGGCAAGCACAAGGTCCTAAGTGCAATTCCCAGTACTAGAAAAACAAAAAACAGATAAACAACAACAACAAAATCAATGTAGAGGTCTTTTTTACTTTTCCTTAAACTGATTTCTAAGTATTTCATTTTTTTGGATGCTAGTGTAAAAGGTGTTATTTCCTTAATTTCTCTCTCCATGACTTACCACTCATGTACAGGAAGACTACTGATTTTTGAGTACTAAGTTTGTATCGAGCTATACTACAGACTTTGGTTATTAAGCCTAGAAGTCTTTTGGTGGAGTGTTTTGGGTCTCCTTTGTAGAGTATGATGTCATATGCAAACATAATTTAACTTCTTTTCCTATCTTTTTTCCTTTTCCTTCTTATCTAATTGCTGTGGTTAATGTTTCCAGAGCTATACTGAACAAGAGTAGTGATAGTGGACATCCTTGTCCTGTTCCTGATTTTAGAGTGAAAGCTTTTAGTTTTTAGTTTGATGTTACTATTGATTTTTTGTAGATGGCTTTTATCATAATAAGATAAAGACCACAAAGACCATCCATTCAAGTTTTCTGTAGGGTTTTTATCATGAATAGATATTGGACATCATCAAATGCTTTTTCTTTGTCTACTGAGATCATATGGTTTGTCTTTGGCTCAGTTAATATACTGTATTAAATTTACTGATTTGCAGATACTGAACCATCGCTGCATCCCTGGGGTGAATCCTACTTGGTCAGGATGTATGATCTTCTTGATGATTTGCTGCATTCTGTTTGCCAGTATCTTACTGAGAATTTTTGCATCTATGTTCATTAGGGAGATTGATCTGTAGTTCTCTTTTTTCATTGGATCTTTCTCTGATTTTAGAATCAAAGTAATACTTGTTTCCAGGTATGAATTTAGGAGTATTTCTTCTCTTTCGATTTCACCAAAGAGTTTGAGAAGTACTGGCATTAGGTCTTCTCTCCAAATTTCTTATAGAATTCAGCAGTGAATCCATAAGAGCCTGGGATTATCTTTGTTGGTAGGTTTTTAATTACATCTTAATTTCACTGATTGGTTTATTTGAAATTTGGTATTTTCTTATTCAATTTTGGTAATTCGTATGCATCTAGAAATCTGTCCATTTCTTCAGTGTTTTCCATCTTATTAGAATCCAGGTTCATGGGGCAGGGATTTAGCTCAGTGGTGCTGCCACCTGTCTCACAAGCACAAGGACCTGTGATCGATCCCTGGTACCATAAACAAAACAAAACAAAACCCTGAAAATCTGGGTTCTTGAAGTAGGTACTGATGATCTTCTGGATTTCTGCAGGACGTAGTGATTTCACCCTTTTCATTCCTACTTTCATGGATTTGAGTCTTTTCTTTCATTTTATTGGTAAGGTTGGCTAAGGGTTTGTCAATTTTATTTAATTTTTCAAAGAAACAATTCTTCAATTCATTGATCTGTTGTATCATTTTCTTGTCTGAATTTCATTAAGTTCTGCTCTGATCTTTATAATTTCCTCACTTGTACAAGCTTTGGGTTTGACTTGGTCTTTTTTTTTTTTTTGGTTTTTTTGAGACGGGGTATGACTATGTCATTCAGACAGCTCTGGAACTCAACTGTGTAGCCCAGGCTGGTCTCAAACTCACAGTAATCCTCCTGCCTCAGCCTCCCAAGTGCTGGCCTGATTTGGTCTTTTTCTAGAAGCTTGAGATTCAATGTTAGATTTATTTGAGCATGCACTGTCTTCCTGATATGGGTCTTCACTGCTGTAAATTTCCTTCATTGCACTGCTTTCATTGTCTCCTACACATTCTAGTATATTGTATTGGCATTATCATTTAATTGTAGAAACTGTCTAATTTCTTCAATTTCATCTGTGACCCACTGGTTGTTCAGAAGGGTATTAATTTCCATTTGTTCTTGTGGTTTCTTTTGCTATTGATTTCCAATTTCATTGCACTATGATCTGATAATATACATGGGATAATTTCAATTTCTTTGCATTTATTTAAGCATATTCTTAAGCTAGTATGTGGTCTATTTTGCAGATTTTCCAGTGTGCAGTTGAGAAGAATGTGTATTCTGATGTTGTGGGTTGGGACACTCTGTAGACATCTACTAACTCCATTTGTTCAAAAGTTTGGTTCCATTCCAATAATCCATTATTGATTTTTTTGTCTAGTCAATCTGCCTGCATGAGACAGTGGGGCACTGAGGTCCCCTACTACAACTCTATGAGTGCTTACTTGATTTTTCATATCTATTAATATTTCTTTTATAGAATGGAATGCACTAGTATTTGGTGCAAATTTATTTATGATTGTTATCTCTTCCACCTGGAGTGTTCTCTCTTAGTCAGTCTTGGCTTGAAATCCACTTTGTCTGCAAATAGAATAGCTACCCTTGATTTTTTCTGGGTTCCTGTTACACAGAGTACTTTTTTACATCTTCTGACTTTGAGTCTATGAATTTCTTTTTTATTTAAATATGTTTCTTATATGAAGCACACTGTTGGATCTTGCTTCTTAATCCACTCCGCCAGTCTGTTTCTTTTGATTGGTGAACTGAGACCATTAACATGTGATAAAAACAGCAAAACACTGGCAAAAAAAAAAAGATCAAAAGCACAGAAGAAACTGTTGTTATCTAAAAAAGTGGAAGAATTCACTATATTTGTGAAGGCTTTGGTCAAAGAGTTACAAAACCATGTCCACATGATATGGCAAAAACTCAGAGAGGTTAAAAAAATGCAGAAAAACAGAGAAGCTTGTAAAAGTTCAACCCATAAAGCTCAGACCTCAGCAGCTTCTATCCTGAACATTTCATGATCAGATCAAGGAAATACTGGACACAGAAGATGAAGTGGAAATGAAAAGACAAAGATAGATGCTCAAATAACAAAGAACGGCTGATGTACATTTAGAAATTTCTTGAAGGACAGCTTCCTTTTGCCTTGTATTTCCTAGAAGGAGTACTGGAGAAAATGAGAACAAGAAACTATTTGGGGGATATTTTGCAATTATGAATGATAATATAGAGGAGAAACTGAGAGCTTTTTCTGCAGATGTGAAAACTTTTTTGTGTTATGATTGGAAAACATATATTGCAATCTTGATACAGTATTTGCTACAACTATCAATAGGTTCAATACCAAAATACATCTCTGAAATTAATTAATTGCTTTACAAGTGAAAGTAATTAAGTACATAGTCACTTAAAAGGAAATAGTATAGCATTTGATTGTTGAATACAGATATTACCACAAATCAATGCAAACTTAAAAATTATTTTTCCAATGCTTTGGAAGAAACTAGAACAAATTTGGCACACACAAATTAATCAGTATAAAAAGAAAATGATGTAAACTAAGGGCTCAATGTTTTACATTTTACTTTAAAAACTAGACTTTTTACATAAAACTTCTATAAATAGTCTTAAGGGGGACCCAGTGAACAACATATTTGTACTATAAGCAAGCACAGAATAAAGCATCCATAACTTATGGATAACCACTTAGTGAAACAAACTGCATGGTCTAATTTTATCTATTCTTGCTGATATAGTGGATCATACAGAAAAGACTTTTTCTTGAATGATTTGCCAAATATAAAAACACCCCTCTTCCAATCACAAGGTTTGTGTAGTCATATAATTTAACAAGAAGCTACAGTACAAACACAGTGCATACAGTTAGGCTTTAGAACGTACATGGTGCTCAGCTAAATAAAGTTGCTTTCTTTAAAAAAAAAAAGACCCAAGGATCAATGGAACAGATTAGAAGATGCAGAAACAACTCCAAACACACTTAACCACCTATCTTTGATAAAGGAGCCAAAAACCTTTACTGAAACAAAGATAGCTCCCTTAGTAAATGGTGCTAGAAATACTGGGTTTCCACTTGCCAAAGATTAAAACTAGACCTATATCTTTCACCATGCACTAAGACAGATTAAGTAGAACTTTTGAAGACATTGGTCAAGGCAAAAACTTTAGGAACAAAGCCTCAATCACACAGGAAATATCACAAAGAATCAACAACTGGGATCTCATCTTATTAAAAAGCTTTTGCACAGCAAGAGAAACTATCAACAAAATGAAGAGACAACCCATAGTTTGGGAAAAAATTCTGCCAGCTGTTCCTCAGACAAAAGCCTAATGTCTACAATATATAAAGAACTTAATAAAATCAGATTCCCCCAAATTTAAAGACCCAATCCAAAAATGGGTATCTGAAATGAATAAACGTTTCTCACATAAAGAAGTACAAACAGCAAATATATTAAAAACTGTTCAACATCACTAGTCATTCATGAGCTGCAAATTAAAATGAGATTCCATCTCACTCCAGAAAGAATAGCTGCTATCCACAAATCTACCAATAACAAATGCTGGTGGGGCTGTGGGGAAAAAGGAGCCCCTACTCCACTGCTGGTGGGAATATAGACTGGTACAACCACTAAGGAAATCAGTGTGAAATTAAAATCCAAGTGGATTAAAGATCTAAATATTAAAACAGAAACACTAAACCTGCTGGAAGATAAGTTAGGCAGAACTCTGGAAGACATTGGCATAGGAAAAGATTTTATGAACAAATCCTCAGTTGCATGGGAAGTAGCAGAAAGAATCAACAACTGGGATCTCATCTTATTTAAAAGCTTCTGCACTGCAAAAGAAACCACCATCATCAACAGAACTAAGAGACCACCTACAATGTGGGAAAACATTTTTACCAGCTGCTCCTCAGACAAAGGACTATTATCTAGAATATATAAAGAACTCAAAACAATCAGCCCCCGCCAAATATAAAGACCCCATTCAAAAATGGGCATTTCTCAGACAAAGAAGTAAAAGCAACAAGTAAATATATGAAAAAATGTTCCACATCACTGGTCATTCAAGAGATGCAGATGAAAACAACACTGAGATTCCACCTCACCCCATAAAGAATAGTTGCAATCAAGAAATTAACCAATAACAAATGTTGGCGGGGTTGTGGGGAGAAAGGGACCCTTCTCCATTGTTGGTGGGAGTGCAGACTGGTGCAACCACTATGGAAATCAATATGGAGATACCTCAAAGAGCTGTAACTAGAGGTTCCATTTGACCCAGCCATCCCTCTGCTGGGTATCTTTCCAAAAGAATTAAAAGAATCATATCACAGTAACAAACGTGCACCTATGTTTATAGCACCACAGTTTGTAATAGCTAAAACATGGAAACAGCCCATTTGCCCATTAGTTGGAAACTGGATAAAGAAGATGTGGTTTTTCTATAAAATGGACTACTACTCAACCATAAAGAATGAGAAATTAGAGTCATTCATAGGAAAATGGATAATTTTGAGGATATACTCCTAAGTGAAATAAATAAGTCACACATGTGTAAATATGGAATACTTTCTGTGGTGTGAAAAACTATAATAGTACACAAGATCGTAATGAGATAATTAACAATGTGAAATAGGAAGAAAAGGGCTAAAGGTGTAGGGAAAGTGGGAAGGGTTAGGGAAAGGTAATAAGGGAATAGAAAAAAGTATGAGAAAATGAAAAAATGGAAATGAAGTGTTTGTAAAGGGGGAAGGGAGGAGGGGATGAAGGGAGGGCAGGGACAAGGGGAAAAAATGAGAACCAAGACCTGTCATGTAAAGGTACAAGATCCCAGTAATTAATGTACTGTACTGTATACCTAGAATATACCAATAAACTCAATAAAAAGAAGAAAAAAAAAAGGAAATCAGTGTGGAGATTCCTCAAAGAACTAAAACTGGAGGTTCCATTTGACCCAGATATTCCCCTTCTTGGGAGAGAATTAAAAGCATCATACTACAGTGATACATGCACACTCATATTTATAGTGACAGAGTTTATAATAGCTAAATCATGAAAACAGCCCATCAAGCAATGGATGAATAAAGAAGATTTTTTATACAATGCAGTACTACTCAGCCATAAAGAAAAATAAACTTGAGACATTTCTAGGTAAATGAATTCACCTTGAGATCATACTTTTTTTTTTTTTTTTTTTTTTGTACCAGGGATCAAACTCAGGTCTTTAGACTTGCAAAGCAGGTGCTAGAACCACTGAGCTAAATCCCCAGCCCCAAGATCATACTCTTAAGTGAAATACACTGGATCAGGCACACATGTAAACACCACAGCATTATTCTGGTGTGATGAACTGAACATGTAAACAAGAACTAAAATGTATAACAGATATTGAGAAACAGGAATGTTCACATGGGTAGGGGAACTAGGGAGCAGCCAGGGGAAAAAGGAAGGGAAAGGGAAAAAATGAGAAAAGAAGGAAGAGGTGGAAACAAAGCTTTTGCAAATAAGGAGGGGGACAGGAATTGAAGAGAAGGTAGGGGAATGTGAAAAACATGAAAATTGAGATATACCACGTACAGGTACAAATTACTTTTTGATGAATATGATCATTATATATACCTAAATTGTACCCCAAAAACCTAATTCATTTAAAAATTTTTTTTCTTTTTTGGGTTTTGATAAACACTGTGGGACAGGTTGGCCTGAGAAAGGCATACAACTAAAGCCTATAGCATTTCTATTGCTGCAGAAGCTGGTAGAAAGACAGCTCACACCAGGCATGGGCCACATGCCGGTCATTGACGCTGCTTTGGCGGAGGGATCAGAAGTTCAAGACCAGCCTGGGCAACTTAGTAAGACCTTGTCTCAAAACAAAAAGAGCTGGGGATGTAAGTGTCAGAGCACTTGCTATGCATGTACAAAGCCCTGGTTTAGCCCCCAGTACTGAGACAGACAGATGGATATGAGTGGGGCAGAGACAGAGATGCAGTGACAGGAACAGAGACAGAGAGACACAGAACATTCATTTTCTCATGGGTTGCAGCCTCCTCCTTCAGCCCTTCCTCTTGAGACATAAAAACTCACGCACATTTGGCAATGCTTAGACATCCCCACAGCCTGTCATACATGGCGGTGCGTGCCTGTAATCCCAGAATTCTAGTAGGCTCAGGCAGGAGGATTACAATTTCAATACCTGTCTGGACAACTTGGCAAGACCCTGTCTCAATATTTAAAAACAAAAACAGAACAAAACAAACAAAACAAAAACTTTTTTAAAACCTAGAGTTGTAGCTCAGTGTGAAGGCAATACAGTAAAAAGAAAAGAGCTCCACAGCCCTATCTGGTACCAAGCACTTTCAGGGAGGGCTCAGAGAGATCAACATGTATACATGTCCCTATGCCTATGGAAACTTCAGAATGTCACAGCTGCGGGAAGCTGTGGATTTGCATCCATGTTCAGACCTTTGCATACCCTTCTCTACTGCAGCTCTCAGATGAAGCTCATATAGGAGATGGCCAAAAGGAGTTTGGGTACCTGTCACCAATGGTGTTCCTGATCAGTAACTACCCAGTGAATGAACAAAGTACTCATTCAAGGGACATTTCTCAGTTCCAGGCCTGAAGGTCTCTCAGGTCTTTTGCAAATGTTCTCTCTCCTCACCCAACAAAGGCTTGGGGTACTGAGGCAGTCTGAGTTACTGGGACAATTTAGTTTCTACATCTAAAATTGACTCTGAAATTTCAAAACTCGCCTTTCTTCCTTTAGTTATTGTGACTTTCTACTGAACTCTCTTCATTTATTTAGTGCTTGCCAAAATATTAAGATAATGAAATAGCTATCATAAAAATCATAAGCTATTACTTATTATATCTTTAAAGTCTCTTTTGACAAAGTCCAACACCAGTTCCTGATTAAAAAAAAAAAAAATGCCAGGCATGGTGGTGCATGCCTGTAATCCCAGCACTCAGGAGGCTGAGGCAGGAGGATCGCTGTGAGTTCGAGACCAACCTGGGCTACATAGTAAGTTCCAGTTCAGTCTCAACTTCAAAAAAAACAAAAACAAAAAACAAAACAAAAAAACCCACAAGAAACTAAATACAAGGTCTTTTTCTCAATCTGATAAAAGCTATCCATGACAAACCAACAGCCAGCATCATACTAAATGGACAAAAACTGAACTAAAATCAGAAATTTGACAAGAATGTCCATCCACTTTTATCACTCCTGTATTTCTGGAAACACGAGCCAGAGCAATCAGACAAGAGAAACAAATAAAAGAAATAAAAATAGGAAAGGAAGAAATGAAATTATCATTACTTGCAGATGACATGATACTCTGTATAGAAGACCCCAAAAACTCCATCAAAGACTCCTAAAATTAGTAAGCAAATTTGGCAGCATACCAGGATACAAAGTCAACACTCAAAAATCAATAGCATTCCTACAGACAAATAACATGCTCACTGAGAGAGAACTTAGGGAAACTACACTTTTCACAATAGCAACCAAAAAATTAAACACTGAAGAATCAATCTAATGAAGGAAGTAGAAGACCTTTACACTGAAAACTGTGGTACTCTGAAAAAGGAGATCAAAGAGGATATGAGAAAATGCAAAGATATCCTCTGTTCTTGGATAGGCAGAATCAATATAGTGGAAATGGCCATACTTGCAGATTTAATGCAATCCCAATAAAAATACCAACAGCACAGCTCATAGAACTGGAGAAAACAATCCTAAAATTTATTTGGAACCTAAAGCAACCCAGAATAGCAAAGGCAATTTTAGGCAATAAAGGCAAGCCAGGTGGCATCAAAGTCCCTGATCTGAAGTTACTACAAAGCTACCATGATAAAACAGCATGAAAAAACTGACAGACAAAAATAAAGAAAAACAGATTTAAGGATCAATGGAACAGAATAGAAGATGGGGAAACAACTTCAAGCATACGGAGCTACATTATCTTAAATAAAGGGGCCAAATACCTTCCCTGGAAGAAAGCCTCTTTAGTAAACAGTGTTGGAAAAACTGGATTTCTACATGCCAAAGATTAAAACTAGACCCATATCTTTCATGACGCACTAAACTAAAGTTGAAATGGATCAAAGATCTAAAGGATAAAACAAAAGCACAATGTGGTAGAAGTCCTATTGGTAGAACTTTTGAAGATATAGGTGTAGGCAAAGACTTTGTGAACAAAACTCTGACTGCACAGGAAATAACACAAAGAATCAACAACCAAGATCATGTATTTTAAAACTTATAAAGCAAAAGCAAACCACCGACTGCCAGGCCTGTAATCAAAGCACTTGGGAGGCTGAGGCAGGAGGATTTCCAAGTGGGAAGCCAACCTAGACTACATAGTGAGTTCAAGGCCAGTGTCAAATACTAAAAGAAAGAAAAAAAGAAATTACCAATAGAGTAAAGAGACAAACCACAGTATGGGACAAAATTTTTACCAGGTACTCCCCAGACAAAGGACTAAGAACTAAAAAAAAAAACAGACCTCCCAAATTTAAAACCCAATTCAAAAATGGGCATCAGAAATGGATACTTCTCAGATGAAGAAGTGCAAACAGCAAATAAATGTATTTTTTAAAATGTTCAACATCAAACTTGTCATTCATGTAATGTAAAGTAGAACAACACTGAGATTCCATCTTACTCCAGAAAGAACAGTTGCCATTGAGGCAGTGGGGGAAAAGGAACACTTCTACATTGCTGATGAATGTAAATTGGTACAACCACTGTAGAAATCAGTGTGGAGAGTTTCCATTTCAGCCTGCAATTCCCCTTCAAGGTATCTTACCAAAAGAGTTAAAAGCATCATACCACAATGATATATGCACACCCATGTTTATAACAGCACTCTTTGTTGTTCTTTTGAAACAGCATCTTGCTATGTAGTTCAGGCTGGCCTTGAACTCCACAATGTAGCCAAGGCTGGCATCAAACTCCTGCCTTAGCTTTCTGAATGCTGGTATAGCAACACAATTTGTAATGGTTAAATCTTGGAAACAGCCCAGATGCGCATCAGTGGATGAATGGCTTTTAAAAATATAGTTTTTACATACAGTGGAGTACTACAGTCAGTCATACAGAAGGATAAACTTAACATTTTTACGTAAGTGGATGCACTCGAGAACATAATTTTAAGTGAAATAAATCAGACACACACATTTAAATATCGCGTTTGTCATGTGAGAAGCCTAAAGGCTAAATTAAGATGACAATGATGACAGATACTGGGAAGTAGGAAGAAAATGTTCACATGGGAATGGGAACAAGGGAGAAAGAGGGGGAAGGGAACAGGAATTTAAAAAATAAGAATGGAAAGAAAACAAAAGAAACAAAGTTTTGTAAGGAGAGGGGAAGAAGGATTAAAGGGGAGAGATGGGAATGGAAAAAAAACAAACCAAGATTTATTATGTGCTGGTACAAGTTTTTTATGACAAATGTGATCATTACACATGTCAAAAGTGTTCCAATACAATTAATTTTAAAAAATAAATCTTTGAAGTCTCACTTTAGAAATCCATAGTAAAAATCCAACTGATTTTTTTTTTCTTTTTTCTTTCTTTCAAATAACATGCTGACTTGTCTGAAACACAGGGAACCATTAGGAAGCACAGAGGGGCGGGGAGAGCGAGAGGACGACGTGAGAGGACAAGCAGCTGCCCCGCCCTCTGAACTAGTAAATGAGCTTTCAACCCTTACAAAAACACCCCTCCATCCACGTCACCCAACCATCCCAGCATGATCTTTGGCAAGGGGGTTCCAAGACAGAAATCACAGTGGGTGGCCCTGGGGAGAAGGCATACCAGTGGTGGCCTGTGAAGCTACAAACACACATGAAGGGTTTTCCAGGTCAGATCGAAGGAATATTTGCTCAGCTAGGGTCATGAAAAATAGGAAATCTACCACCACTGCTGCCTGTTGATGCTCACAGCTCTTGCTAGAAGAGCAGTTGCAGGACATGTGTTGTTAGGTCAAGCCACAGAATGTATGCCACGGTGCTAAGGAGGACTCAAATCCCAGAAATGCTCATAGGTCTATAACATGGCTGCCTAATCTCCTAAGAGAAAAGAGACAAACAGGAGTTTAGGGGTGGCAGGAGGCTATGCTATCTAAGTACATAAAGTTGACTACTGTAACCTAAACACCAAAGCTGAAGGTAAAAGAAGTATCTTGTAAGTCTGAGGTTTTTAATTATAAATTAATTATAAAGAAAAGGCTAGCAATTATATTTAGTGTAGGTCACAAGGTGGGGTTATTAAAAACAGCTCCCCAGGGACGAAAATTTGGAATAGAGAAAAAATTTTAAAACCCTCACTGCTTGCAATGCACCAAGCGCTCTGCCACTGCCTCTCCTAAAATGCACTAAGACAGGCACCACCACCTGCAGTGGCTTGGACAGCGGCCCCCAGAAAGACTGCCTACCTCCTAATCAGAATTTATAAAAGGGATTTTCTGTGGAAAAGGTTCTCTGCAGATATAATGAAGAATATTAAGATAAGACTATTCTGGAGCCCCCAGACCGGCCCCAAGTTCAGTGAAAAGTGTCCTGATAAGACATAGAAGAGACCACACAGGCCGTGCGAGGTCAGGCAGAGACTGGGCAGGGAATACTAGAAACCAGGAAAAGTTAGAGAATAATTCCCTGAGGCCTACAGGAGGAACAGCTTCCTCTAAGGTTCCCTGATTCCTGCCTTCTGGTCTCCTACCTCCTGTTTTAGCTTGTTGAGTTTGCTGATTTGCTACGGAAGCTACAGAAAAGTAAAACACTGCCCACCATCCTCCCCAGTGAGTCAATGTTTTACAAGTTTCTAAGTGGTAAAGTATTTTGCTGTCTAAAGAAAAGAGAGGGAGGGAAGGAAGGAGGAGGAGCAGGGAGAGAGAGGTTGGGAGAGAGAGGAGGAGGAAAAGAAAAAAGCTAAATGCTCATAAAACATTTACATTTATTTCCCTAACATTAATCTCCAAAAGACAACACATTTTTTTATATAGAAAAAACATCTCTCAACTACTTGAGTATTATATTAGTATGTGTATCTCTGCCCTTTACAAAGTGGCATGTGGTTGCCTGCAGCCTAGCAGGGTCATCAAAACACCTAAACACCTGTCACCAGCTGGGGCTACAGAGGTCTGTCCTGCCCGTACTGCACCCACATTAGGGCTGGGTTACTTCACTGTATCACTGCAAGGCCCCTCTACCACTTGAGTGTGGCTGGATGTCCTGAGTCCAGCTACATCTTTCCTGTAAGTTCTGGCTCTGTAAAATTAGACAGGCCAAATACAGAAATACATCTCCTTGACCAAGAGAGACTTGGAGGCAAGTTCTTCAAGGGAGAAGACAGTGGAAAAGGAAAGTCTTCTGTTCCTCTCACCACAACCAAGCTGCTTACCACCACCATCATCTGACAGATCTCCACCGAGTACAGCAGCTAGAG
This sequence comes from Fukomys damarensis, assembly GCF_012274545.1. Classification (NCBI taxonomy): domain Eukaryota; kingdom Metazoa; phylum Chordata; class Mammalia; order Rodentia; family Bathyergidae; genus Fukomys; species Fukomys damarensis. The sequence continues at coordinate 514,087 of NW_022900927.1, read as the reverse complement.
AATTCTTTTATTTCCAAGTTACTAACCATAAAATGCTCACCAAAACAAATGAAAAATAAAACTGAGGGTGTAGCACAGTGACAGAGTACAATTGCAAGTGCAAGGCCCTGGATTTGATCACCAATGCCAAAGGGAGGGGAAGACAAGAAGGGGAAAAACAACATTGAACAGTTCTGATGCCAAAGGGATCTCCCACTGAGTTGGGCACAGTGGCTCAGGCCTGTAGTCCCTACTTCTCAAGAGGCTGAGACAGGAGGATCACTTGGGCCCAGGAATTCAAGACCAGCCTAGGCAATACTGGGATCCCATCTCAGAAACGAAACAAAACAAAACAAAAAGGGGGGGCGGGGATTTAGCTCAGCAGTTCCACCACCTGCCTGGCAAGCGCAAGGATCCAAGTTTGATCCCCAGTACGAAAAAAAAGAAAAAAAAAAAAAAAAAA
>NW_022900927.1:485240-513431 GCF_012274545.1 Fukomys damarensis | reverse complement strand
GAAAAACTCATGTACAATTTAAAAAACAGCACAATCACTCTTGCCAATTTAAAGGAAAAATATTCTCTTGTATTCCTGCAGCTCCAATGATATGTGAACAGTGCCCTAGAGCTGGGCCTCTGGAATCCACACCTGATGTGTTTGCTCATGAAGGGAGAAAATGAAAGCAAAGACCTGTAAGGAACCCTCAGCACCACAGTGCTGGCTGGGACAGACTGCACATCTCAAGAAGGATGCTCAGGTAATGCACCCTCAAAAACCCTGCCCAACTCAGACAGCAGCCAGATCTGAGCAGCTGCCACAGTGCAGTCCTGGCCAGGATGCAGCTGACCTTGAGGCTGGCTTCACAGAAGCAAAAAAGAAACTCTACCTGTTCTATTTTTATGCTCACATAAGGTTTTCCAAGGCCCTGCTGTCCAAACCACACCCACCATACAGGACTCTTTCTTACAGATGTATAAAAATGTAGTATTCGTTACAGAAAACAACACTCGGGACACCAGTTTCCTTCCCCGGGCTGCTGAGGCTCACACATAAGCAGAACTTTTAGCCTATCCCTTCACTTACCTCGAGTAGTATATCCTCCAATGACGTAAATCTTCCCTTTACATTCACACGCAGAGAATTCAGCAAGAGGATTTGGTAATGGTGTCACAAAATTCCATGAATCCTGCTCAGGATTGTAACATTCAACATTAGAAACAGCCTGCCCACCAATGGCATAGAGTTTTGAATTAACAGCCACGAGTTTGAAGTTAGACCTGAAAAAGAGAGACAAGGGCCCACAGAGTGAGTTCTGATCAGAACAAGTATGACAATGGCATGAACAAGTAAAGCAGAGAACAGACTCTACTGACAGCTAAAGAAACTCAGCTGTCCACAATGGTGGTTATGCTGCCCAGGGACAAAGGAATGACACAATGACTTCTCCAGTACAGGACCTCACTTGCCCTTGAGGTTCGACAGGAAGGCCACATTCTCCACAAATTAGCAGTTGCAGTTAAGCAGTTCAATATATCAAGAATTAATCTCACTCAGTTTTAGGCCAGGCACCAAAGATATACTGTGAACACTGTAAATTGAAACAGTGGGCCTCTGGATCACAATTTTGCACTCACAGATTAAAAATATCGGGGTGGGGGCTGCATCTGTACTAAACATGCACAGACTTCTCCCTTTTCATTACTTCCTTTAAAATACAGTATAACTATTTATATAGCACTTACCTTATATTATAAAAACTAGAGATTAAAGTACACAGGAGAACACGCAAAAATTATGTGCAAATACTGCACCACTTATAAAAGGCACCTGAGCACCCATGGGTTTTTGTTTGGTATTTCTCTGCTTGTTTGGAAACAAGGTCTCTTTGTGTAGTCCAGGCTGGCCTCAAATTCAGAATCTTCCTGCCTCAGCTCTCAAATGTTGGGATTATAGGCATATATTGCCACAGTAGTGATTCATGGATTCCGGTATCTGACAAGAGTTCTGGTACAATTCTCCATGCATATTTTCTTTCCAGGGAGAAGCAAGTATAAGAGAGCAAAGTTCGAGTCTCAAAATGTATAGTAGATAAAATGAAATATGAAGAAAAGGTCTAAAGGGGAAGGGGAACTGGGAGGGATGGGGGAAAAGGAAAAAATATGAGAAAAGGCAAAAATGGAAACAAAGTCCTTGTACATAGGGAGAGGTGGGGGGGTAGTTTGAAGGGAGGGCAGGGAAATGGGTAAAAAAATAAGAACCAAAATATATCATGTAAACATACAAACTCCCAATGATGAATGTCACTGTACTGTATACCTAAAATGTACCAATAAACTTAATGAAAAAAAAAGAACGCTTTTTCTCTTCCTGTACAAGCCTTGCCTGCATCAGCAAAGTGTCCATAGCAACTCCATGTAGTCCCTTCACATAGCCCCTGTACCTCACTCTAACTGTGATGTCACTGATAAGTATCAACCGCTCTGGGTGTCCAGGGCCTTTGCTCATTCAAGCCTCTGACTGCTCAAGAGTGGTGACCTTGGCCCCTATACCTCTGTCTTTAAGTTTGTCCTTGAGTGTTCCTTCTTACCTTGTGTCACAGCACCAAGCAGGAGATCAGGATCTGCTGCAGGGGCCTCCAGTAACTTTGAGCACTGCTTATAATTGCAGAGGCCAACATGTCTCAATAAATTCAGTACTATAATACTTGTGCAAATTTTTCTTTTCCTAATGTGTACATTTTTTTGTTGGACTCTGTATATTAGAGCTGGGTGTGGTAGTACATGCCTATAATCCCAAATACTCAAGAGGCTGAGGCAGGAGGATGGCAAGTTTGAGGCCAGCAACTTAGCTAGACCTTGTCTCAAAATCATTATTTTAAGTGCTAGGGATAAAGCTCCATGTTAGAGACTTGACAATCATACACGAGGCCAAACTCCAGTTCCACAATAAAGGTAAGCAAATTATATTAGTAATAACCAGCTACTAAAAAGTTGTTTTTTAAAGATGCCTATGTTTGTATTTAAATGTGCTTTAAATTTTATTTTGCTCTTCAAATCAGAAATTGAACAGAGTCCTCTTCACCAACAGCTTCACACCGCCCATTAAACCCAGCCAGGCATTGCATTTTTCATGCCAACAGCCTTCCACCCGGGTGGCAGTTACTGGGGGGTCCCTAATTCGTGCTGCTTGACTTCACTGCTGCCAATGGGCCTTAAAACCCACATGGTGGCCTCTCTATGTCTGCAAATATGGGGAACCAAAGGAAATAAAGCCTGTAAATAGACTCTACATTCTGCGAACCCTCAATTTATTTCTGCTCCCCAAAAGTACACAGATAGTAAATTTTCTAAGATCAAATGGTTTTACTGTGCATCCAGTATAATCATTGTCCTAAGCAAACAGGGAAGGGGCTTCTTTTTAAGGCTAAATAGGCAGTTAAGAGTAAAATCCCACTTCTCCAGGCTCTAACATGTTCAAATTCACTTGAGAAGAAAAGTCATTTATTAATGTTGCACTTTTTTTAAAGATAAAATTGCCACCTTAAAAACAGACCACTTACTAAAAAGGCATACTGTTCAGGTTCTAACTCAGGCTTGCACAGGGAAATCTCAGCTCCACTCTTAAACAGCTATGTGACTTTGGTCAAATGACTGAACGTCTGTGTATCTGTGCCTCAGTTTCCCCATCTGTAAAGCGGGAATAACAAAAGCACTGTTTCAGGCATTCAGGATGATACCTGCAGAAAGAAAGCCCTTCCCACTGCACTACTAAAAGTGCTTTTCTGTTCCCCCTACTGCTAAGTTTCTTAACTTTGGGAAAGGTCAGTTTCTTATGTATCTGATGTATTCTGTGCATGGCTGAAGGGTTCACGTTGTGATAAACTCTGGCGAGAGATTAAGAAACTTGAAAAATAAAACAAAGGAGACAAAGACTACATTAAAATTTACAAAGCTGAGGCCAAAGCTTGGATTACTGTGTTAAACACAGCATGGTACTGGTAAAGAAACAGACCTGAGGGTCAGTGGAACAGATCAGAAGTTGCAGAAACAACTCCAGACATATTAAGCTACTTCATCTTTGACAAAGGAGCCAACCAACCTAACTGGAGGAAAGATAGCCTCTTTAATAAATAGTGCTGGAAAAACTGGATTTCAACCTGCCAAAGATTAAAACTAGACCACTAAATTTCACCATGCACTAAACTAAAGTACAAGTGGATTAAAGATCTAAATATTAAAACAGGAACACTAAACTTGCCGGAAGATAAATTAGGTAGAACTCTTTAACACATTGACATAGGAAAAGACTTTCTGAAAAAAAGGTCAGTAGAACAGGAACTAGCACAAATAACAACTGTGATCTTATCTTATTAAAAAGCTTCTGCACTGCAAGAGAAACCACCAACAGAGCTAAGAGACAAGCTAGAAAGTGGGGAAAAAAATTTTATCAGCTGCTCCTCAGACAAAGGACTACTATCTAGAATATATAAAGAACTTAAAAAAAATCAGACCCCCCTCAAATGTAAAGACCCAATCCAAAAAATGGGCATCTGACATGAACAGTCATTTCTCAAACAAGTAAAAGCAGCAAATAAATTTAATAAAAAAATGTTCAATAATCACTGGTCATTCAAGAGATACAGATGAAAACAACACTGAGAGTCCACCTCACCCCAGAAAGAATGGCTGCTATCAGGAAATCAACCAATAACAAATGTTGGCGGGGTTGTGGGGAGAAAGGAACCTTTCTCCATTGTTGGTGGGAGTGCAGAGTCGTGCAACCACTGTGGAAATGAATATGGAGATACCTCAAAAAAAACTAGGATTACAAGTCCCATTTGATCCAGCTATTTCTCTGGGTGTCTTCCCCAAAGAATTGAAAGAATCACACCACAGTGTTATATGCTGACCCATGTTTATAGCGGCACAGTTTGTAATAGCTAAAGCTTGGAAACAGCCCAATTGCCCATCAACTGGAGACTGGATTAAAAAGATGTGGTTTTTTAAATAAAATGGAGTACTACTCAGCTATAAAGTATGAGAAACTAGTGACATTTATAGCTAAATGGAGGCACACTGAGGCAATATTCTGAACTGAAAATAAATAGGACAGACATATGTAAATACTGAATTGTTTCTCTGATGTGAGAAACTAACAGCATAAATAAGAATCAAAATGTATAGCAGATAATATAAAATAGGAAGAAAAGGTCTAAAGGAGTAGGGGAAGTGGGAGGTGTGGAGAAAGGAAAGAAGGGAAAGGAAAAAATATGAGGAAAGGAAAAATGGAAACAAAGTCTTCATAAATAGGGAGGTGGGTGGGGTTGAAGGGAGGTCAGGCGAATGGGGAAAAAATAACCAAGATACATCATGTAAAGGTACAAGTTCGCAATGATGAATGTAACTGTAACTGTGTACCTAAAATATACCAATAAACTTAATGGAGAAAAAAAAAAAAGCTTGGCGTGCATCCTCAGCACCTTTATTTATAGCGTAGATGAGGAAACCGAAAGGGGATGCCTGATTGGAACAGGGAGAATGGCTAGGGTCTGCAGGAGATAATGCTTGACATTTCTCTGGTCAATGCATGGGAGGGAAGATGGTTTTTCTTTTTGGTCAGGCCTTGCTCCACCATGGCCACCACAGGAGAAGTGAGTTAGTCCTGGCCATAGTGGTCTATAGTGAATTGCTCCCAGCAATTCTGGAACTCTGTACAAAGTACTCTTTCATCTACAAATTCTCGCCACTCTGCACCTCATTGCCAACTTTCTGAAAATAACTCTTCCCCTCTTCACTTCCTCAATGATAAAGGTATGCACTGGAGCTATCAATCACTTTTAGAAATTATGAGTTTTACAGTGTATGATCCCAGATATACTATGTTCAGGAGATGAAAAGGAATTTAAAACGATTTAATTTGTCACAGCTATACACTCAATTCATTTGCAATAAATAGAACTCCAAGTGATTAAAAAAGTAGCTATGACAGTACTTTAATTTCCACTTCACTTATAAGAAATAAAAAGGTGAATCAGGAAAAAGAAAGAAATGAAAGAGGTATGAACAGAAAGAAAGAAGTCAGACTATCCTTATTGGCAGATGACATGATCCTTTACACAGAAGAATCAAATAACCTCCCACTGGAAGACTCTTAGAACTAATAAATCCAGCAGGGGCAGGATATGAAATCAACACATAAAAATCAACAGTATTTCTGTACACCAACAATGAACACACCAAGAAAGAAATCAGAGAAAGAAAGAAAGAAAGAAAGAAAGAAAGAAAGAAAGAAAGAAAGAAAGAAAGAAAGAAAGAAAGAAAGAAAGAAAGAAAGAAAGAAAGAAATCAGGAGCCCTTGTTCCTCTATGCTGTCTTCTGCTGCCATGAATTGCTTCCCTTGCTGCTTTTGTGACCTTGTGGGCACCGTGTTATTTTTCCTCTACAATGCCTGTTTGCTATCCCTGTTTTGGAGCCAGGTTGATTATGGGCTGATACCTCTGCAAACTTAGTAGCCCAATTCACTACAATACTACAGGAAAAAACAGATTTGCAAGTTTTAGAGGAAGTTAAAAGTAAATTATCAGATTACTCCTGCATTGGATAATGGAGATGATAATGACTTTGATGTTGGTCATGTGAGCTAAATTTCTTGTGACAGTAAAATAGAGCAAGAATTGACTGATACAGACACGGAACGCAGAGCTCTGTAATTCAGGTGCTGAAGGAAACAGCAGTGTGACTACATATCTGACTAGTTTCTGGGCTGTTGGGCTGAAGGGTGGTCCAGTCAGGTGAGGTTTCTAAAGAAAAGAATGTGTGTGGAGCAGACATTACAAAGGAGGAACCCAGCTTTATTTTCCAACAAAGCACTTGACAGTTTACTAAGACATAGTAAGAACAAAACATTCTGGGTGACCTTGAAGGTTGGGTAGTCCAAGCATGGTTGTCTATGCTGATTCATAATTATATAACAAAGCCCCCATTGTGTGCCTGTACTAACCGATGGGATTGTAACCTCAGTTGCCCTCAGACACCCAGGCTTTGACACATCTTACAGCAGCCCTCTACATAGTCAAAATGATGCAAAACTAGGCCCAAAAACAGAGTGAGGATCTTGTCAGGGTGAAACCTATTGGACAGAATGCCAGCACTGCCATTCAATGTTGGAAACTGTAACAGCTGAAATGCTACAAGATGTTGTGAAATACAAAATGTTCTGCATGCACCAAGAGCCATATTGAAAAAATATATCAGGGGCCGGGATTTAGCTCAGTGGTGCCATACCTGCCTGGCAAGTGCAAGGTCCTGAGTATAATCTCTAGTACTGAAAAAAGTAATGATCCCTCACTGGCTGAACTGAAAGCATTCATAGACCTGCTATACCTAGCAGGGGTTTCTCATGGTAATTGCAGGAATGTAAAAGACTTATGAAAAGTGATAGGTCAAAATATGGCATAAAAATTTACGCCCTTGTAGATACAAAGACTTTTATGCTTTCAATTTAGAAATTTGTCCTGGAACTCATCCACCAGGTCTTTATATGTGTAGGAATAAACTGAATGATGTTGTGAACAGACTTGTTACCCTTATCTCCCAAACTAATCAAAATGTGACACTGGACAATTGGTTTACCAGTTTCCAAATGATGTTACATTTGCTGCCAGAGCACAAGTTTACCAGCATAGGAACTGTATGCTGGAACAAAGCAGAAATTCCAAATGAAATATTGCAATTTCAAAACAGAGAATTATATAGTATAATCTTTAGATTTCATAAAGATGTGAAATTGGTTTTGTATACAGTCGAGAAAAACAAAATAGTACTGCTGATGTCAACACTCCACCATAATGGAACTATTGGTAGCCATCATTTTTATATTCCATCAAAATGGAAACCTGAGATGGTAACTTTCTAAAGCAAAACCAAAGGTGGAGCAGATGTTGATTAGTTATGTGGCAACTATGATATAATTTGAAATACAAGCCAATGATTGTGTTTTACTCCATCTGAAACATATGTGGCATAGTTTGATAGTTAAAAAGAAAATAATAGTGCAAAATACCACAGAGAAGTTTTCTTAGGTATTGAAACTGGAACTCCTAAAGGTTTTTTTTTTTTTTTAAAGACAGGGTCTCCCTATGTAATTCAGGCTGGCCTTGGGCTCACTATACAGCCCAGGCTGGCCTCCAATTCACAGCAGTCCTCCTGCCTCAGCTGCCCAAGTGCTGGGATTATAGGTGTGCACCACCACACATGGCCATAAGGGATTATTTATAGCAGAGAAAAAACAAAATGCTTCTACCCAGGGAACTATGTGAAAAAAAAAAAAATTGTGGAGCACACTGGTGAGCTGACACATGAACCAGCAGGCAAAGCATCACAAAGACCTACTACAACAGGAGAACTAAAAAGACATCAACTGTGCCCTTCAAGAAAGGACAGGTACTCTCCTAGTGATGTTGCAGGGTCTCCAATCTATTAATACTACCTCACTCAAATCCACCCCAGCTCAGGCTAACCGCAGCCTGCTCCTATAAAAGAAGCTCCCTGTTCTGCCATGTTGCTTTATCCTCCGGAGACAGCCCAGCAAATCCTCCCCATAATAAAGGCTTGTTACGGTTCTGGGGGAAAAAAAAGGACAGGTAAAATAGACGTATGTGCTATCCATGCAAGTGATACTTGTATATGGAACATGCAGTTTTCATGTGTGAAGACTGCCTTAGGTGTGACAATTGAAGCAAAGATTATTTCTGTGATAGATTTTTTTTGCGTTTATACTGTAATTCACATGGGCATTTATATCTGATGTTTATTTCAGGTTTTGTAAGCAAATAAACAGCTGATGTGAAAATGCTGATGTCTATTCTAAGAACTCATTACATAGCTGATACTTAATTTTATTGATATCTTATTTTCCTAAGTGCACGTTGTCCAATACAGTAAGAAGCTCCTGACAAAAGAGGAAGACAAGAGAGGTGAGAAGAATGGCCTACCACACAGGAGAGAAAAGCTAAGCACATGTGCTATCAATGTAAGCAAGATGTTTGCATGGAACATATAGTTGTCATATGTGAAGACCATCTTGGGTGTGATAATTGAAGAAAAGATTATTTTTGTTGTAGAGTTCTACTGGTATTTTCATTGTAGTTCATATAGGAATGTATTTCTGATATTATCTTTTAGATTTTGAAAACAAGTACACAACTGATGTGAAAATGTTGCTATTTATTCAAAATGAGCAATATATACTAAGAATTCAATACTTTATTGAATTGATATTTTATGTTCCTCTTAACTATACGTTGTATAATACAATAAAAACTTCCTAGTTGGACATGGTGGTGCTCACCTGTGATCCCAGCACTCAGGAGGCTGAGGCAGGAGGATTGCTTTGACTTAGAGGCCAACCTGGGCTATATAGTGAATTCAAAGCCAGCCTGAAGTACATAGGGAGACCTTATCTCAAAAAACAAACAAACAAACAAATAAAACAAACAAAAATAACAACTCCTGACAAAACAGCAAGAGCAGAAAGATATTAAGTATGTCCTAAAAAAAGGCCAGGAAAGCAAAACACGTATGTTGTCAATGTAAATGATACATGTGCATGGAACATGCTGTTGTCATGTGTGAAGACTGCCTAAATTGTATTAATTGAGATAAGGATTATTTTGTATAGAGTTTACTGGTATTTTCATTGTAGCTCACGTGGGAATTTATTTCTGTTATTTTTTAGACATGGTACAGCAAAAAACAGTTAATGTTGAAAACTGATACTTTTCTATGAACACTCAATAAATACTAAAAATTCAATACTTAAAAAAAGAAATCAGGAAAACAATCCCATTCATGGTAAATTCAAAAAAAAATTTTTAACACCTAAGAATGAATGTAACTAAGGAAGTGAAAAATCTCCATAATGAAACTGCGTACCTTGAAAAAACAGAGTGGTGGGCCGAGGATTTAGCTCAGTGGTTCGGTGGCCTGCCTTGCAAGTGCAAGGACCCGAGTTCAATCCCCAGTACCAAAAAAAAAAAGAAAAAACAGAGTGGACACCAGAAATGAAAGATATGCAGAACTAATAATGTCAAAATAGTTCTATTACCAAAAATGATACATAGATTTAATGCAATTCCAATCAAAATGCCAACATTCTTTACAGGACTAGAAAAAAATCCTAAAATTTATAGGGGAACAGAATACACCCAGAATAGTCACAGCAATCCTGAGCAAAAACAGAAGAGCAGAAGGTATCACAATCCCAGATTTCAAATTATAAAACAAAGCTATAATAATAAAAAATAGCTTGGTACTGACACAAAAAACAGATACACTGACCAACAGAACTGTGGGTGGAGAAACAGTGCCTGGAATCTTCAGCCATCATTTTTTGTTTTGTTTTGTTTTGTTTTTTGGCAAAGGGGCTAAAAACATATGCTGGACAAAAGATAGACTTTTTAACAAAAGATATCAACATGCAGAACACTGAATCTAGATCCTTATCTTTCAGCTTACACTAAAATCAAATCAGAATAGATCAAAGACCTAGATATAAAAACAGAAAATACTTAATCTGTAGGAAGATAAAACTGATAAAAATTTTGAAGACATAGGCATAAAGCAAGGGCCTCTGAATAGAACTTCAACTGCACAAGAAATAACAAGAATCAACAAATAGGATCATATCAAATTTAAAAGCTTTGGCACAACAAAGAAACATCTGATAAGAATGAAAAGACAACTTACAAAATAGGAAAAAAATCTTGCCATCTACTCCTCAGGGGACTAATACTTAGAATACATAAAGAACTCTAATAAAGTGGACCCCCCCCCAAAGAAATGAAAGACCAAATCAAAAAACGAGCATCTGGGCCAGGTGTGGTGGCACATGCCTGTAATCCCAGCACTCAGGAGGCTGAGGCAGGAGGATCACTATGAGTTCAAGACCAGCCTGAGCTACACAATGAGTTCCAGGTCAGTTTCAACTACATAGTGAGACCCTGTCTCAAAAAACAAAAACAACAACAACAACAACAACAAAAACAGTTGTCTTATGTGTGCCTGACTGTTCAATTTGTGACCAGTTGCAACTTCTACAGCTGTTTGAGCTCAACAATTTTTTTCTTCTTTTTGCTTTATTGGATTTTAAAAAATATTTACAGTGACTAGTCTACTTTGAGTACATGTGGCACTGTGGCGTGTGAGTTGGGGCTGAAGGCAGGAGCCTGGGTGAGATCAATCTCTGCCAGCTACATGGGCCTCAGACTGACCCGCTCCTTCCGATAGGCATGGGTCTGTCAGGCTGCAAGATGGACATGGACACACATGGACACACACACACACACACACACACACACACACACACACACCATCAGGCTCGGACTAGGATTCTGATGATTCTCTTGCTACTGACCGAGCTCTAGAGGCAAAGAAGGTTGTAAGCCAAGTGAATGGCCTGAAGCACTGTTCAGGTGAATTCAAGTGGGGTCTAGAATGGGTCGAAAGGCTCGATGTGACCTGGGGCCCAGGCCAGTGGAGTTAAACCAACACCTCAGAACAAAGACAAGAAAGCCATTAATCCAGAAGCTGACTTCCAGCAGAAAATGAGCTTCTACCACCAGGCTCAGGCAACCGTGCTTGTAGTATTACCCGCCTCCACCAACTCAAAGTTCCTACCAAGCAGTCCACTGATTATTTTGCTGAAATGGCCATGTCTGACCAGCAGATGCAAAAGATTTACCAGAAGCTACAGACTAAACAAGTTGCATGGAGAAGTCTGAAAAGGGTATGCCACTGCAAGTACTTAGGAAATATGGAAAGACAGTACAAAGAAAGGTTCTTCAGAAGAGGTAGCCAGAAAAATCACACATGATAACTGCCATTAGGAGATAGCAGAAAGCCTTCTCTGATAAACTGGATTTCCTTGAGGGAGATCAGAAACCTGTTGCCTGGGCACAAAGGCAGGAGCTAAAGGCCAGCAGATTAAGAAAGGACCCAGTGCCAAAAGATGATACAAAAACCAGAAGTTCCACTTTGGGGGAAAGAAGAAAGTGAAATACGCATGGGAGCCATGATGACACATCCAGCTTCTAGGTCAAGATGGCACAAAGCAAAGGACTCAAGAGGCCTAGAAAAAAAAAAAGGATCAAATAAGAGACCTGGAAAACAAACAAAAGAAGATGAAGAATAGAACCCGTCAACCAACATCTTTTTATATGAAGAAGAGGAAAAGGGGATGAAGATTTGGAATTTTACAGTACAACTGGACATCATCTCTTATTCTTTTTCTTTTTTTAATTGGAAAAATTCTTTCAATAAATTTTTTTAATTAATGAAAAAAATAAAATATTTACAGTGGACCCTCAAGTTAAAACTGCCTGACATACGAACTCACGTTACAACTAGAACTTTAGTTTCAACTTACGAGCAAAGTCTTGAGTTACACCTGAATGTCAGCCACTTGTGCTTCCAGATGGTCTCAGACATAGATTTAACCCTTAAAGAGTTCTGTAAGGAGCATCACAGCATCCTTTCCTGGGTGGGGTTAACTGAAAAATTCTGGGCCTGTGTCTAAGGACATGGAGATCTGCCTATATACAGAAGAGAGACTTTGAAGGCTGTGTAAAGAAGCCTGAGCCTTCAACTGACCGGTGTAAGTTACAACCAGCCCTTGAGAACAAGCTGAGTTCGTAAGTCAAGGGTCCACTGTATGTCTACAACTTAAGGTGACTTATACGGAAGTGTTTACTGATATGCTTCCCCGCAGGTTGCCAGCTGATCAAAATAATGTCAAGACTGGTTTTACAAATGCAATGCATATTGTTGTCTGTATACAATAACTTGGCAGTCTTTCACTGGGCAAGAATAATTGTTAATTGTTATAATCTGATTCTTCTGGGTATCGAAAAATTTGTTAAAATAATTAAATGGGGACCTCTCAGGCTTGGGGAAACTGCTGGATAAGACTCCCCTTGGTGAATAAAGAAGCAGCTGCCTGGAAATATTTACTCTAGTCTTTATTCACTAATGAAATCCCAATAACTTCCTAATAATGAGGCACCCAATAAACATTGTTAAACATATCACTGTAGTATGTTTAAATTGGTTTTCTGTGGGTAAACAATAGGTTTTCTTATTAAAAGATGCTCTTGGTACAAAACTAAATTAGGAGACAAAGGTTCCACATAGCTGTTACAATGACTATGTTAACTTCATGGTGTACTAAATGTACTCATGCCTCCTGGGTGTACAGGCCTTCTAAGATGTAAAACTGATGTTGTTTATGGTGATAACCTCTTCTTTTAGACTCAGATATCTGCCTTTTTTTTGTGCTCCAGCTACTTCTGATGAAATATACCTCAAGCCAGTATGAGACAGCCAAATGATGCACACATTCTCAGGCTTACGCTTATCATTATTATGTAATTGTGTTGTGATAAAGGTTCTAAATACTATAGTACAGACAATGTTAGTCTGATAAGAGATTAGAAATTAATAATCTTAGAAGTATATCTATAAACATTCTGCTTAAATATCACTCTGGTAACAAAAAATGGCTAAAAGATGACAAATTATGCATAGTTTCTTTATGTCATTTAATATCTGGTAATTAGATAAAAATAACTGACTCAGGGCTGGGGATGTAACTCAGTGGCACCACGCCTACCTTGCAAGCACAAGGTCCTGAGTTTGATCCCTGGTACTGGAAAAAAGAAATTTTTTAAAAAAGATAACTGTCTAAAGAGCTATTCTATACTAGGACATTTAAATGTTTCAGACATACTGTCATCATGATTGTCATACTAAAACGCTATGTGGCCCTTGATCTATAAACTTTGTAACTGTTATCAGTCAACATTCTGTAAGGATTCAACTTCTAAGGCAACCATGATCAGTAAAGACATAACAGTTCAAGTTGGGCGTGGTGGTGCATGCCTGTAATCCCAGCACTCGGGAGGCTGAGGCAGGAGGATCGCTGAGAGTTCGAGACCAGCCTGGGCTACATAGTGAATTCCAGGTCAGTCTCAATTGCATAGTGAGACCCTGTCTCAAAATCCCAGCACGGGAGTCTGAGGCAGGAGGATCGCTGAGAGTTCGAGACCAGCCTGGGCTACATAGTGAATTCCAGGTCAGTCTCAATTGCATAGTGAGACCCTGTCTCAAAAACAACAACAAAAATAAAAAATAAATAAAATAAATAACAGTTCATCAGTCACACTATGTATTTGAAGGTACTTTATATCTAGGTAAGATTATAAAATTAAACCTATTGCTCCCACTATAATACTGATGTCCCCAATCCTTTCTTCTGGGTGATCAAGCACTGAGGTTTGGAGATCAAAACTAGAAAGATAACCAGGCTGATGATAGCCAATATTTTGGCCCTGGCTCTCTCAGATCAACAAGGACCCAGGACATGAGACCCTTCTACAGCATCCTACAACTTTGGTGAGTCACTCAAACTCCAAAACAAGGAGATTTTTGAACCCCAGGCCACAGGAATCAACCAGTGTAGATCATGCCAAAAGGAGGGTCACTAAATGGAAAAATATCCCCATGCTTTTAAGGAACACCATGCTGTCTAGTGTAGACAATGACCCATCTTGGCAGATGGCACATCTGACAGAGGACAAACTGAAAGAGCTAAGACCTCTGACCACGGCCTCAAAGTGATGCCTGAAGAGACTTAACTGACCTTGATATATAGCAAGAGGTTAATTTTGATTAACCCAGGTCTCACTTAACTTGGTCTTAAACACTCAGCAAAAAGTATAACCAAAATTTGTATAAGAGTAATATCATAGCAATAAAAGCTAGATATGGAAAAGGGCTCCAATCACTGACACCTACTGTCAGTTTCCAGCTGCACCTATAGCTGACCAATGCATGGTTCAATGAGGCTAGAAAGCTACAGTGAAAGCTGTAAAAGCTGAGCAACAGTCTTTAAATTCCTTAGCTTCAACACCACCAAACTCTCTAGCTTCTTACAGCTAAAGCAAGAGGGACTTATGACAAGAAATACCAGACTTATAGGAAACCTCAATCAATATAGAGGTCTAAAGAGTCAGCTGGTTACAATCACTATTCAAATCCCTTAAGAGCAGTGTCCACACATGGCTCTTTCTATTATAGTGTTCATGCTTTGATTATACATACTTTAATTTCTTAGGAAATTTTGTTCTTGCCCACAGGCTGCCAAACTCCAAATGATTATGCAGATGAAACCAACAACAAATGTGCCAGACTCCTTTTACTAGGATCCACTACATAGACATTATAAGGGGAGTTCATAACTGCTAAACTATAACATGACTTCTAACAAAGGCCCATAGCTCTTTAGAGAAGTCCCCTAACTGTGGTCTCCCTACACTGACTCTTCTCAGCTCAAAGCAACTAGATGGAAACTATACCTCTTCTCCCATAACCATAGTTAGGGATACCTCTTCAGAGGGAAGACTATTATACACAGCTAAGTCAGGTAAAAATATTATAGGTAGTCAGACTGGGCTAGTCCTTCGAGGGAGTCAGTGCAGAAGCTGAAAACACATCAAATCTGGCTGGAGGCATATCTGAAGATTAAAGTCACAATGGCCAGATTTACATATTTTACTAGGGGATAAATGGAAGCCTCAGATTATTGGCACCACCCTTTTGAGATTTCCCATATAAATAAATCATTATCTCATTAGGGGTAGGCCACTGAGACTAAGACTAGGACTATTAAATCTAAAACTAGACAAGACTAAGACTACAGATTATTGACCAAAGTTAATGATGTCACCCATTGCTACTACTGGATATTAGCCAAGAAGCTATACTTGTAATCTTATTGGTTGATTATAGTTTTGACCCACGTTGTACTCACCTCATGATTTTGCTGTATAAAACTTTCTCAGAGTAGTGGGTTCATTGACAACCCATTTGGGACCCCTCTTTGTCCTTCAGAAGGTATTCCTATTCCCAAATAAAAAATAAAATACACTCTTATAAACTCTTAAAAAATAAATCATTAATTAAATTAAATAAACTTTGGCTGTGAGGACAAGGGACAGCTCAACCAACTCCAAGGCCGACGACCACCATGATTTCACCGTACCAGGAGACAGCCACAGCTGAAGTCTCTCCCAGCTTGGTACATGCACACACCAAACACAAGGCCTCCAGCTCCTTCCAGAGCACAAGGCAGAGTAATGACAGAGACCACTGGCAACTTTGGAAATGAAGAACACCAATGAATCCAGAGTTGCAACAGTGGCTAGTGCCTCTGCTGATTAAGGAGAGGAGGGAATGCAATTTGAGGTCACACAAGCATCCACATGTGAAGAATTATGTCCTGCTGACTCCTACCATCAAATCTCTGCTTAGACAGTAAGACTGGTCTGTACACAATTCAAATGGTTACAACTATTCAATGGATACTTACATTTTTTGGTCACTGTACTTATTATACACTGAAGCAATTTACTTTTCCACTCTTACTTGCTGCCTCTAAAACAAAACCTGCCTAACACAGCCCCTGACACAAAGTAAGTTTTTCCTTTTTTCTAAATTGTGTATGTCAGGTATTGTCCCAGTAATGACTAACACAAGCAGAACATAAAATTATACATTCACTTCTATTACAGTATTACAGAAGATATCCTGCAACTGAAAAAATGTAGTTCTAAGTAAGCACTGCACACCGTGTTCACAGGACATAATGCAACACATATCAGCACTGGGTTCAGTCAGTCCCCAATGGGGAGAAGGGGAGGGGGGATGGAGGGGGGGAGGATAGAGGGAGAGAGAACATAGAGAGTTTTACTTCCAGATGGAGTCATGAAACACTACTGAAGACAGGGCTGGGTCAGGCAGCCCAACTGAGGATTCAGTTAAGAATCTTTCAGTACAAGTGATGTTAGATCTGAGTGAAAGCATAAAAGTATCATAGCATCACACATGTTCAGCACATATACACACATGATAGAAATGAGTATTTTTTTTTTACCTATAAAAGACTTCTAGGCATGATACAAAACTTACAGGATATATAAAAAATTCAATCATCAAAATATTAAAATTTCTTCATGCAAAAAGACACCATAGCCAGGTGTGGTGACACACGCCTGTACACTGAGCTACTCAAAGACTGAGGCAGCAAAGAACATCTGAAGCCAACCTAGGCAATTCAGGAGAACCTGACTTAAAATATAAAAAGGGCTGGGATGTAGCCCAGTGGTAAAGCGTCCCAGTTCTACCTTCAGTTCAACCCCCAGTACCAGAAAGAAAAAAAAAAATGACTAAGCAGAAGGTTTTTGTTGAGTTGCTTGCTTCTATATTTTCAGTTGAAAAACTCTGTTTCTTTAAAATTGCCTTAGGCCTGAGGATTTAGCTCAGTGATTCTGGAGCCTGACTCACAAACACAAGGATGTGAGTTCAATCACCGGAACCAAAATCAAATAAATAAATAAAAATAAAATTGCCTTTATTACTAACTTAAAATCTGAAGAATTCCTTTTTCCCAACCAAAGAGTTCACAAACATGGAAAATACACAAAGTTTTCATTTGAAAAGGGCATGTTGAAAATGCTAAAAGACGATCTCCAGTTATTTACTTGTCCAACTCCTAAGAGAGAATGAAATCCTTAAACTGCCCAAACACTAGAATTAGTAAGATCACTTTATGGTCTAGTATTTATAGTTTAATTCTTATGCTTACCAGGAAACAATAAGACCTTTTGGGTCAAAGTTTTAAAAAGTAAAAAGTCTGGGGATGTAGCTCAATACTAAAGCACTTGCCTAGTATGTACTAAGTCCTGGGTTCAACTTTGAGTACTGCAAAAAAAAAAAAACAATTTTGGCAGTATGGCCATTTTCACTATGTTGATTCTTCTTACCCAGGAGCAGGGGATATCTTTCCATTTTCTTATATCCTCTTCAATCTCTTTTTTCAGAGTGCTATAGTTTTCAGTGTAGAGGTCTTTTGCTTCTTTTGTTAAATTGATTCCCAGATACTTCATTTTTTTTTTTATGCTATTGTGAAAGGAATTGTTTCCCTAATTTTTCTCTCAGTGAGTCTGTTATTTGTGTACAAAAAGGCTAATGATTTTTGGTTGTTGACCTTGTATCCAGCTACTCTGCTAAAAGTGTCAATTAAGTGGAGAAGTCTGTTGGTGGAGTTTTTTGGGTCTTCAATGTACAGTATCATATCGTCAGCAAATAATGACAGTTTAACTTCTACCTTTCCTATCTTTATTGCTTTAATTTCCTTCTCTTGTCTAACTGCTGGGGCTAATGTTTCCAGAAATACATCGAAGAGGAGAGGAGATAGTAGGCATCCTTTTCTTGTTCCTGATTTTAACGTGAAAGTTTTCAGTTTTGGCCATTTAATATGATGTTTGCTGTTGGTTTTTCATAGATAGCCTTTATTAAGTTGAGATATAGACCATCTATTCCAATTCTTTGCAGGGTTTTTATCATGAATGGGTGTTGAATTTTGTCTAATGCTTTTTTTGCATCTATCGATAGGATCACATGGTTTTTGCCCCTGACTTTGTTAATATAGTGTATTACATCTTTGCATCCCTGGAATAAATTCAGATGTACTCAGCTACAAAGCCACTGTGATAAAAACAGCATGGCACTGGGAAAGAAACAGACCTGAGGAACAGTGGAACAGAATGGAAGACACAAAAACAACTCCAGATGCACTCAGCTACCTCATCCTTGACAAAGGAGCTGACCATCCCCACTGGAAGAAAGATAGCCTCTTTAATAATTGGTGTTGGAAAAACTGGATCTCAATCTGCCAAAGATCAAAACTAGACCCTTATCTCTCACCATGCACTAAATTAAAATCCAAGTGGATTAAAGATCTAAATATTAAAACAGAAACACTAAATTTACTGGAAGATAAGTTAGCCAGAACTCTGGAAGACATTGGCATAGGAAAAGATTTTATGAATAAATCTTCAGTAGAACAGGAACTAGCAGAAAGAATCAACAACTGGGATCTCATCTTATTAGAAAGCTTCTGCACTGCAAAAGAAACCATCAACAGAACTAAGAGACAACCTACAATGTGGGAAAAACTTTTTACCAGCTGCTCCTCAGACAAAGGACTATTATCTAGAATATATAAAGAACTCAAAACACTCAGCCCCCCCAAATATAAAGACCCGATTCAAAAATGGGCATCTGAAATGAACATACATTTCTCAGACAAAGAAGTAAAAACAGCAAGTAAATATGTGAAAAAATGTTCCACATCACTGGTCATTTGAGAGATGCAGATGAAAACAACACTGAGATTTCACCTCACCCCACAAAGAAAGGCTGCTATCAAGAAATCACACAACAACAAATGTTGGCACAGTTGTGGGAGAAAGGAACCCTTCTCCATTGTTGGTGGGAGTGCAGACTGGTGCAACCGCTACGGAAATCAATATGGAGATACCTCAGAACTGGGACTAGAGGTTCCATTGACCCAGCCATCTCTCTGCTGGGTATCTTTCCAAAAGAATTAAAAGAATCATATCACAGTGATATATGTGCACTTATGTTTATAGCGGCACAGTTTGTAATAGCTAAAACTTGGAAACAGCCCATTTGCGCATCAGTTGGAAACTAGATAAAGAAGATGTGGTTTTTCTATAAAACGGAATACTACTCAACCATAAAGAATGAGAAATTAGATTCATTCATAGGAAAATGGATACATATTGAGGATATAATCTTAAGTGAAATAAGTAAGTCATACATGTGTAAATACCAAATAGTTTCTCTGGTGTGAAAAACTATAATAGTACGTAAGATCCTAATGAGATAATTGACAATGTGAAATAGGAAGAAAAGGGCTAAAGGTGTAGGGAAAGTGGGAAGGGTAGGGGAAAGGTAATAAGGGAAAAGAAAAAAATATGAGAAAATGAAAAATTAGAAATAAAGTATTTGTAAAGGGGGAAGAGAGGAGGGGGTAAAAGGAGGGCAGGGACAAGGGGAAAAAATGAGAACCAAGACCTGTCATGTAAAGGTACAAGATCCCAATAATGAATGTAACTGTACTGTATACCTAAAATGTACCAATAAAACTCAATTTAAAAAAAGAATAATCTTTCTTCTAATCAGGGAAAATCACATTAGTATTTTTATCCATTAGCCTAGAGGAAAACATGATAATACTGTATCTCATCTTGACAAGAGTCTAGTGAGGGGCCGGGGATTTAGCTCAGTGGTTCAACCTCCTGCCTCAAAAGCACAAGGTCCCAAGTTCAATCCCCAGTACCAAAAAAAAAAAAAAAAAAAAAAATTCTAGGGAATTGGCAAGCTCAAGCACTAGAGAAGGAAGTAGAAATTAGTTACCAATTTGGCAGGGGCTGCTAAAATTTTATATGTGTGTACACTTTGCCACACCTACCCAGGCATTCTAAGATTTTGACCTATGGGGCTAATCCACATGTACCTCCTGAGATAAAACATACACATATACCAGGATATTCTATACAGCATTATTTACAGGCATAAATAAATGTGCATGAATAAAGGACAGACTAAGTGAATCACGTCTGGAATGTCATAGAGCCATTAATAAGGCAGGGAGATTTGCATTTGTCAACAGTAAAAAAGCAGATATGGTGCACTATTAAGTGGAAATACCCAGTACCATAACAATTAGCATAACCCAAAAATTTTACATTAAAAATAAATGTGTATGATATACATTCCACATACACAATATTCAACTATACATTTTCCCACTATCAACACAATTCAATTTATATACAGTAACTACAAGATGTATACATGGTTTTACCTTTATCCTTACATCTACCGATGCATTTACTTTTTTCACTTTTTTCAAGTCATTTTCTAAGCACACATAAGAAAAAAAAAAAAAAAGAGAGAAGCCAGGCATAGTGGCACACACCTATAATCCCAGCACTCAGGAGACTGAAGCAGGACTGCCTTGAGTTCAAAGCCAGCCTGAACTACACAGTGAGTTGAAAGACAGCCTGAACTACATAGCTAGATCCTGTCTCAAAAAAAAAAAAATCCCAAAAGAATAACAAACAAACAAACAAACAAATAAATAAATAGGGCATCGCTGGGGTGAGGGTACAGGGATAGTAAGATAGTAAGCTGTTCTGCCAACTTGAGAAAGAAATATCCAACTGCTTGGTTCAGCACAGTTCTGGGTGTGGCTGCATGGATTTACTGAAGGCAGATGACCCGCTCTGGGTGTGTGTGACACCAACCAATAGGCTTGTACCCTGAATGGGATAAAGAGGTATATGAAGAAGGAAGGCTCTGCTCTCTTCTGCTTCTTCTCAGGAGCTTCAGTTTTCACCTTTGCCTTAGATGCTGTCTCCTGGCTTCCAGAAAAGATTCTTCAGCTTTCTAGCAGATCCACTGGCTGCCTGGCAGATTCGCATGGGGCTCAATGAGCTCCAGGACTTCAACTTCTGATTGGATCCTTCTGATCCCCATGGTGCAGACAGCCATTTTGCACTCTTCCACAACGGACTGTGAAGGCAGCCACTATAAGTTACTTCATAAATATATACATATATATCTTATATTAAATATTTCTCTAGTGAGCACTGACTGATACAAGTACCAAGCAAGGATTTGGGAAGAAAAACTCAACTCTGAGGTGCAGTCGGGGGGTGGAGCTAAGGATGGTACGCTGCATCCAAATGGACAAAGCAGAAGACATAGGTGAGAAAGGGAGAGCACCTGCTTGGAGTACCACTCACAACCGCTGAACGTTCCTGTGTTGCTCCATTTAAAATTCTTTTTTGTTTAAAAACAACAATCCTAATGCCAAGCTCTAAACATGGTATCTCAGTAATGCAAATAATGCATTAAAAGGATGGGTGTGGTGCCACAGGCCTGTAAACCTATCATTCAGGAGGTGGAGGCAGGAGAATCAAGAGTTCAAGGACAGGAGAGGCGGGACTTGGTGATACACACCTGTAATCCCAGCACTTGAAAGGCTGAAGCAGGAGGATTGCCCCAAGTCTGAGGCCAGACTGAACTGCACAGTAAGTTCAAGGTCACCCTGGACTACAAAGAGAGATCCTGTCTCAAAAAACAAAACAAAATAAAGCCTAGAAAAAAAAATGGTAAGAGTTGCTATCAGCAGCAAAATACAGCTTCTCTAGGACTCTAAATCCAGACACCTAGAAAACTTAGTGAAGAGAATAAAAAAGTAGATCTCCTGGAATGAGAAGGAGCTGACAGGAAAAGCTGGACACATGGAACACAACACAAGAGAAAAGAACAAAATGATCTGGGAAGTTCACCCAAGTTCCCAGAGAGCTGGAAGCCCTAAGGAGAAAACAGACACAGCCAGCAGGTATGGCCACAAGAAAACCTCACAGTCACCGTAAAGTGCAAAATCAACATGAGCTTTTACTCAAAAAGTTAATTCCTTCCACATGGAGAGTGGAGAATTCCAGTGCAGCACCCACCATATTTCAGAGGGCTTAGAAACTAAGACAGCCACAGCTGTCCATGGTGGGGCACACTTGTCTGTCATCCCAGCACTCAGGAGGCTGAGGGAGAAGGGTTACTGAGCATTCAAGGCCAGCCTGGGCTATAGAACAAGACCCTGACAAACAAAAACAAAAAAAAAAAAAACTGAGGTGAAATAAATAAGTCACACATGTGTAAATACCAAATAGTTTCCCTGGTGTGAATATTCTGCAACAATGCATAAGATTCTAATAAGATTACTGACATTTAGAAATTTGAAGAAAGGAGCTAAAGGTGTAGGGAAGGTGTGATGCGTAGGGGAAGAACAAAAAGGGAAAAGAAAAAAATGTGAGAGAATGAAAAGATGAAAATAAAGTGTTTGTAGATGGGGAGGGGAGGAGGGGGTGAAGGGAGGGCAGAGGTAAGGGGAAAAAATGAGAATCAAGACTTGCCATGTAAAGGTACATGATCCCAACAATGAATGTAACTGTACTGTATCCCTAAAATGTACCAATAAAAATTAAAAAAAAAAAAAAAACTGAGCCACAGACCAACTACAGAACTGCATTTCAGGGTTTTTAGTGTTTACTATGGTGACTGGGTGGGAGATGGCCGCAAAAAACAGTCACAAGAGGGTGCGGGCTAGACATACACCCACTGTTTAAACTTAGGTTGGGAAGGATATAGGGCTCTGCCCTCTGTGGTGAGAAGCCAGGTCCAGCCTACATCATTATCAAAGGCAGCTGGGCAGAGTACTGGCATTAACACGTTCACAATAGGGCCATAATTTGTACACCTCACTGCCAGGCAGCTCAGATTTGAATTCTATCATATGTTAAATAGCTAACCACCAGAGTGGTTCAAGCTACCAGATGAGGCAGTCATTCATGTACCACCTGTGCTTCAAGCCAGCAAAGTCTTGCAGTCAGCTAAACCCCTCCCAACTGCTTACATCTAGCAGAAACCAGTGATCCGACTACTTTCCCCATCTTCCATAATCAAGGACATGCACTACCTTGGACAGCTGAAACAGTGCACAGACAGAGGGGTCTCTGGGGCAGGAAGGCCATCTCACAAACACAAGGCTGTGAATCTAGGCTGAGAAACCATGTTAGCCAAACTCCCAGATGGCAGTCTGGGGGGGAAAAAATCATTCAAAAATACAGAAAAAAAATTTTTACTCACTTCTCCCACTCCCCAATTGGTTGTCTAGAGTTTGGGTTCTTTTTTCCTATTCTTTATAGTCTTATTTTTATTTAACCTTTTCTTTTTCTAATTCTTTGTTTGTTCTTTTCTGTTACTTTTACTTAATTCTATTAATTTACTTTTATTCATTAATAGGACCTTTATCTCACTTTTCTCTCCTACTTCTCATCTTCCATCACTTAATTTTTCAAAATTGTACTTTCACTCCCATTCCCAACTCCTGCTATTTTACTACTATATAAAACAAGCTTTATTAATCTTTAGATTGTTAACTCTATGCTATTACTAGTTCCATTCTATTGTTAATGGAGGTACAGTTGTTGTATTTAATAGACTCTTACCATTTGTCAATACTTGGTTTGTGTGTTTATGCTATGCTTCTAGATCTCTTTTCTGTGGTTAAGAGAGATACATTACTGGCTCTTCTGATATATCAATATAAAGTTTGTGTTCGACATTACTATTACTGCTGATTTTGTTGCTACTGCCAAGGGGGCACAGTTGTTGCTATTAAGTGATTTTTCCTTATGCCGATATCTGGGTTAACTTTGTTTCATTAACAATACTGTGGTCCTGAATAAAAAAAAGACCATCTGAAATGGACTGACACTTCTCAGACAAACAAGTAGAAGCAGGAAATAAATACATGAAAAGTGTTCAACACCACTGGTCATTTGAAAGATGCAGATGAAAACAACGCTGAGATTCCACCTCACCCCAGAAAGAATGGCTGCTAACAAATCAACCAACAGCAAAGGCTGGCAGGGTTGTGGGGAGATAGGAACCCTTCTCCATTGTTGGTGGGAGTGCAGAATGGTGCAACCACTGTGTAAATCAATATGGAGATACCTCAAAGAACTAGGATTAGAGGTTCCATTTGACCCACCTATTACCCTACTGGGTATCTTTCCAAAAGAATTAAAAGAATCATAGGGGCCAGGGATTTGGTTCAGTAGTTCCACCGCTTGCCTTGCAAGCACAAAGGCCCAAGTTCAATCCCCAGTACCAAAAAAAAAAAAGAGAGAATCATACCACTGTGATATATGCACACCCATGTTTACAGCAGCACAGCTGTAATAGATAAAATTTGGAAACAGCACAATTGGCCATCAGCTGGAGACTGGATAAAGATGTGGTTTTTCTATAAAATGGAATACTACTCAGCCATAAAGGATGAGAAACTAGTTTCATTTATTGCTAAATGGATGTATATTGAGGCCATACTCTTAAATGAAATAAATAGGACAGACATGTGTAAATACCAACTAGTTTCTCTGGTGTGAAAAACTAAAAGAATAAATAAGGTTCAAATTATATAACTGATAATGTTAAATGGAAAGAAAAGGGTTAAAGGATTAGGAGAAGTGGGAAGGGCAGGGGAAAGGAAAGAAGGGAAAAGAAATAATATGAGAAAAGGAAAAATGGAAACAAAGTTTTTGTACATAGGGAAGGGCAGAGGGAGAGAAGGGAGGGTAGGGGTATGGGGAGGGAAAGAAGAATCAGGATACATCATGTAAATGTACACGATCCCAATGATGAATTTAACTACTGTATCCTTAAAAAGTACCAATAAACTTAATGGAAAAATTTAAAAAAACACAATACTCTGGTCCATCCATGCAAAACTGAGTGCTGAGCCAATTACACTGCATCCTTCTCTCACAAACTAAGGGAGGGGTTTGGATCTTGGTACAGAGGCAAAGGCCTACAGTGAGCCATGCTCAGAGTGCAGCACTGAAAAGCAGACACTAACTAAAGACGTCTCCATATTAGCAACAAAGTCCTCCACTATAATCAACCTGGAAATCTCAGCGCGCGCGCACACACACACACACAAAATAATAATGATAAAAGTAATATGAGAAGGCAAGGCAACAAAACTCCCAAAACTCCAAACTCCCAGAATTGATCCATGGGAAATTGATGGAAATAAACTGAAGAAATAAATAAACCACACCATGGAATTATATGAAATCATAAGAGAGTAGAGAAAAAAAATGAATAAGGTGCTCCTCAAGCTTAGATATAATTAGACAATGGACAAAACTAGAAGCACATTTACAGGAGACACTAGCAGAAAGCTAGCTGAGATAAACAGAATGATAGAAAACATGAATGACCAGTTAGAAAAGAGTTAAGTCCAAACAGAAAAAGTCCCAAACAGAAATCCAGGAGATTACAAATTCTAATGAAAGTATAGTCAGCAGAAGCCACCAATGTGAGGACTAAATATCAGAATTAGAACGCAGGGATGTTAAAAAAAGAAAAATTTAAAAAAAGAACATAGGGATGTTTTCAAAGACCAATTATTCAGAGGCAGCTTTTTTTTTGGTACCAGGAATCCAACTCAGGACCTTGCTCTTTGGAGACAGGTGGTGGCACCACTGAGCTAATTCCCTTGCCCTGGAGGCAGCTTAAAAGGGAGAAAATGAGAAATGGATACAACAGCTGGTAGATGACACAAAGGTTAAGATTAAATGGAATTTGGTGAAAAATCAGAAGATGGAACAAATAGCATAGCA
This sequence comes from Fukomys damarensis, assembly GCF_012274545.1. NCBI lineage: Eukaryota > Metazoa > Chordata > Mammalia > Rodentia > Bathyergidae > Fukomys > Fukomys damarensis. The sequence goes on along the minus strand of NW_022900927.1, from coordinate 487,768 downwards.
ACAGGATTTACAGAATAGCAGAAAACTTTTCAAATATGGAGGAAGAATTTAACATACGTATGGAGACATACAGACCACCAAACAGTCACAATCAGAAAAGAATTTCTCCACAACACATCATAGTCAAAATCCCAGAAGTTCAACACAAGGTCAGAATCTTAAAAGCTGTTAAGAGAAAAGCAACAAATCACTTTCAATGGTAAAACCACAAGAATCACAACAGATTTCTCAACAAAAACCTTAAAGGCTAGGAGAGTTTGGTATGAAGTGTTTCAAGCCTTAGAAGAAAACAACTTGCAAACAAGACTGATTGATCCCGCAAAACTATCTTTCAAAACTGAAGAGGAAATAAAAGTTTTCCCATGACAAAGAAATTCACAACATAAAATGAATTTTATGTTTCACTAGAAATAAACCCAGTGCTCCCCAAACAAGCCTAATGAAGGGAGATCTAAATGAGTATAATAGGTCCTCTAACACCGTTAAGACTTCGCTTGCCCGCTGTGAGTCCCCAACTCTTGTTTCATATTTCAGGGCAGGAACCACAGTGGGGCATGAGAAGACACTAGTGGACTGGAAGACACCTTTCATACTGGTTCTTTTCCACTTCTTAATTTTTCATGTCCTACCACCCTTCCTTCCTTCTTTGCTGGGGTTTGTTTTTTTTTTTTTTTTTTTTTTTTTTTTTGGTGTTTTGAGACAGATCTCCCTATGTAACTCAGGCTAGCTTTGAACTCACTATGTGGCCCAAGCCTCAAACTTGAAGCAATTCTCCTGCCTCAGCTTCTCTGAGTGCTGGGATTCCAGGAATGCACCACTATGTCCAGCCCCTGCTTTTTTCATACTGGTTTCCTGGCTCCTTGCCCAACTTACCTTCCTTCCCCACCCTCAAGTTTCTCTTTTTCCTTTATTCAAGTCACTCATGTTGGGGAGATGGGAAGTTGCAGGATGAGAAAGGAGATGGTTGAGGTGGGTGGAAATACACTCAGCCCTCCATATGTGAAGGCTCTGGGAACTCAATTAGCCAGGGATGGAAGACAGCAAAGGAAAACATTATTTTGTACTGAACTTGTACAGACATTTTCTGGTCTTTATTCCCTACACAGTAAAGTGTAACAGCTATTTATATGGCATTTACACTGTATTATGTGTCATAAATTATTCATAGATTAAAGAAATGGGCACATTATATGCAAACACCTCATTTTCTAAAAGGAACTTAGTATCTAAGGATTTTGATATTTGAGAGGATCCTGGAACCAATTCACTTCAGATATGTGATACCAAGGGATGGCTGTAGTTAACCAGGCTCAAGGTTTAGACCAATAATAACAAATCTTTGGAAAAGGAAAAGCAAGTGGTGGGGAGAAAGAGTCAGGTATGGTGGCACGTGTCTAATCCCAGCTACATGGGAGTCTGAGGCAGGAAGATCCCAAGGTTAAGGCCAGCCTGAGAACTTAGGTAGACCCTGTCTCAGATAAAAAATAAATAAATGATGGGATGTAGCTCAGTAGAAAGGCCTGAGTTCAATCCTCAGTATCATAAAGAGAAAAGAAAGAAAAAGCAGCCACCAACCCTATATAGAACATCAATAACTTTCGAATAATTATCTGCTGGTCACGCATTATCGTGTGAAGGCTTCAAAGTTACTGAAAACAAAGTCTCCAAAAGTCAGGGTCCAGTGTGTGATGATCATGATCAGATCCTAAAACACAGGGTGGGGGGGGGCAAAGAAGTAAAAAAAAAAAGAATAAGGAGCAGTTTTCTAGGAATCCACAACTTCTTTGCACTAGGGTACAGGTAAGGGAGGCACTTTTACATGAAGGCGTAATGCCTGAAAGGAACCACTCAGCTGAGGAACCAAGCTGAGGCCGCCTCTTTCTTGTTGCACACTCACAGTTCTCATTCACTAGCTTTGCCGGCTGGCGGCCAGGAGCTCTCCCACAGATGTCACCCCACCCAGCACACCCTTCCTAGGCCGCCCAGGGAACCCTGGGAACGAGTGCAGGAACCAATGAATGAATGAGATGCCGATGATGCTCGATCCCTTACCTCTTCTGGTTCATGGAGGCCACCTGGAGCCACTCGTTGGTGCTGGGATTGTAGGAATGCGCAGCGGCGATCTCCTGGCTGCTGATTCTGTACCCGCCCACGATGAAGAGGTAATTGTCCAGGACTGCGGCCCCGTAGCCCCTGACGTTCACCAGGTCCGGGGGAAGGTTGCTGGCTAGGGGGAACCAGCGCTCCGTCGTCTCGTTGTACCTGAGCATGGACGGGGGCTCCCCCTGGTAGGGATGCGGCGCCAGCGGCCCCCCCAGGAAATCCCCCAGAGCCACTAGGACCGGTGTGCCCGTCATGCGGGCCTCCCTCAGCTTCTGCTGCAGGCCGGGGTCCCCCGATACTAGGAGCGGGAAGTGGGGCTGGCGCAGCACCTGGTGGAAGTGGGCGCCCATAAAGCGCAGGCAGGCCTCCTGCAGGTCGGGCAGCCCGTGCACCTGCGCAAGGCGGTGCAGCTCCAGGCAGTTGCC
>NW_022900927.1:475139-484898 GCF_012274545.1 Fukomys damarensis | reverse complement strand
CGCGCCAGAACGCCGGGTGTGTGTTTCAGGTTGGGGGTTGGGGGCCCCGCTAGCCCTGAGCCGCAGACCGAGGCGCGGCCAAGCGATTCCTCCGGTTCCCTCCGCCGGGCGGGGCACAGCCGCACTTCCGCCCGGGACGCGTCACTTCCGCTCCGGCCTGCAGCCCTGAGACGCCTTGGATGACGGGCTGGCTTGCTTTGCCTTGCATGTGGCTTCACAAAAGTGAAGGGTAAAGCACAGGTGGAAGCAGTTGTATGGAACCTCTGGTCGAAGGAGCCAAAACAACTGCAGGCCGCAGAGTCTGCGAGCTCACCGCCCAGGTGCCCCGCGCTCCAGGCGGGCAGGTCACAGAGTCCCAGGCTTCTCTGCTTTAAAATGAAATCAAGGGATCACCTCAACCCAATAAAGTTAGAGCACGGGCTTTCTGATTTGAAATCACGTTTTCTAGCAGCCATCGTTCCCTGCTGCAGCCGACCAGTAATGCCACCTCTGGGCAGAGGTCTGGCCCTTTGGCTCACAGTCCCAAGCGTGGAACCTTCCCTCCTGCCCCTGGCTCTGATCCTCACCCAGCCTCTGAGTCTAAGCACCCACTGACTGATTCTTCTCATCTTTGCCTCCCTGAAAGCTGGAATTAGAAGACTTTACAGGAAATGAAAGTAGAAAGGACCTTGTGTTACTCGTAAGATGTGAATTTAACCTGGAAGGGGGTGAAGAATCTTTTTATTACCTTTGAGTGTTATTAAATACGAATCACAGGAAGCCATTATTTGGTCAGGCCTTAGGGCCCAACAGATTAGGCAAAAAGTCACAGTGGAGGGCCAGGTATTTCGCTCAGTGGTGTCGCTGCAAGCACAAGATCCCGAGTTTGATCCCCGGTACCAAAACAAAAGTCACAGTGGATTCACTTGAGGTAAAGTTCCATGTCACCAAGCTGAAAATGAAGTGCTTATCTGACCTAAAAATCAGGATTAGAATAACAGCCAAGTTTCCCAAACTGCTTAGTTTCGTCTTGTTTTGTTTTGTTGAGACAGTTTTATCTATCACGTAGTTCAGCCTGGCCTGGAAAACTCAGTCCTCCTGCTCAGCCTCGAAAGTGTTGAGATTATAAGCATGGGGCACCACATCTGTCTCCTTTCTGTTTTGTCAGAGCCCTTGTAACGCTAAAACCACTTTCCAGCTCTAGTTTATAGAATAATTTGTTGCCTCATTGTAGAATAGAAAATCAAACCAATTAAGATGCGTCATAAGAGTCTGAGGAGATGTGTGTATATGTGTGTGTGTGTGTGTGTGTGTAAGAGAGAGAGAGAGAGAGAGAGGGGCTGGGGATTTAACCCAGGACCTTCACGCTGACCTACATCCCTAGTTCTTTTTTAATTTTGAGGCAGGGTTCTTCCTAGGTGGCTAAATTGCCCAGGGTTGGTCTCCCCGCCTTAACTTCCTAGAGTTCTGGGATTCTTGGTGTTTGCCACCATGCCTAGTTCCAGGCAGGTTCTTGACATAGTTCCAGGAAAACATTTCAGGACACATCAGTGATGAAGCATAGGATGATTTATTGGGAAGATTTTAAAAGTAGCAGCAGGGTATGGTGATCAGGCCTGTAATCTGAGCATTCTGTGGGGCTGAGGCAAGTTCAAGTCCCATCTGGGCAATATAGCAAGAACCTCTCAAAAAAAAAAAAGACTGGGATTGGGGTTGTAGTTCAATGCAAAAGCCCTGGGTTTAATCCTGTGTAGTACCCTCCACCACCCACACACAAAAAGAATAGAGAGAGAACTTCAATATGAGATGAAAGGGGCACAACTTTGAAGTTCAGCCTGACCCACTAACAAAGGAAGGAGACTGGTTGATCATTATCTCAGTCCTAGGTTTGCAAGGTTGCTCCAGAGAAGTCTTTTATCTCTTAGTCAGCTCTCTGTGAGATAATTGTTCCAATTTGTGACAGTCTCAGTTTAGCAGAGGCTCTGCTAGAAAGTTCCTGAAACTCTCCTAAATGTCCTCACCCTTAAAGGGGAATGAGATAGGTTCTATAAATTCAGGGCTTATCACTGCTTTTAGACAGACATTCTCTAAATAATTAATATGCCATACATAGAGCTGAGCAGGGATCTGACCCCTACTTTTGTAATGTTCCCTTTTGGGTTTTAGTACATTTTAAATTTTTTTTATTTCTGTTTTTATAGGTTATGCAGATTGTTTCATTTTGGCAGATTCATACATCCACATAAGATACTTTGATAATTTTCACTATTTCCCCCTTTACCCCTCCCCCATTTCACATTTTTGGGGGAGTTCAATGTGCGTAAAATGTTTTGCTCATAACCACCCCCGTATTAACAATAGTTATACGGTGATACCTTAGTTCACAAACTTAATTCCATGTTTCTGGTTGCAAACTAAATTGAAAGAGAACCAAATTAAGTTTTCCCATAAGGTGATCATTGAACCTAACCACTGAATTTGACCTCCCCTTTCTACCCCTTCTTCCCTTCCTCCTGTCTAGTAAGTCTCCCTTCGACTTTCATATCTTTTTTTGGATTCCACATTATTAGGGAAAACATCCAATATCCATCAATTTTAGGGTGGCTTATTTCTCTCAACGTGATCTCTAGATCCATCCATTTTTTAAAAATGAAGAATTTTGTTCTTCCTTGTAGCTGACTAATACTCCACTGTGTGTATATACCACATCATTTTTATCCATTCATGGTGCCATGCATAGGCTACAGTATAACATGGATATGTGCACAGCACATGATGTCACAGTAATCATGGATATTCAGATATCCCTACAGTGTGCTGACTTTGTCTTTGTTTTGTTTTTTCCCCATTAAGTTTATTGGTACATTTAAAGCAAACAACAAGTATCCTGACTTTGACTCCTCGGGTATTTGCCAAGAGATAGCACAGCTGGATCTAGTGGTAGCTCTATTTTTAGTTTTTTGAGGAACTGCCATATTGATATCCATAGTGGCTGTACTAATTTGCAGACCCACCAGCAGTGGAGAAAGGTTCCTCTCTAGCATTTATTGTTTTTTGTATTCTCAATGATGGCAATTCTGACTGTGGTGATGGGAGATCTCAGTGTACTTTTGATTTGCATTTCCTGACCCAGTGTTTTTTATTTTGTTTTGTTTCTGAGACAGGCTACCACTCTGTGGTTCAAGCTGGCCTTGAACCTGCCTCATCCTCCCAAGTGCTGGGATTACACATTAGTATGTACCTGGCCTAGACCAATTTTTTAAGAATTTTTTTTCTAGTATTGGGGATTAAACCCAAGGCCTTTTATATTGGCCTGTAGCCCCATCCCTCCCTTTTTAAATTTTTATTTATATTTTTGTCTTTATTTTGAGATAATTCTCACTAAATTACTGAATTGACCAGCCAGGCCCAGACTTGCAGTCCTCCTGACTCACCCTTCCAGATTCCTGGGATTAGTGATTCCTACCTTCTTGGACTTTATGAAAAACTTCCAATGCTTCACTGGAAGTTTACTTTTAAGTCATTCAGCTAAGACTCCATTTTCACATTGGCATCCTTTTGGTATGAAACAGTCTTAGGGTTTAAGAGGTATAGAAAGAGGTAGGTGAATGATCTAGATTTAACAGTCTCTTTGGGAAGAGAAAATGCCACATTACGAATTAGGCATTAGGCTGGGGACAATTGTTGGGAGAGTCTGTGAATAAGAGCCTTGGGCTCAGGATTTATATGTGCCTCAACCAATGGTAACAAAGGACTCTGGGTCAGCCCCAGAGAATAGGCTCTTCATTTCTGCCTCTGGGCAGTCTGTGACCAGTAAATGCAGTTGTTTTCCAGCCATCATAGATATGCTCAGGCTGGCATTTCTTTCACTCTGCTTTAAAAATAACACTCAATGAATGCTGTCCACTAGAAAAGCAAGTCTAGCACAGTACTGTTTTCAGGACAAGATTGGGCTGGACAGGAACTCAAGTGTTGGTCTGACAGTACTGGCCACTGACCCTGCAAGCTTTTTGGCCCCAAATATGTCGGTAACAACATCCAAGAACTGAGAGCATTTTAAAAATTTAAATATTAAAAATCATTTTAATAAGTCACACAGTAAGATTTCTATTGAGCTAGAAATGCAATGTTAAACCAATTAAACTCCTTAATTTAAAAAACACTGTTGTAGTTTGGGTCTAGATGGCCCCCCAAACACTCATGTGGTCATAGAGCTTTTTCAAAGGTGACTGAATCTAGAGTGTGTGATCCTGGGATTAAGGGTGTGTGATAACTAAACCAGTCCACTGATTGGCTTGGCACCACCCTAATTCCAGTAATCTGGATAAAGTAAAAGGGGCAGACACACACTGCTAAATTTCACTTTTTGCTTTCGCTGTCTTCTGCTGCCATGAACTGTTGCCCTTCTACCACCCTGCCTTGGAGCCAACTGATATGGATTGAAACCTCTACAAACTGTGAGCTAAATAAACCTTTACTTCTTTAACTTTGGGTGTCAGGTATTTTGTTTCAGCAGATGAGAGAAAAGTAACCAACACAAAGACCTAAAATATTATTTCTAGGTTTCACAAAAACGTTGCTTTAATTGTATCTGTTATTGACTGGCCACTAAATAATAAAGACTGGCCTCTGCAGGACTATGTCCCACTGCAAGCCTTAATATTATCTGTTTTTTACAAAAGACTAAAGTAATAATCAGACACAGGCTTAGGCAATTTCTTTAAGAATGTATGGAAAATATGCCTCTGACACAGCAAGTGGAAAAATCTTAGTACAAAGTGTTTATCACAGCATTGATTTTAATTTAAAAATTGGAAAACGTCATAATGTGTGATATTTGTTGAGTGTTTATTACATGCTAGGCACTGTTTAAAAAAAAACAGATTCTGGAACAATATGATGCCATCCATGTTTTTGACATGCTGGGGATTGAACCCGTGCCCTGGGCATGCTTAGCCAGAGCTCTGCCCCTGAGCTACATCCCCAGTCCACATCTTATAATCTTAATAGAGATGTCCAGAAAGGAAAAGAGAAATGTCTGTCCAAGTGTTTAGATAATGAGATATTTCTTCTTTGCTTGCATTTTTTTCTGGGATAAGGTCTGCTACATAGCCCAGCCTGGCTTCAGCCTTGTGAGTGATAAGATCACCAGTGTAGGCCACTATGCCAAAGTAGACAATAAGATCTTGAAAGGGTTTTATTTCCCTTTGTACTTTTCTATAAAGTTTGTGTTCTTAAGTAAACACCAATTTAATGAAAGCAAAAAGGGGGGGAGTCATGACATATTTATCAGGCTCCATTTAAAAATATTTTCCTCTAATTTTATCAACTATTGAAATGAAAATGTTAAATAAAATATAATTTGAAATTTTAAGATAAATGTCTTTAGTGAACCCATGATACTCATTACTGCTTTAAAATGACTCACCTTGCAGGTATGGTGGCACACGCTTGCAGTCCCAGTGCTTGGCAGGCTGCAGCATGAGGATTACTAAGAGTTGAAGGCTGGCTTGAGTGACACAGTGAGTTTAAGCCCAGCCTGTATTGCAAAATGAGTCCCTTTCCAAAAAAAAATTTTTTTTTCATCTCTGGTTTTTTTTTTAAAGTCTCTCCAATATTCCTAAAATAATTTGTTTTGGTACCAGGGATGGAACTCAAGTCCTTGCACTTATGAGACATGCAGCAGCATCACTAAGCTAAATCCCTGGCATAGTTTTTTTTTGGTACTGGGAATCAACCTCGGGACCTTGTGCTTGCGAGGCAGGCGGTGGCACCACTGAATGAAATTCCTGGCCCCTAATTTTACTTTTTAACAGGTAAAATGGAAATGTCTTTCTTCATGGTAGTACAATCTTTAAATGGCTCTATTTAATTCAATTTGAGTATCCTCTTGTAGGCAGAACTTCCATTTATTTCAATTATGCAGACGAATATTCTCCAAATATCTTAGAAAATCAATTGGGACACATAAAAAATAAATATACTGTAGGTACACAAGAACTACTGAATCAGGCTGTTGGGGAAACAAGTGGTTTTTAAGATATTAGTCCCAGTTTTGAACTCCTTTCAAGAGTATGCCGCTGGAAATAATTATACTACGTGACTGCCCTGCAGCCGTATGATCATTCTGGGTTGAAATTTATTACACAGGCAGTGCTCCAAGTCAGTGAAAAGCTGTAGCTACTTCCTGGTTTCTGTAGTTTCATCCAGAGGCAGCAAATTAGGGCTGGGTCAAACCAGACAAACAATGGGACAGGATTTGTCAAAGGTCCTAAAAATCTATGGATTCATGTGGAACATGACCCGAAATGACTCCTGACCAGGGTACACAGAAGCAGTCAGAAAGTGCCATTTGAGTCCTTCATTTACACCTGGGGGAAGGCCAAGTGAATCTTTCTGTAGGGCAGTTTAAACCTGGTGCCAGACACAGTGGATTTTTGACAGGAGGATTGTTCCAATGATTCATTGGCAGCAGGAGGGAGCCAATCCAGGTATTTGGGGTACAGAACATCCCTTTCCCTTATCCTCGAACCACTGTGAGTCTGTTCAGTGGCTTTGTATCCTCCTGTAGTGATTACCTCTTTTCTGCCTTCAATGAATGTACATTTTTTCTGCCTTTTCTGTGTTTCTTGTCCAATTCTCTTTTTTTTTTTAAGGCAACCTATACTGGTACATTTTAGATATACATAATGATAATATTCATCATAGGGAATGTATATCTGTACATGATATATCTTGCTTCTTTTTTCCCATTCCCCCCTCGCTTGGACCCCTTTTCCTCCCTTATCTGCAAAAACTGTGTTTCCATTTTTTCCTCCTATTCTCTTTTTTTCCTTTCCTTTCCTTCCATTCCACTCCCCACTCCCTTGTTTCCCTTCTCATTTGAACATTTTCTTCCCAATATCTATTATACATTTTGGTACTTATTTCCACTATCAGTTTCTCACACCATAAAAACAATTCAATATTTAAACATGTATGCCTGAATTATTTCACTTAAGAGTATGCTCTCAGGTCAGCAATAGACATGTGAGAACAGGAACTGCATGAAGTAATCAGCATGGGCCCCTCCCCCCAGCCAGGCCTACACTCCACCAGCAGACCAGTGAGGACCAGAGCCGCACACGCTTCCGCAACCCAAACATCCGCCCCACCCCACCTCCCACCTCTGGCTTCCTGGCTACACCTGTTCCTCATCTACACTGCATAGGCACAGGGGGTCTTAACGGCCACTGCCCCGAGCTAGAGCATAAGCAAATAATAGTAAGAGGGCCTTACCCCTTTTAAGTCCCTACCCCAAGGGTAAAATTACTATATTGATCATTTTTTTCATTATAAACATATTTTGGGCTAGTCTTCAATTTCATTTTATTTCACACAGTTGAAGGTGATAGGTTAATAACTACCACATATTGTCATTTTCTAAACTGTGTTTGATTCTATTGCTCTATTGCTGATTGTACTACTGTTGTTACTGATTGTATCACTTGGACTAGTTTTTATGATTGATCTAATCAGTTATCTGCCTGGTATAATGAAAATGAGATTGTCCCAGAGTTCTTAGAGACTCAAATCCTAAAGACCAGGTATCTGGAAGACACCTCTGAGAAGCAATCACTCCTTAAGGTTTCTAAACACAAGCAACAAAGATACTTACAATAAGTAATATCTAAGTATCAACCCAGGAATTAAACAAGGACTATGCCAAAAAACAATAATAGAAATGAAACAACATTTAAACAAGACAGTCTTCTAGCTTACCAAAGGTAAATTCTGGTGAAAATGAGATGGAAAAGTCTGATAATCAACCACCTGGACAATCTGAACTGATAGCACAGGAAGTAAAAAAAAAAACAGGTGAGGGCCAGGAATTTAGCTCAGTGGTTCCGCCACCTTCCTCACAAGCGCAAAGTCCTGAGTTCAATCCCCGGTACAAAAAAACCAACCAACAAATAAAAAAACAGGTGAATGAGGCTCTAGAAATAGTCAAAACAGAAATACTTTCCCAGATAAAGGACGTGATTAGAGACTCTAGAAAAGAAACAGATAAAAAAAAATAGATGAGTTCAGGATCATGATGGAAGCTATGAATTCTCAGCATAGGAAAGAAATGCAAATCATGAAGGCCCAACATGAGAAAGAAATGGAATCCATAAAATAAATTCAAACTGATATCCAGGAGATTAAAAACTCTATTAATAATCCCAGTACTCGGGAGGCTGAGGCAGGAGGATCACTGTAAGTTCGAGACCTGTCTGGGCTATATAGTGAGTTCCAGGTCAGTCTCAACTACATAGTGAGACCCTGTCTAAAAAAAAAAAAAAAAACTCTATTAAAACTATAAATAGCATATTAATGCAATCTGAAGACAGAATATCAGATATAGAAGATGGGATGGTGGTCAGTGACCATGAAAAGAGAGATCTCTTAAAAATAGTAAGAAATGAGAAATCAACCCAACAACTCCTAGAAGATACAAAGAAGAATAATATAAGATGAATAGGAGTCCATGAAAAAATAAGAGAAAGCACAAATGACATAAAAAAACTGTTCACAGGGCTGGGGATTTAGCTCAGTGGTTCCACCGCACAAGGATCTGAGTTCAATCACCAGTAACAAAAAAAAAAACACAAACAAAAAACTGTTCACCAAATTAATGATCAAAAACTTCCCAAACAGAACAAAAGAATTTGACATACAGATAAGTGAGGCATATAGGATTCCAACTAATTAAATAAAATAAAATCTACAACTAGACATATAATAATAAAGATCCCAGAAACCCAAAAGAAGTACAAAATATTACATGGAGTTAGAGAAAAGAAACAAATTACCTGCAAAGGAAAGTCCAACTGATTTCAGCACAAACTCTCAAGTCAAGGAGAGCCTAGAGTGCATATTTCAAGCTTAAAGAAAAAACTTCTGGCTCCCGACCCAGCAGCCATCGCTCAAGCACCAGGAAGGTAGGCCGGCCCTGATCCACCGTGGGAAGGAGAACCACGCCTGCTCCCGACCCAGCAGCCATCGCTCAAACACAGGGAAGGTAGCCGCGTGGGCGCCCCTGAACCCCCATGATCCCCCCCCGCACTCTCAAACCTCCTGACTGTGCAAGTCTTTGGACCCACTCTGCAAAGACAGAGGTGGTCATCAAGGGTATTTTTCTGAGTTCCTAACTTTGAACATCTTTAAGGAAAGGGCGTGGGAAACCTGTAATAGAACGTTGTGGAGTTCAACCATTCAGAAGGATGGGGAACTCAATCTGGGCATTGCAGCCCAAGGTCAGTCAGCGTTATGGGGTTCAGCAATCAGCTAACTGAGATCAGGGGTATTGCATCCTCGCTCTGTCTGAGCCATTAAATGGTTAATATACTATATTGAAAAGTTTGTTCACTGCAGACATGCTCTGGACTGCTTCTTGATTTCAATTTAATTCAAATGATTTAAGGGTGATAGACTAGTGACTACCACAGGTGGTGAGTGTCCAAGTTGTGCTTGATCTTAATGTGTTTTTGATTGTATCAGTTGGGGTAAAGCATTGCCGTTGATTTGATGAGCTGTTTTCTCTGATGTTATGAAGATGAGAATGTCTGTGGGTCATTAGAGACACAGAAGCTAGGGTGCAACTATATCAGGAAGATTTGGGTGATAATCCAGAGATTAAACCAAGGACAGCCCGACAACAACAACAACAAAAAAAATGAAAAAACACTTAAGCAAGACACAAGGACAGACTTCCAGTTCACCAATGGCAAACAGTAGGGCAAATGAGGATGAAAAGGC
>NW_022900927.1:472738-474186 GCF_012274545.1 Fukomys damarensis | reverse complement strand
TACTAAATATGTAAGGTCATATCTACGTGGGTTTGATTACAGAAACTAATAAAGTATTCTCTAAATAATGAAAAAAGAATAAGATAAGACTATAAGAGCGAGAAGCAATTTAAATATGTTCAGGGACCATTTTCATCTCCAGAATTAAGGATTATTTTGATGTTACATCATTGCCTTTTCTCTTTTACTTTCCTTTTTAGTTTTATTTTAGGATTCCCTATTTTTAATGTTCATACAGAGATTTCTTTAACTGAAATACCAAATAGTTTCTTGGATGTGAAAAGCTATAATAGTACACAGGATCCTAATGAGACAATTAATAATTTGAAATAGGAAGTAAAGGGCTAAAGGTGTAAGGAAAGTGGGAAGGGTGGGGGGAAGGTAATAAGGGAGAGGAAAAAAATATGAGAAACTGAAAAAATGGAAATAAAGTGTTTGTAAATGGGGAGAGGAGGAGGGGGTGAAGGGAGGGCAGGGACAAGGAGAAAAATGAGAATCAAGACCTATTATGTAAAGGTACAGATCCCAATGATGAATGTAATTGTATTGTATACCTAGATTGTACCAATAACCTCAATAAAAAGAAAAAAAAAAAGAAAAAACCTCCAACCTTGGTTGGTGTATCCTGCAAAACTATCTTTCAAAATCGATGCAAAATAAGATATTTTCATGACAAAGAACACCTGAGAAACTTCATGAATACCAAATCAGCACTCCAAATAATTTTTATAAATATCCTAGAAGAAGACAATGAAGATCATGACTCCATGAGGCCTAACCAAGCAAATCCAATAGGCAAAAATTTAAAGTGAGAGGGAGAAAAATAAAAAAGAGTCAACAGCAGGAAAATAATATGACAATGATAAGACAATACATATCAATTATACCATCAGTATCAGTGGCCTACATTCACTAATCAAAAGAAATAGACTGGCAGAAAGGATTAAGAAGCAAAATCCAACAATATGCTGCAAACAAGAAATGCACCTACTTGAAAAAGAAACTCAGAGACTGAAAGTAAAAGAATAGAAAACAGTTCTCTCTTTTTTTTCTTTTTATTGAGTTTATTGGTACATTTTAGATATACAGTACAGTTACATTAATTATTGGGATCTGCGAAAGAAATCCAGAGGATCATGAACACCTATTTTGAGAACCTGCACTCTAATAAAATGGAAAACACAGAAGAAATGAACAGATTTCTAGATACTTATGAATTACCAAAGTTGAACGAAGAAGATAAAAACATTTTAAACACCCCAATCACAATCAGTGAAATTGAAAATGTAATTAAAAACTTACCAACAAAGAAAAGCCCAGGCCCTGATGGATTCACTGCTGAATTCTACAAGACATTTAGAGAAGAACTACTACCATTACTCTTCAAACTTTTCAATGAAATTGAAAGAGAAGCTATACTTCCAAATTCATTCCTGGAAGCAAGTATC
>NW_022900927.1:460383-470251 GCF_012274545.1 Fukomys damarensis | reverse complement strand
AGGGCAGAGGTAAGGGGAAAAAATGAGAATCAAGACTTGCCATGTAAAGGTACATGATCCCAACAATGAATGTAACTGTACTGTATCCCTAAATGTACCAATAAACTCAATAAAAAAAAATTATTGGGATCTGGTACCTTTACATGACAGGTGTTGATTCTCATTTTTTCCCCTTGTCCCTGCCCTCCCTTCACCCCCTCGTCCCCTCCCCATTTACAAACACTTCATTTCCATTTTTTCATTTTCTCATATTTTTCCCTTATTCCCTTTCCCCTACCCTTCCCACTTTCCCTACACTTTTAGCCCTTTTCTTCCTATTTCACATTGTTAATTATCTCATTAGGATCTTGTGAACTATTATAGTTTTTCACACCAGAGAAAGTATTCCATATTTACACATGTGTGACTTATTTATTTCACTTAGGAGTATATCCTCAAAATGTATCCATTTGAGTAGTGTTCCATTGAATAGAAAAACCACATCTTCTTTATCCCGTTTCCAGCTATTCCTCTGCTGGGTATATTCTCAAAAGAATTAAAAGAATCATACCACAGTGATATATGCTCACCCATAATAATAGTGGCACAGTTTGTAATAGCTAAAACTTGGAAACAGCCCAATTGCCCAACAACTGGAGATTGGATAAAGATGATTTTTAAATATAAAATGGAGTACTACTCAGCCATAAAGAATGAGACACTAGAGATATTTATAGCGAAGTGGATGCACATTGAGGCCATACTCAAGTGAAATTAATAGAACACACATGTGTAAATACTGAATAGTTTCTCTGGTGTGAAAAACTAAAGTTGTAAATAAGGATCAAAATGTGTAATCGATAGTGCGTAATATGAAGAGAAGAACAGAAAAAGTGGGAGAGATAGGGGAAAAGGAAAACGGAAAGGAAAAAATATGTGAAAAGGAAAATCATGGAAACAAAGTTTGTGTAAACTGGTGAGAGTGGAGTAGCTGAAGGAAGGGCTGGGGAATGGGGAAAAATAAAAACCAAGATAAGTCATATAAAGGTACAAGATCCCAATGATAAATGTAACTGTATTGTATACCTAAAATGTACCAATAACTTAATAAAGATTTTATTTTTTTAAAATTGAATGTATTGGTACATTCTAAGTACACAGTACAGTTACATTCATTACTGGGATCTTGCACCTTTACATGCCAGGTCTTGGTTCTCATTTTTTCCCCTTGTCCCCACCCTCCCTACACCCTTCCCTCCCCTCCCCCTTCAAACCCTTTAATTCCATTTTTACATTTTCTCATATTTTTTTCCTTTTCACTTATTCCCCCTTCCCTATCCTTCTCACTGTCCCTACACCTTTGGTCCTTTTCCTCCTATTTGCTAATTGTCCCATTAGGATCTTGAGTACTATTTTAGTTTTTCACACCAACTTAATAAAGATTTTTAAAAAAGTATATAGGACAACCGGTCCTCCTTCTGTCTCTCTTAGACAGAAGCTTTCTTTCTCTTAATAAATTTTTCCTACTCCTAAAATAAATGAATAAATAAATGGTTGGAGACTATTTCCATTTTTTCATTTTCTCATATTTTTTTCTTTTCCCTTCTTTCCTTTCCCTTCCCACTTACCCTACTCCTTTATCCCTTTTCTTCCTTTTTCACATTATCAATTAAGGGGGTGAAGGGAGGGCAGGGGTATGGGGAAAAATAAGAACCAAGATACATCATGTAAAGGTACAAGATCCCAGTGATGAATATAACTGTACTGTATACCTAAAAAGTACCAATAAGTTTAATTTAAAAAAAGAGTATGTTCTCAAGATGCATCCATTTAGCTAGAAATGCTTCAAGTTTATCCTTCTGTATGGCAGAGTACTACTCTGTTGGGGAGGAGGGGGTGAAGGGAGGGCAGGGGTAAGGGGAAAAAATGAGAATCAAGACTTGTCATGTGGAGGTACAAGATCCTAACAATGACTGTAACTGTACTGTATCCCTAAAATGTACCAACAAACTCAATTAAAGCTGAAAAAAAATCTTTATCCATTTGTCAGTTGATGGGAATGTGGGCTGTTTCCAAGATTTAGCTATTACAGACTGTGCCACTATAAACATATGTGTGCATATATCTTTGTGGTATGATGCCTTTAATACCTTTGGGAATATATCAAGAAGAGAAATAAATGGGTGAGTGGAAACTCTACTTTTAGATTTTGATAAATCTCCCCACTGATTTCAACAGTAGTTGCAGCAGTCTCTACTCCCACCAACAGTGGAGAAGGGTTCCTTTCTCCCCACAATCCTACCATCATTTTTTATTAGTTGATTTTTTGATAATAACCATTCTTACTGTAGTGAGATGAAATTTCAGCATAGTTTTAATTTGCTTCTCTTAAATGACCAGTAATGTTGAACATTTTTAAATATATTTATTGCCACTTCTACTTCTTCATCTGAGAAATGTCTGCTCATTTCAGCTGCTCATTTTTGGATTGGGTCTTTAAATTGGGGGGGCCTGAATTTTTTTAGTTTTTTATTAGATATTAGTCCTTTGTCTGAGGAATGGCTCACAAAAATATTTTTCCATACTGTGGGTTTTCTCTTTACTCTGGTGGTGGTTTCTTTTGCTGTGCAAAAGATTTTGAATAAGATGAGATCTCAGTTGTTGCTTCTTTTTGATATTTCCAATGATTGGTGCTTTTTTCCATAAAGTTTTGCTTATACCTACATCTTCAAGAGTTCTACCAATAGATCTTTTGGCAGATTTAGTGTTTCTGTGTTAATATTTAGATCTTTGATCCATTTTTATTTTAGTTTAGTGCATGGTGAAAGACATGGGCCTAATTTTAATCTTTGGCACGTGGAAAGCCAGTTTTTTCAGCATCATTTATTAAAGAGCCTATCTTTCTTCTAGTTTGGGGCTTAACTTGGTCTTCTTTTTCTAGAAGTTTGAGGTTCAATGTTAGGTTGTTTATTTGCGCTCACACTGTTTTTCTGATATGGAAATTCAAAGCTATAAATTTCCTTCCTAGGACTGCTTTCATTGTGTCCCTTAAATTCCAGTATGTTGTATTGGCATTATCATTTAATAGTACAAACTGTCTAGTTTCTTCTTTTATTTCATCTGTAGCCCATTGGTTGTTCAGGAGGTTGCTATTTAATATCCATGTGTTTAAGAAGTTGTTGTTCTAAATCCTCAGTAACGTGGGAACTAGCAGAAATAATCAACAACTGGGATCTCATCTTATTAAAAAGCTTCTGCACTGCAAAAGAAATCATCAACAGAACTAAGAGACAACCTACAATGTGGGAGAAAACTTTTACCAGCTGCTTCTCAGACAAAAGGCTATTATCTAAAATATATAAAGAACTCAAAACAACCAGCCCCCCCAAATATAAAGACCCAATTCAAAAATGGGCATCTGAAATAAACAGACATTTCTCAGACAAAGAAATAAAAGCAGCAAGTAAACATATGAAAAAACACTCCACATCACTGGTCATTCGAGAGATGCAGATGAAAACAACACTGAGATTTCACCTCACCCCACAAAGAATGGCTGCTATCAAGAAATCACACAACAACAAATGTTGGCACAGTTGTGGGAGAAAGGAACCCTTCTCCATTGTTGGTGGAAGTGCAGACTGGTGCAACCACTATAGAAGTCAATAGAAGTCAATATGGAGATACCTCAAAGAACTAGGATTAGAGGTTCCATTTGACCCAGCCATTCTTCTGTTGGGTATCTTTCCAAAAGAATTAAAAGAATCATACCACAGTGATATATGCACACCCATGTTTATAGCGGCACAGTTTGTAATAGCTAAAACTTGGAAACAGCCCGTCTGCCCATCAGTTGGAAACTGGATAAAGAAGATGTGGTTTTTCTATAAAATGGAATACTACTCAGCCATAAAGAATGAGAAAGTAAATTCATTCATAGGTAAATGGGTACATTTTGAGGATATTCTCCTAAGTGAAATAAATAAGTCACACATATGCAAATACTGAATAGTTTCTCTGGTGTGAAAAACTAAAATAGTACTCAAGATCCTAATGGGACAACTAGCAATGTGAAAGAGCAAGAAAAGGACCAAAGGTGTAGGGACAGTGAGGATAGGGAAAGGGGAATAAGGGAAAAGGAAAAAAATATGAGAAAATGTGAAAATGAAATTAAAGTATTTGAAGGTGGGGAGGGGAGGAGGGGGTGAAGGGAGGATGTGGACAAGGGGAAAAAAATGAGAACCAAGACCTGGCATGTAAAGGTACAAGATCCCAGTAATGAATGTAACTGTACTCTCTACCTAGAATGTACCAATAAATTCAATTTAAAATAAAAGAAGTTGTTGATCTTTCTTTTGCCATTGACTTATATTTCATTGCAGTGTGGTCTAATAATATGTATTGGTTAATTTCAATTCTTTGCATTTACTTAAGCATGTTCTATAAGCTAGTAGGTGGTCTGTTTTGAAAAATATCCTGTGTGCAGCTGAGAAGAATATGTATTCTGATGTTGTGGGGTGGAACACTCTGTAGATATCTACTGAGTCCATTTGTTAAAAAAATTTGATTCAAGCCTGGCATGGTGGTGCATACCTGTAATCCCAGAACTTGGGAGGCTGAGACAGGATGATCATAGAGAGACTGTGTCAAAAAAAAAAAAAAAAGTTTGTTTAAATTTTGTTATTTCTTTGTTGATTTTTTTTTTGTCTAGTTCACCCGTCTCTTTGTGACAGTGGGGTATTGAGGTCCCTCATTACAATTATATTAGTGCTTATTTGATTTTTTATATTGATTAATATTTATTTTGTATAGTTGTGTGTGCTGATATTTGGTTATATATATTTATGATTGTTATCCTTCTGCTTAGTTTCCTTTATAGGATATAGTGATCTTTGTCTCTCTTAATCAGTTTTGGTTTGAAATCCACTTTGTCTGCCAATGGAATAGCTACCTCTGCTTTTTTCTGAGTTCGTGTTGCATGTAGTATTGCTTTCCATCCTTTGACTTTTAGTCTATGAATTTCTTCTTTAATCAAATATGTTTTTTATATGCATCATATTGTTGAATCTTGCTACTTGATTCATTCTGCCAGTCTGTTTCTTCTGATTGGTGAATTGAGACTATTTACATTGATGGTTATAGCTGATATTTATTGACTTATCCTTGTCTTTTTTTCTTTTGGTACTGGGGATCAAACTCAGGTCCTTGTGCTTGCAAGGCAGGTGGCAGAACCACTGAGCTAAATCTCTGGCCCCTTGTCAAAATTTTTTGTTGTTGGTTCCCTTTTTCTGCCCTCTGTTTAATTGATTGACTCGCCTGGTGGATTCATTCTTTTGGGGTTTGTGGAGTTGTAGCCCTCATTGTCTCTTTCTAGAATATCCTTTAGAACACTTTGGAATGCTGACTTGGTTTTCATGAATTTCTTCAGGTGTTCTTTCCATGGAAGTATCTTATTTCTTCATCAATTTTGTGAGGTAGTTTGGTAGGGTACACCAGTATGGGCTGGAGGTTATTTTCTTTTAGGGCTTGAAATACTTCAGTTCTCCTTGAGGGTTTGTGTTGAGAACTCTGCTGTGATTCTGATGGGCCTCCCTTTATATGTGATTTGTTTCTTTTTGCTAACAGCTTTTGACATTCTTTTCTTGTGTTGAATTTCTGGAATCTTGATTATTATATTCCTTGGTGAAGTTTTTATCATGGCTAATTGGAGTTCTATATGCCTCACTCACGTGTATGTAAAATTCTTTTTCTCTGCTTGGGAAGTTTTCTGCCATTACTGCTATGAACAGGATTTTTATGTAATTTATGCTATCTCCTGCTTTTTCAATGACTCCTATCAATCTTACATTATTCTTTGCATCACCTAGAAGCTATTGGGTTGATTTTTTTCTTGAGAGTCCCTTGCTATTTTTAAGAGATATTTCTTTTCATAATCACTAAGTGCAATCCTATCTGTATCTGATAGTCTGTCCTTACATTGGCTTACTCTGCTGCATATATTTTCAACAGAATTTTTAATATGCTGGATATCAGTTTGAATCTGTTTCATGGATTCCATTTCTTTCCTATGCTGGGTGTACATGGTTTCCATTGTTTTCCTAAGCTCTTCTATTTTATTAATCTGTATCTGCTCTAGAGTCACTAATTATGTCTTTAATTATGATCATCATCTCTGCAGTTATCTGAGAAACTATTTCTGATTTGATTTTTTTCTAAAGTCTCATTCATTTGCTTTACTTCTACTGTTATTACTTCAGACAGTCCAGACTTTCAAATTGTTCCACCTCACAAGTTCACCTTGAGCCATGTACAGACATTCTTGTACAGAGTTGCAAAGGCTTCCTGTGGTCAGAGGTGAGCTGCAGTGTGTGGTTCAAGGATGAGAGTTAACCAAGCACAGGTTGAGGAAAGCTGGAAGATGAGTAGTGGGAAGAGCAAGAATACATGCAAAGGCCCTGTGTGGCTGAGACCCTGGCACACCTCAGGAGCGAGGAGATGGAGTGTGGTCTCAGCACAAAGGATGGGAAGAACTGGCAAGGACAGGTTACTCTTGTCCCTTGCTATTGACCACTTGAATGTAAGTAATGTCTTTCTTGAGATGTAATTCACACGTCACTCAACTAAAGTACACAATTCTTTGGTGTGTATAATATTCAGAGTTGTACAACTTCCATCCCAGACACTTGCAGAATACTTTAGTCTCCCTCCAAAAAAAGCCAGTACCCATTACCTTCACTTCTCAACCTCCCCATCCATCCCTTGTGGTCAGCCCCTCTAGATACCTTGAATCTGCTTCCTATTCCTATGGATTTGTCTGTTTGGGATATTTCCTGTGAATGGGGTAATTTAATGTGTGACATCTGTTCTTGGCTTCTTTTGCTTAGAGTAATATTTTCACAGTTCATTCATGTTGTGGCATATATGATTAGTGAATTTCATTGCTGAGTGAATATAGGTATTATTGTATGTCTTTTGCTATATAGGGATGTTGGCAGCTTCTAAAAATAGAATAAAACAGGCTCATATTTAAGATCATAGAAACATGAAATTATAACCTGGCTATTAATGGTTACTCTTAAAACATTTAAATGTCATTGGGGAATTATTAAAAATACCTAACTGTGAAATTTAAAATAGGAAAACACATGTATTCTCCTTTGAAGAAATAGTAATTCCAGCATTTTTTAGTGGTTAACTTTTAGAACATTATCAGAGCATGTAAATATAACACATTTTATAATTTAAATTGTGGAATGTTGATAGATTTGTTATATTTTCACCATAGTAAATAGAAATCAGTTTTAGTAATGGTACAGACTGTTTTTAAATTTTTGTCTTACACTTGGACCTATTTCTATAGAAAGGAATATGTAGGTCAAAGTTATCTTGTATTAAATATTTATAATCATTTCAAAAAATATGCAGTGAAATATGTCCTCTTTTTCTTTTTAAAATGCCAAAATAAAAAGAGAGGAGAAAAAAAAATCACTCTACCTCATTACTCCCTGGGTTTGCCTTTGGTGAACTGGAAGTTTGGGGTTGCATCTTGCTTTAGTGTCTTCACATCTTTGTTTTTGTTTAATTCCTGGGATAATGCTTGTAAATTGTATATGACAAGTAGCTTTATTGCTAATATGTAGAACCTTTAGGAAAGGACTACTCAGCAATGTTTTGTAGATGTAGCTGGCTTTTGAGTTTTGAGTCTGTTGCAAGATCCTACCTCTTCAATTTACTGGGAATGAGAAATTGCTGCCTATTTGGTCTCACCTGTGGTTCTTTGGTGCTGGCCTATGACTGACCGTAGGCTATCATAGTCTTGGCATACCAGGAAAAGCAACTGATTATAACAATTATGTCACATTGGGAAAAGTAGTACAAATCAGCAATAACAATAGCATCAAACACCGCCTAGAAGATGACAAACTGTGCTTATTATTGACTTGCCACATTTAACTCCATGAACTATGTGTGTGGTTATGTAACAAAATCTAAAACTAACCAAAAAGCTTTATTCTGTAAATACACCCTCAGAATGGTGATTTTACCCTCAGGAAGAAAATTTAAAAGGGATTCATGGGGCAGATAATAGAGAAATAGAACAAGAGGAAGGGATTAAAAACAAGGCTGGAGAACAAAGGAAGATTATGCCAACTTTGTGGAACTGGTGAAGAAAAGAATAGGGAAAGAGAAAAGGAAGAAAGAAAAATAGGAACAGACAGAACATAAACAACAGAAAAAACAAAACAAGAAAAGGAAAAAAAATGTTCAATTCAAGGAATGCCTCTGCTGCTGTTGGTAGACAAATTGAGCACACAGAGCCTAGATCTCTGTGGATTAATCTCAACAAGCCAACCATAGATTTATGGTGGGGTAGTGCATAATCCCACCAAGGTTGTATCTTTTGTTCTGATGCTCTGGCTGATTTCTGGCTGTGAGGCTGGAACCCTATTTGTTCAGCCTGCAACACTCCATTTGTCTCCTGCTGGCTTGAACTTGGCTCCTTGACCTTCTGCTGACTTGAACTCAGTTCCACCTCACCCTGATGGAGCCAGCCTGAAGCTACTCTGAGTTTCGAGCTCAACTGACTCTTCTCCAAGATGACTACCAGTCAATTGCCCTCTCCTGGGGGACATCTGACCCTGAATAACTCACCAGTGACTGCAGTCTGCTGTGGCCACTGCTCTATTCCACTAGTGTATTTCTCCATGGAGCCCTCTAGAGTTGCCAGTGGTCACGATGTGTCTGCAGGTTCAAGCTACCCTTCCCACACAGTGATTCGGGGTTCAAGGAGAAAGTGCTGCTTGCCACCTCCTTCTTGTTTGAAGACTCTCTTCACTTTCCCCATGAGCTTCAACTCTGGCTTCATATCCTTGCTGGGTCCTAAGAAACCAATTCCTTTCTTCTTCTCTTTCTCACACTGCTATATCCCAGTGTATGGAGCCCAAATCTTGGAGAGGCTGTTTCTCTTTACCACTCCATCTTCCCAGAAGTCCCTGAGTGATTTTAAATTCTCAGTTTTGCCTCAGCTCTCAGATGTTAAAAGTTTCTAAAAATAGCAGCTGCATTGCTGAGTTCAGCAACATATTTGCCATGGGCAAGGGATGGGATAAACTTCTGGGGAGGCACTGCAGTGTCAGAGACAGTGGGTCAGGAGAGGGAGAAAAGGCAGCACTTCCAGTGACAGCAGAGCTCACACCCCAAGCCTCAGCCTATCCTGACCTATCTCGCAGGACTTGCTGGCCTTGCCTCCCCAGTTCTTTGTTCAGGACTGCAGAAACCTGGAAAGAATCCCACAGGACCCTCCATCCAGTACCAATCCCTCCCTCAGCCTCTACACCCCAATTTCTACCCTTCCTTTGGAAAATATGTGGACCCAAGACGCTACTTGTTTCTAGACTTAATGTTCATATGGTTAGCAACACCAAGTGTTTTCTTATTTTTGTTCTCAGTACTGGGGATTGAAACCAGGGCCTTCTCACTGAGCCACATTCCCAGCCCTCAGTTTAGTTTTTATTTTGAGATGGAGGTCTCACTATGTCACTAAATTGTCTAGGCTAATCTGCAACTTGTAGTCCTCCTACCTCAGCTTCCCATAGTGCTGGGATTGCAGATTGTACCACCATATCCAGCTTGTGTTGTTTAAAAAGTTAAAACTTGTTTTACATTTGAAGTTGTAGATTCTTTAATATTAACTTTTGATCTTTATTTGACCATCATTTTCCAGAACAAGGGGCTAAACAATTGTGGATTGGTCTTCTGTTCCCCACAGGAAACATAAGAATGTCTCTTCTTCTTCTTCTTCTTCTTCTTCTTCTTTTCTTCTTCTTCTTCTTCTTCTTCTTCTTCTTCTTCTTCTTCTTCTTCTTCTTCTTCTTCTTCTTCTTCTTCT
>NW_022900927.1:424342-460068 GCF_012274545.1 Fukomys damarensis | reverse complement strand
TGGTACATTTTAGGTATACAGTACAGTTACATTCAACACTGGGATCTTGTACCTTTACATGACAGGTCTTGGTTCTCATTTTTTCCCCTTGTCCCTGCCCTCCCTTCACCCCCTCCTCCCCTCCCCATTTACAAACACTTTATTTCCATTTTTTCATTTTCTCATATATTTTTCCCTTATTCCCTTTCCCCACCCTTCCCACTTTCCCTACACCTTTAGTTCTTTTCTTCCTATTTCACATTGTCAATTATGTCATTAGGAGCTTGTATACTATTTTAATTTTTCACACCAGAGAAACTATTCAATATTGTATTTTTAGATAAATCACAAAAGGCCAAATACTTCTCTCTCAATTCTTTTTTTCATTTGTTTGGGTTTTGTGGGGAAGGGTTGAGGCAGGATCTATGTAGTTATAAAATTCAGGCTGGCCTTGAACTCTGAGTGATCCTCTGGCCTCAGCCTTCCAAGTGCTGGGATTATAGGCCTGTGCCACCACGCCTGGCTCACTTCTCAATTCTTTTTTTTTTTTTTTTTTTTTTATCTCAACTATCTAGTTCAGACTGCCCTGGAACTCACTGTGTAGCGCAGGCTGATCTCGAATTTGCAGTGATCCTCCTGCCTCAGCTTCCCAAGTGTTGGGATTACAGGCATGAACCACCACTCCCAGCTTGCTTCTCAATTGTAAACCACCAAATACCTGTTTTTTTAACTAATCAGTTTGTGATAGCTGTGATCCTCAAATCTTTTTTTTTTTCAAACACTTAAAAAAAAATACAAGATCATTGTAGCAAATAAATGCAATTTAAAAAACAGGAAAAAGCCGGGCATGGCAGTGCACATCTATAATCCCAGCACTCAGGAGGCTGAGGCAGGAGGATCACTGTGAGTTCAAGACAAGCCTGGACTATGTAGTGAGTTCCAGGGCAGTCTCAACTACATATTGACACTCTGTCTCAAAAAACCAAATAAATAAATAAATATTAAAAAAAAAAAAAAGCAAAAGCCTCACTGTGATCAAATCACTAATCATCTGGATTCAGCCTTCTCCAGCATAATGTCTTGGTTCACCAGCACTGCACAGACAGAAGGTATCTCAGAGATGCCTCTCATCACAGGTGCAGCTTCTGCAAGCAGCAGGCAGGAAAAAAAGGGGCTCTGCTGATACAGTTCTATTCCTCAGCAGACTCCTCTGCACTGTGCATCATCTCCATCTTTATCCTCGAAAGAGTCTTGACTGTTGCTATCAATAAAATAATTTTCTTCCCCAGTCTCTCTTCTACTGTTTCTTCTTCATTAAAGCTTTATCTTCAGTGAAACTCTTCATCTCTTGATTGTTGAAGTACTCAAACTCAAATATTTTTCCACTTTTGCCTTCCTTTGAAACAAACTCATCAGATATTCCTGGTGCTTTTAGTCTGTTAGAATAATGATTTTATGCTGCTATTCTCACATTTTTCTGAGAAACTCTTTCAAATAGTAGTGGCCTCATTTTTAATTTTTCTTCTCTTTCTTCTAGTTCTGGTCAGTATTCTCTCATACTTTCCTTTTCAGAAATATTTTACTTTGGATCTAGATATTTGAGCTTAATTTTGAAGTGGGTCATAAACCTTAGCCCGGGTTGTCAAGTTTCTGCAATTTGTTTATTCTCTTTTTCTGCCTATCTAAGATCTGATTCCTTTCTCTTCCAACATTTTCTTTTCCTCCCATGATCTCCTGATGGCTTGTTCTCGTCCTCTGGATAACATTGCAGTCTGCAGCCACAAGACCTGGGCTTTGGAATGGCACTTCTTACTGGTGACCCATGCCTTGGAGACTAGGGCAACATGTTTCTTTCAAATTTTCTTCATCTGCCAAAATATTCTCTCTGTCAGCAGATTTACTTGAGGATGCACAAACATAAGTGACCTGCAGACTGTGGAGAGTTTGGGATGCTTGTGTTCTGAGAAGTGTTTCTTATACTCCTCAGGAAGGTTTTCAACATCAGGAGTCTGGGATCTTGCCTTGTGTTTATTGTGTAATTTTCCAGCCTGTTCAGGACCCTTGTGGTTCCTGACATGTTTGTGACCTGGTTTATAAGGCAGAGGAGATGAGTTCTGTAAAAGCTACCGGGCTATCAGTTCTAATATTTCTAAGGAGCTCTTCTTTTAATTTATCACTAGTAACAATCAAGGCATGGGTCTGGCTTTAAATTGATAGGTTTTCTTTTTAGACTTATACAAGGTCTCTCGGTTGCTTTTCCTGGACTGCTTGCTTCTGTTCCTCGCTTACAATGAATACAAATGTCTTCTGTGAGACCAACAGAGTTTCTTTGTTTTTCTCCTTCCTAGCCCTCCTCCTTTCTTCATTTTGCTTAACAAGCTTATGACAAAGGGGAAGAAGGACACTCATACGAACTGGATTACCTGAGAGTTTCTTCTTACACTCTGAATCTTCTTTGCTTTTGAGCAGTTTATGTACTATTTTGGTATCTGATTTAGATTTCATGGCCTTTTCTTTTTTCTTCTGTTCTCTAATCATCATTTGAAAAAGCACAGGTACTGTAATTGTGGGCACCCATTCTCTTGGTTTCTTCCTTGTTTTTTCAGCTACTTGGAAGTCAGTATCTTCACTCTGAATATAATCTCCCACACGTGTGTCCACGTGTTGCTGATGAGCTCCTCGGCCTAGGCCATCGTTTTATTATTCCTGGGATGCTCTTTTCCAAGGTTGGGCAGCTCTTCTTCAGAAGAAGAAATAGTACACAAGGAGGAAGACTGGCCTAAACCTGGCCTCGAAAGTGAGGTCACTTACAAGAGAGGGTGGCAGGAGTGATTTTCCGATACAGAACTAGAAGATGCTAGGAATATCTTCCCTAATGGTTACTTGATCAGCTTCCTTTAAATTTAATTTATTCTGGTACATTGTCTAGAATTTTGCGATAGTCTCTATGTGAGCCACCTCCGGCTCTTCTAGTTTCTTGAAATACTCTTCATTCGAGTGGCACACATCAGAAAAGCTCACTATATCCCACGGTTTATACTTTCCAGCATAGAAGAGTTGGTGTTAGAATCAGCCGATGCCCGCTCGGGCCATGACACCGCCTCCTCTCCTCCTCCCGCCTGGGTCGCCATGGGGTCTTTACTCTCATACTGGGCGACCCGCGCAGTATGATTTACCGGATTTACCGGCAGGTGGAGCTGAGCAGCCACCAGGCCTCCCGGTACGAGGCGGCCATCACCATCACCCCGCCTTTGAGGCTCAAGAGCCAGCAGCAGCCCCGGCGGGTAAGGTGACAGCTTCCACTGACCTGGCAGCTTTTCAACATAAGAATTTCATGGAATGAAGCATCACACAAAAGAAACTACATTTACTATAACTAAAAGACTTGCAGGTTACAAGGTTAGAAGGGGATTTTCCAATTTATGTCCTGAAGGCATTTTCTAATGGAAAAGCTATGGAATCTCATGACAGACGGATTATCTGCAGATAAGCAACTAAAACTTTCTTTGTAAATAAGAAGTTATTAGACTAAGATTATTGACAGTTTAGTATACATTATATGGCTTTGCAAGGTTAGGAGTTACTGCAGGAAATAATTTTTTCTTGGAAGAAAGTAAATATTTTTTAAAGCTAGTCTTAAATATTTTTATATTTTATAAAATATATTTCATTCAGTCTCAAATATTATACATTTCTAAAATTAAATGTACGTATGCAACAAGTAGGTTGCTTATAATTAGGAAATGGGTGGAGAAGAAAATGAACAGAATATTAACATTTGGGGCCAAATACATAAATGAATCTTTATGCAAAAAGGTATGAGACAAACACAGATCAAAGACTCAGAAAATTTTCGTTTTTAAAGAAGCAGTGCAGGATTTTATGCTCAAAGCTTATTGTCACTAATGCTTTATATAAAAGCAGATATATAACAGCAAACAATTTTATGCTTTAACTAATTTGTGCTAGACACAGTGGCGCACGTCTGTAATCCCAGCACTCGGGAGGGTGAGGCAGGAGGATCACTGTGAGTTCCAGGCCAGCCTGGGCTACATAGTGAGTTCCAGGTCAGTCTCAACTACATAGTGAGACCCTGTCTCAAAAATAAAAAACAAACAAAACAAAACAAAAGAAACACTAATTTGTTAGCTGGACATGGTGGTGCACACCTATAATCCCAGCACTTGAGAAGCTGAGCTGGGAGGGTCTCCCCATGTATGAGCCTGCCTGGGCTACACAGTAAAACTCTGTCTCAAAAATCAAAACAAGAACACAATAGTAATATGAAAATAAATAAATACATAACTTTTTTTTGGGGGGGTACCAGGGATTGAACTCAGGACCTTATGCTTTCACGGCAGGCACAGTGCCACTGACCTACATCCCTGGCCCAATAAATACATAAACTAATTTGTTATCTTGGATAACATGGAATAAGGAACTCACCATGGCCATAAAATCAAGGGACTATTTTCACTGCCTTTTGTAATGTTTTGCATTGCAGCTGAAGTTACTATTGTTATTATTATTACTATTTAGAACATAAATCCATTTCACCATTTCCCTAAGTCACTTTCTGTAGCAACTCTACATTGTGCCAGAGACATTGCGCTTTTCTGTGTGCACTTCATAAATAAGACTTCTGGATAATTTGCAGATGTGAACATCAGAAAACAGGCAATCCCTTTCTTAAACCTCTTCACAATGTTCACTGTAAATTATACTTATTCTTGGCTAAGTATTATACATTTTAGTGAGTACTGTATTCCATTTATGTTATACACATTTTTTTCCAGATTTTTAGTTCTACTTTTCAACAGAAAGTTGTGACTGAACTTTACAAAAATACTGGACCTCAAAAAGTGATCAGGATCAATATCTAATGGTTTGCAGTTACTACATGATTAAATTTAAAATTTAAAATTTATTTTCATTTTTGATGTCTTTCAGTTTTTTTAAAGATAAACTTAAAGAATTTAAACCAGCACATGGACCAATTTTCTAGTGAACCTGAACACCAGGACTTAAATTCAAAGAATTAAAGAACTGACTAAAAAAAAAAAAAATCTGCAGTCATAAATTCCTTGAAAACCATAGAGAAGACCTCACAAAACAATGTCTTGTTCCCAGTGAAATGGATCCTTTCTTTATCTACTGTCAAAAGACTGAATTAGTGTTCTACTCAGCAAGACTCTTGACTCAGATTTCGACTTGTCTTTATTTTCCCTTAATGAAAGGTGTCTGTGACTCTTTACCTTTGAAGAAAGAAGAAAAACAGAGAAGAAAATCTACTCTTCAAGAGGCCCAAGGGCAGCAGTGAAATATCCTGGCAAGCTAGAAAGAAGGGTGGCAAGTCCAGTGTTCACTGGTGACTCTGTCATAGAGACACAAAAGAGAAATCAGCATGCAACAAAAGACTGGCCTCAATTTTCTACCAGTGACTGTCTAGAAAAGCCCCAAGGCTGCTTTCCCTTAGCAAAAGCCCTCAGCTCTCCAGACTGCCCTAAATGCTGAACTCTGGCAGTCAGCTTCAACTTCTGTCTTCCAGTTCCCCTTCACACCAGTGCAATGCAGGTGGCGGCCATTGCAACCGATGTGATCCTGCTCCTCAGCATGGGCTGGAGGTCTGAATCTCTCTGCTCACCCACTGTGTTTTACAGAGACTGCTGGATCCGACGCTTCCCGGGTCTCCTTGTTGACCTGGAGGAGTCTCAGAAGCTGGGAGCACAGCTCTTGAAATACTATTCTGAGAGCACTGGCCAGAAGTGTAGTAGGAGCTGCTGTCTCAGGAAAGATGGTAAGAACTAATGACACCCTGGAGCACAGGTCGGTGGATAGCGAAGACCCAGCGAGGAGCCCTGGGCAGAAGTTAGTGGGAGGCCTGGGGATGAGGGAAGAAGAGCGGACCACTGAGGCAGCCACAGGGTGGACTAGAGACAGCTCTACTTAAAGTCTGGTAATGTCCAGAATGCTACAAAACCCTCAGGAAACAGAATATTCTTTTCTGCACAAGAGTGTGAAATGAAAACATTTTCCCCAGAGCTAACGCAGAATATTTTTTGTAGCCCAAAATGCTATATGTATGATTTCAAAAATGTGGGAAGTACTGAACAGGAACTTAGACTGTGAGTCATATTTTGAAACATACAGAATTATACATAAAGTAGCAGATTTTTATTAATCACATTTTTTGAATTTTTCTAATAGATTCTTTTCTGTAACTTGGAATCTAGGTGAAAACACCACCCATATAATATAATCAAGGCTTTCAACTAGGAAAGCTTTTCAATGCTGCAGAATTTCAAGTCATAATTGCCTAAATACTTATTTTTTCATTTTTCCCATGATTTTAAAAACAATTTGGAAAGACACAAAAACAACATAGCATTTTAAAGTAATTGTCTTGCTTGGTTCACACCTTTTTATTATGATTTGATACCAACTTGTTAATCTCCAATGCCTCTTATCCAATTACACATTTACAGTTTCTGAGATGAAACTTGGAGCTACCTGGAGAGAGAACCAAATTGTCAAGGGACCACACTGTGAGGAGCTGCCACAGGCTAAGCGCTCAACAGTTAGGCACAAAGACAGAGATTAATTTAACAGCAGGGAATCTTTTTGAAAAGATAGAGATCCAGATTTCCACTTTCCAGATGTCTAATCTCAGCAAGTCTTCACTGGGGTAGGTGTAGGAAGGGCAGTACTTTTTCTGACTATCCCTGACTCTCCACACCAGAGAGGCCGATGGTCTCTGGTTTTTCAGGGCTGCTATAAACATCTTTAAAAGTTTGTGATCTCTGGGCCTCTAATGGCTCCCTGTGGCTTTCTTCCTTCACAACAGGAAAGGGGAAGAGGGACATCCCTGTTTTTATCTGGCTGCCAGAATTTTAAACTGCACAATCTTGCTCAGAGTTGGAACTCAGTATGCTTAAGGGGTACCAGGTTCCTGTAATCCTGTCACTAAGGAGACCAAGCAGGAAAACCATGAGTTCACGACCAGTCTGGGCTATATGGTGAGACCCTGTTGCAAAGCAAAACAAACTGTTCTTTACAGTATCAACTACTTTCTTAGCATAGATTCAAATATCTTGAACTTATTTTTAAATTTTCTTTACCTTAAAATTTTATAGCATAGTCCTCAGAAACTATATTTGTAACCTGTAATGTATTATCAATGCTTTTGTTGTTGTGTTATTTGTGTCATTAAGATTGAACCTTTGAGCTCTATCCCAGCTGGCTTTGTTTTGTTTTGTTAAGTTGCCCAGCCAGGCCAGCCTCAAATTTGCAATTGTCCTGCCTCAGGTAGATGGTATTACAAGTAAGGGCCACCACACCTGACAGCACTGTACTATTAATTAACCTTTGTCCTATTCTTTTTCCTTCTGGAAAAATTAATTTTTTTGAGACAGGGTCACACTATGTAATTCAGGCTGGCCTTGAACTCACAGTGATCCTCCTGCCTCAGACACCAAAGAGCTGAGACTACAGTCATATGCCACACTCCTTCTGGAAAAATTAAGAATGTAGAAATCTGGGGTTGCCCCAGAATGAACGGTGGAGATGCAGCTCCCCACAGTCACCCGGATGCCAGCACAGGACAGGCTGTGCAGTCCTAGTTTCACAGCCATTGGCCCATGCTCACGGGGTCTGCTAATCACTCAGTCCCTCTCTAATCCTACTTTAGTAAATGACCTGATTACCTTTGGCCTATGGATGGATACATTGTATGCTTCTGACTACAAGCCGCAGGCATAAAGTTGTGTTGCTTTTTAGGGAGGATAGATCGAAGATTTGCATGAACAAATTTGACTTCAGATACTCCAGAAATAACAATATGCTTTAAGAAGCAAATCTGCCTAGAAAAGGGGAGACCACATGAGCCAGTGCTAGAATTCCACAGTAACATCCTTTACCGGTCACTGCCCACCTCCTTCAGTGACCCTGGGCTGGCTTTCTGTGGGATGAGGTTTTGCACTCAGGGCCAGTGTGTGTTGTGTGGTGGCACCGGACTTCTCCCATCACTGCCTCTCTTGTTCTTCCCATCATTCCTGATGTCATTACAACAGCTGCCCTCTATTTTCCCATTTCATCCTCTGGTGGGCCTCCAGAACCCTAGCATTCTGAGAGCACACTGCATGAGAAATCTGAGGTCTCAATCTCAGAAGGTTCCTTTAGTCAATATTTTCATGAATGTAAAATACTGGGAGTAGAAAATGATTCTGCATATGCTTTGTGGAAGGGAATGCATGAAAGATTATTCAGGGAAAATCACTAACTGCTTTCTTTTCCTTTCCTTTTTTCTCTTTTCTAGTACTGGGGATTAAACAGAGAGCACTGTACCAAATCCCCAGCCTTTTAAAAATTTTATTTTGAGATAGAGTCTTTACTAAATTGCTCAGGCTGGCCTCAAACTTATGATCCTCCTGGATCAGCCTCCTGAGTGCTGGAATTACAGGAATGTGAAGTCTCCCAGCAGAGGCTTTTTGTTTACAAAAGTGATGTTGGGCTAGTGTGTCTGAGTTGGAACCCTAGCCCACACTGTGTTCCTCATACCTGGTGTGTACTTTCACTTTTGCTTTTACCCTCTTCTCTTTGTTTGACCCGTTTGCCTTGCAGAACTGGTTTCTCCCATACTCATTTCAAATAAATGTTTTGCACTGTTAAATAAAATAGTGATTTTTAAAATATTATGTTATGGCCGGTGATTTGGCTCAGTGGTTTCACCACCTGCCTCAAAAACACAAGGGCCCGAGTTTGAGCCCCTGTACAAAAAAAAAGTCAAAAATATTTTGTTATTGTACTGTTTTGTAAAATGTCTACATACATTCTAGCAAGATAGGGTAAATCCAGTGTTCCTGAAAGAAATGTAGGTTGCTCAGTGCTTCTCAGACTGGTAAAACTCAAGATCACCTGCCATGGTTCTTTGCCTCTCTCCTTTCCAGTGTCCTGTAACTTGGCTGTCTTCTT
Organism: Fukomys damarensis; assembly: GCF_012274545.1. Lineage (NCBI taxonomy): Eukaryota > Metazoa > Chordata > Mammalia > Rodentia > Bathyergidae > Fukomys > Fukomys damarensis. Next base: position 451,119 of record NW_022900927.1, on the reverse strand, counting down.
TCATGACCCAATTCACGACAGTGTCAACTGCCTCCACGTCCACTGCCCAGCACTAGAGAGCTGCATACTGGAGCCTGGAACCAGTGCCATTTTGTACAACATAACAGATGGTAAGATGATGCATTCCAGGGCTTCCGAAGAGTGTTGGTAGTACTCTAGAGAGGAATACAGCCTAGAAACTGGCTGGCAACATTTCTGTATGTGTCCCTCAGAGCTCTTCCAGTGACCTCTGTCAGGAAATGGTTTGGTCGTCCAGGTTAGAAAAGTGAAAGGAAATTCCCTTTAGCATGGCACATTCCACAGTGATGAGTTCATTCCAGAGGACAGCAATTAGATGCAACTGAGTAAGAGCTGAAGCACTGAACTTCATTATTTCATGAGCAGTCAGCAAAAGCCAACACAGGCATTTCTACTGCACTGGCCCAGGGTGTCACCACAAAATAAAGAAAACATTAAGTTGTAATTTTGAGATCTGTGCATTTGGCATACACAGCTTCTTCAAAGATGGAAGTCAAGGACCAGTAAACTTACCCTGGAGATATATAAATATATATCAGCATCTCACTGGTCCTAATATAACCAGTGTGTTTTATTCTAGAAAAAAGATACATGTTTAAGTGGTTTTTGCCCATGTACACAATCTCAGAATGCACATTGTGACTTGCCATCATATACACAGACTTGCCATCAAATACAAAGGAGATAAATGTCTTTGTTGATTTGTGTTCACTGAATACTGAATGTTCCAGGCTGGACTCGACATTGTGGAAGATTGCAGCCACATCTCTGCCCTCATGTTCCTTATAATCTCATTGATATGACAACTCTTATAATTAGTGTAAAACATATAAATGCAAAAATGTGTGATAATGCCTCTATGCAAAAGCCAGTGCAAGATTACAGAGGCAAAGGCAGAAAGGAATGAATGCTGGCATGCTTTCCCAGAGAATAAGAATGACTGACTCTTTGCTAAGAGGAATCACTGGAAAGCTGTTCAGAGCTTTTTTTCCCTCAACACAAAGCAGTTCTGTGGCTTGTCTGAAGTCTGGGGAAAAGGGTGAGTACAGAGGTACAGAAAATAATCAAACTTGGGTGCTGAGGAAGATGGATTTTTGCATTGGAGGCCAATCAGGGTTACTCAGTGCAACTTTGTCTCAAAACAAAATGAGATGAAAAAGTGATCAAAATACTAAAACAAAGTAGGACTCTTGGGGATTGGAAAAAGATGAAGTTTAAGGCTTTGCTCAAGATTGATTAGTTTACCTTTTCAGGCTCACTTATTCAACTTTGTTTTAAAGTTGTATTGTATCTCACATGGTGACTGCTTGTACATTTCTTACACTAACATTCAGGATTGCTGTGCAGGGGCCTGGTACACTCACAGTCCTCTTGGATGGCATCCAATTTTTTACAGCAGAAAGTATCCTAGGAAGTTAAGATAAATTCAAATGTAGCCCACCTTGCTTTACCCCTTCCTTCCTTCCTTCCTTCCTTCCTTCCTTCCTTCCTTCCTTCCTTCCTTCCTTCCTTCCTTCCTTCTTCTTTCTTTCCCTCCCTCCCTTTCTTCTTCCTTCCTTTTTATAGATTCCAGTATATTTCTAAAGCTTTCAGAAATTTTCACTGGTAGAACTTGAATTTAGTTCAATAACTCATAGTGGCAAAACTCATATTTCTTCAAACTGTGCCTCAGGTTTTCCTTTTGAAATTAAAAATAAAATGAATGCTATCTTATTTGCCTTTTAGGTATAGATCCAGATTTGCTGGTTTTTGGGCAATCACCTTCTACATATCTAAATACCCATTCTGCTAAGTGGGACAAATTGAAGATTCTAAAAGCTATGAATTTATATGATATGAAACAAGCCACCAAAATACATCATGTGCTGCCCTCAGTAGAGGCTCTGTCATCAACCACACCTGAAGATTTTGTTGTAAACACAAACCGTAGCAGATATCTCAAGGAATTAGCGACAGATTTGGCGGCAAGATTCATTTCCCTGAATGACTCCATTACCAGCAAGGCAAATATGGTGTCACCAAGTGCCAACTTCGTCAAATATCCATATAACAAGACTATTTCTCCTTTCTTTGTGCCCACAGACACAAAAGTTCCTCACACGCAGGTTCCACTCCAACTTAACAGTAGCAAACAACCACTGAACAAAACCAAGGGCTACAACAACAGAAACCACATGTCCGAGAATGATGATGGGGCAGCATAACTTCTGACATCTGGCTGGCTTCTGTGGCCTTGTGCACCTCTGTCGTATTTCTTTGCTGTTGTATTCTTTGCTGTCCAAAGCAACAGGTCCAGTGTAAATGAGGACAGAGAAAACCAGGATCAAAGCAGAATATGTAATATGTTGAAGGAGAACTCTTTAGAGCTGTGGCCAGATTGCAAGTCTTCAAAGGTTTCATTTTCAGTTTTCTATAAGACAAGGGCAGTTTGGCTTAAAAATATAATTACACAGGATGCCCGCTCCTACTATTCTTGCAGAGGCTAGTGCTTTATTAACATAACTGCTTTCTTAGTTATTTCTATTGCTTTTGATAATCTTTTTTTTTTTCTCCCGGTACTGGGAATTAAACTCAGAACGTTGCGCTTGTGAGGCAGGCTGTGGCACCACTGAGCTAAATCCCCCACCCTCTACTGTTTTTTGCCCAGGTTCCAAGTCAGAGCCTGAAGCTGTTATTTAGCACTATGTAAAACACAACTCAGCTGTACTGAGTCTTGATAGCTCTGTCGTTTAGGTGTACTACTACTGCATAATATCAAACTATTATACCTTACTCCTGTCTTTACACAGAATAAAAGTGAGGTGAAGAGAGGGTAAGCATCTTGGCTGAAGTCACACAGGCAGTCATGAAGCCAGGACCTGATGTAGATGATCTAGCTCAAAAGCCCACAATCAAAAATCACTGCTAGAGCCTCTGTTTTTCCAATAAACATGAAAAACGACAATATTGTACCATCATCAAATATCTCCGAGTCAAGGTCAAATTATTGTCACACAGGCAATAAAATCATTTAGTGGTTTGAGCAAAAAAGCACTATTACAATTACCAAATCCATAAGCTAATGCTTTCTGCTTTTTATGTTCAACTGATTCAACTTTCCCAATCCCCTTCCTCTTATTTCCTGAGGCAGAGGCATTTCAGTTAGTTATGTATTGAGCTTTTTGAGATTTCTGTTGAATAAAACTTGAGAAATTTTGCTTACTTCCTTCACTTTACACAATGTTTTCTCAGGTGTAAAGACTATTTCTACACATTTCAGCTCTGTCCCAGTCTTATACCAGACTTATCTTCTAAATCTTATGCTTCACCCTCTTAAATATAGAATACCACGTTTCAAGATTGTAATGATCTCAAATTTTACGCCCTTCACCTCATTTCTGAAAAACAGACAGTAGGCATAAAGAACACACTAGGGAAAATCCTATTACAAGATTAATAAAATAGTCTGGTTTCCTCAGATGTTGAAACAAACTGTCCAGTGGCTTAAAAGATGTTCCTTTCCCCAGGTATTGTATTGATACTGGGTAGAAAATATTTTGACTATTTTAAAAATACACACACACACACACACAATCATTATCAGGGGAATATCAACTACAATAAAAATCTGATTTAAAAATTCTATCAATTTACCTTAACCTGCTAACTGTTCATAATACTAGGTATCATAATACATTGTATTAATTTCTTCCCTAATGTGTTAGGGGAAAAAATGTCTTCTACTGGTGTATGGAGTATATCAAAATTTAAATTATCATAAAGTCATTACCATTAATGTATTTTTTATCATACAGACATTCCTTGCTTAATGACAGAGTTCCACTCCTGAGGCAAAGTTATTAAATGAATGGGTCGCTGAATGAGGAATTGCAGATATGTTACAATATTCAGAATAAGGAAATGGTCACAGGAAACTCCAACTTGATGACTTTTAAAAATTGGCATAACTCTTAATGGAGTACTATAACGTATAACAGCATAAAACTATAGTACTGTATTGTACAATAGTCAGTAAAAATTACAGGACTGTATAAACAAGATGTACTGTACCAAAAAAAAGACTGAAGTTCCATAAACAAGATGTACAAAAGTGTAGCAAAAAAAAAAGACATTCAAGCTAACATTTTAGTCATTGAATCCTTCACCGTCCTCATCAGTGGCATCAGCGTTAGGGTCAGGAGATGTAGAAGGCCTGGGTAAGGGAGACGACGAAATAGAAATGGAAAAACTGGTAGTAGAAGTCTGGAGTTTTCAAAAAGTGCTTTTTTGCTTCATGAACTTCACGATACCATTGTAAAAGTTCACTCATTTGCTGTTCTACTTTTGTGAACTATTCAACATTTGGATCCATAGCCTCTAGTTATAACAGTGCATTTGCTTCTTCTTTTTTTTTTTTTTTTGGTTTTTTTGAGACAGTGTCTCACTATGTAGTTGAGACTGACCTGGAACTATGTAGCCCAGGCTGGTCTTGAACTCACAGCAATCCTCCTGCCTCAGCCTCCTGAGTGCTGGAATTATAGGTGTGTGCCACCATGCCCAGCTAGCTGTATTTGCTTCTGAGAACATACTGTAGACGGTATACATGGATTCACTGGGAAATCTGTGATTTCATGCCAAGGATTGAATACAGAAGTAGAAAAAGGCACCATAGGCCACACCACCACTCATGTTGTTTTGGTTGGTTGGTTGCTGGCAATGCTGGGAATTGAATCTAGATTGTCATACATGCTAGGCAACTGCACTAATATGGAGCTAAATCCCTGACTCCCTAAAATTATATTTACATAATTTCGGAAGCTGTCTTTGCCAGTTATTTGTACATTCAGTATTTTTAAATATTATTTACTTGTAAGTATGTGTGATGGTTAACTGTGTCAACTTGAGTAAGAAACACCTAACTAAATTGGATACACACAGCTCTGGGTGTACTGAGGACAGAGGACCCATTCTGGATGGCTCTTGGCCTCCTGACACAGACCTGCATGGCCTTCAATTGGAGTCTTTGGATCTCCACTGCGAAGACAGCCCTTTTGCACTTTTCCACACCTGACTCTGGGCAGGCCTTGTAAGCAAATCTTATAAATTCTCATATACTTGTATGTCTTGCACTGAATCTGTTTTTCTAGTAAGTATTGACTTGCTTAGAGGTCTTCCAATGAACTATAGTTACTAAGAAACAAACTGCTACTCTCCTTGGGACTTTTGATAATTTTTTTTTTTTTTGGTACCAAGGATCAAACTCGGGTCCTTACCCTTGCGAAGCAGGTGCCTGAATCACTGAGCTGGATTCCCCGGCCCTATTTTACTAATTTCTTGAAGCTGAGAATTTCATAGAAATAGCCATAATTTGAGGAAAATATATTTACCTTTGCAAAGAAATAAACATACTCCATCTTCTACAGCCCCAAATTTGTCTTTAAGATAACCTAAGTAATTTGGAGTAAAGAGGTGACTCACACCAGTTAGCCCCGAGGTGGAAGTATGTGGGGCTAGAAACTCCTCTTACTGGAAGCCAGGACGAAAGGGAATTTCTAACTAAAATTTAAAGGTGTATTGTGGCAGGAGGATTGCCACAACTTCAAGACCACCCTGTCTCAAAAAACAAAACAAAAAATTGAAGATGTTGGGGGAGGGTGTATTTCAAGACTTAGTGATGGCCACTGGCCCACTCTGAGCCTGCCCTAAGTTTTTTTGGCATTTTATTTCCTCTTGGGGGGGGGGCAGCAGATGTGCCAATGGAACAACTGACTAACCTGATCATAGATGAAACTAATGCCCAGGACAAGAAGGTAAGCCTGGCAGCACCAGGGAGAAGACCAAACCAGACCGGCAGCACTAGCTCCAAGAAAAGCCCAGAGTGATTGTAAAATGCAAAACCAGCATAGGGTTTTACTCCAAAAGTGACTCCTTCTCACAACAGGTTAGCATTGGAGAAAAAATCCAGTGCAGTTCTCACCGTATTTCAGAGAGTTTGATCAGGATCCATTTTGGGAAAAGGTTAATTGTTTAAGACTGAAATACAGAACAACAGAATAACTTCACTTCAGGGTTTCCAGTGTTACCTAACAACAGTGACAAGGTGAGAGCCACAAGAGACAGTAGTAGAGATGGTACAGGCTAGATGTAGAGCACCTGACAAGTTTAAATTCAAGCCACGAAGGATACGGGGCCTTGACCTCCATGGTGAGAATGTAGACGTGGCAAGTGTGGGTTAAAGAGGAGGCTGGATCTGAAGATACTGGCAGTAAGTCCAGCAGTCTGCTTGAACCCCTGGTCCCACTACCTACATTCAGTAGAGACATCAGTGGTCTGATTGCTTTCACCATGTATCAATGTGAGCAAGGACACACTTTGGCTCGAATAGTCACAGCAGTCTAGGACATAGAGAGGCTTGTGGAGCCAGGGGGCACTCACAAACCTGCAGTTCCTAAAGCTAGGTGGAGAAAACCATATCTTGCTGGTTTTCAGGACATTAGATACTGTAAAAAAGTACTCATTCAAAATAGAGAGGAATGTTTTTTGGACTAATTTCTTATTCATTGGTTTTGGGTACTTGGGTTTTTTCTTTTGTTTTGTTTGTTTATAGTTATTTCTTAATTACATATGTGTAGTATATGGTGTACATATGTTCAGTATATAATGATTACATTCCCCACAGGCAGCTGCAACATGTACGTAACACAGGCAGTTGCTACATGTACATAGCTCAATTTGGGGGGCATACCAGAGATCCAACTCAGGACCTGGCTCCTTCGAGACAGGCAGTGGCACCACTGAGCTAAATCCTCAGCACCTCTCAATCATTTTTTTTTGGTACCAGGAATTGAACTCAGGTCCTTGTGCTTGTGAGGCAGGCGGCAGAACCACTGAGCTAAATCCCTGGCCCTCTAGGAAATGATTTTGAGAATACTTCTAGCATTTCAGTTTCACTATAGAGTTTGAGGAATGCTGGGATTAGATTTCCCCCAAAGTTCTTGTAGAATTCAACAAAAAATCCATGAGGTCCTTGGTTTCTCTTAGTTGGTAGATTTTTCTATTTTTTCTATCACTTCTTCAATTTCATTGTCTGTTATTGAATTATTCAGGGTTTTTATATCTTCTTGGTTTAGTTTTGCTAATTCACATGTATCTAGGAATCTATTCTAAATTTTCCAATTTATTGTAATACAACTTTTCAAATAACTTATTAATAATATTCTGAATTTTGGCAGTGTCTATTGTGACTTTTTATTTGAGTGTTTTCTTTTATTTGTTCTGGTTAAGATTAGCTAAGGATGTCTGTTTTATTCTAAGAACTAGCTCTTCATTGTTTCTTAAATTTTCAATTTCATTCATTATTTGCTCTGATCTTTATAACTGCCTTTTATTAGATTTACATTTTAATTGTTCTTGGTTTTTTTTTTTTTAAGAACTCGAGGTGCATCATTAGGTTATTTGGGCTTGCTCTATTTTTCTTTTTTTAATTTTTAAAATTTTTCTGATATATACATTCACAGGTTTAAAGTTCCCTCTGAGGACTGCTTTCATTGAGTCCTCTAAGTTATGGTATGTTGTACTGGCATTATCATCTGATTGTAGGAATTGTCTAATTTCTTTCTTGATTTGATCAATTCAATATTTGACCAATTCAAGTAACCAATATTTGAGTGTACCTTTCATTTCCATGGTTTTGCACAGTTTCTGATTTCTTTTCCCACATCTAGTTTTATTGCACTATGATGTGATAATGTACAGAATAATTTTGATTCTTTTGCATTTAGTTAGTGTATTCCTTCTTAGTGATACATTGTGGGCATAACTAACTACCGGCCTTTGACTCTGTCCTAAGAACCAATCACTTATGTTTAATTAGGGAGGGGGAGATGCAATTTAACTGGCTCAGCACCTAGTTCTCTGGGAATGGGAAACAATATTTTCAATGACACAAAGGCAATCTGGATACTGGCATACACAGAAAACCAATTAGTAGCAACAACTATGCTGCCTTGGCAATAACAACAAAATAATAATAGCATGAAACAGAAACTGGATATTAATATACTCTAAGAAGCCATAGTGTACCACCCTTAATAACAGAAAAGAGATCTATAATTATAGCATAAACATTAACACACATCAAATATTTACCTACAGTAAATATTTACTAAACACAACAACTATACCTCCACTAAAGATAGAACTCAATGGTAATGGTATAGATTAACTATCTAAATATTAGTAAATTTTAATGGTTATACTAGTAAAGATAGAGGCAGTGGGTCAATGGGAGAATAAGAAAGTAAAATTTGAAAAATTAAGCTATGGAAGATGAGAGAAAAGTGAGATAAAGGATCCTAGGAGTAAAAACAAATTAATAGAATTAGATAAAAGTATCTGAAACGCACAAGGAAAAAAGATCAAAGCAAAGCAAAAGTGTAAGAAAAAAGAAATAATTCAAAGGAAAAAAAAAAAGAAAAATGGACAAAAGCCCCACAAATCTCAAAAAGCCAATGAAGAAAATGAGTTTAAAAAAAAAAAAAGTCCTGTGTATTTTTGGACAAGTGGTTTCTTTCCAGTGTTTGCAACTTTGGAATCCAGCACCTCAGCTTTCCGCATCCAGATGTAAGACCTCTAGATTTGTGAAATTCTTCTGTACCCTGGAGGCCCCTTCATCTGTACACCCCAGACTGTGGCAACTGTCAAACTGAGGTGTTTTCTTGTTTAATTCAGAGATGGGGAAAGCAATCAGACCACTGATCTGTGCTCAATGTAGGTTAGGAGTTCAATCAGACTGGTGGACTTACTGCCAGCACTTTCAGATCCAGCTGCCTCTGAAAGCCACACACACCAGGCCTGGACTCTCATCACGTTGTTAACTTTTGTCTTTTGTTGTTTTTTTAAAATTTTTTGTCACTTTTATCTATTAATTTCTTTTTATTCCTTAATAAGATCCTGTGTATCACCTTTCGCTCCTTGATCTCATCTTTCATTAATTTTTGACATTTTACTTTTTCCACTTCCCCATTCTTCACCCCCTCTAAATTTACTAGTATAACCATTAAACTTTGTTAGTTTTTAACTAGGTGTATAGTTAACACTATACTATTACTGTTGAGTTCTATTGTTGCATTTAGATTTTTTTTGGTAACGGGGATCGTTTTGGGTCCTGTGCTTGCAGCAAGTCAAAGTGGTGGAACCACTGAGCTAAATGCCTAGCCCTAGCTGTTGCATTTAGTAGATATTTACTGTAGGCAAATATTTGGTTTGTTTTAGTGTTTATACTATGTTTACAGATCTCTTTTCTATGGGTAAGGGTTGCCAAAGTGTTTAAGCAAATTCTTAGGCATACATTACTGTTTATGACAATATTTAGTTTGACTTTGATGCTCTTGTTGCTAATTCTGTTGCTGTCAGGGAGGCATAGTTACTATTAATTGGTTTTCTCTATATGTTAATATCTGGATTGCCTCTGTGTCATTAACAGTACTGTTGCCCACTCCTAGAGAACTGAGTGCTGGGTAATTACACTGCAGCCTCCACTCCCAAGTTAACAGAAGTGGCTGGTTCTTAAAGACAGCGGGAAGGGCCTATTAAGTATCCACACCCAGAGTGCAGCACTGGAAAGAGGACACAAAAGAGGTCTCCATATTAGCAACAAAGTCTTTCCAGTATAATCAACCTGCAAACCTCAGCAAAAAAATAAATAAACGAGGTGAGGCCATGAGTTCAACTCCTAGTACCATAAATAAATAAATAATAAAATTTTTATTAAGAAAAAATGAAAAAGGGCTGGAGATTTAGCTCAATGGTTCTGCCACCTGCCTTGCAAGCACAAGGACCCGAGTTCGATCCCCAGTACCAAAAAAAAAAAAGGCCAATACCGCCCCCAGAAAAAAAAAAAAAAAAAAAAAAAAAAAAAAAAGAAAAAAGAAAAAATGAAAACTCTGATGGCCTGGTTGATAACTAAGGCTACGTTTGTTATATCCCCTTAGAATGCAATCATAAAATCTTTCCCACATTACAATTCACCAGAACTTTTTAAAAGGTGAGTTTAACTTTCCAGTGTTATGAAATATTAGAATATTGGAATGAAATATGCATGTAAAGAAATAACTAAAGCTCTCCACAATTAAGAAAACAGATTTGCAACTGGACATGGTGGTGCACACCTGGGATCCCAGCTCTCTGGACTACATCCTAAGACCAATCCCCTCTCAAAAAAAAAAAAAAAAAACAGACACAGATCTGATATACTTCTTGGTTGCCTGCTTAAGCAGCTTCAGAGATATACAACTAAGAGGGGCTGGGGATTTAGTGTAGTAGCACGGCACCTGCCTCACAAGCACAAGGTCCTGAGTTCTATCCCTGGTACTGGGAAAAAATAAAAAACGATATGCAACTAAGTTTGAGTTCAGAAATGTCTGCACAATCAGTATAGCACAAATACTTCATAAGATCATCACTATAAGGATGAAAACCATATTGTAGGTATTGGATTAAAGCACAAGAATGTAATAAATGACAGAGGGTACTGGTTATTACAATTATAAGGTTAGCAACTATCTTTTTGAAGCAGTTTTGCATTAACCTTAGCTCTAAGATTTTGTTATTGAGTATCCACGCCTACACCTAAGTGTTCAGGTCAGTTAAGAGTGGGCCAAACTGCAAAAGAGGCTGTCCTAGGGGCCGGGGATTTAGCTCAGTGGTGCCACCGCCTGTCTCTCAAGTGCAAGCAAGGTCCTGAGTTCAATCCCCAGTACCAAAAAAAAAAAAACGGGGGGGGGGCTGTCCTGTCTTCTGATGTCAAGTTTGGAGGTGTTTGTAAAAATCACTCTCAGGTTTGATATTCACTAGAACCCAAGAACTCAATGAAAGGTATTACTACAGGGAAAATATAGATTAAAACCACCCAAGGTAAGCATGTACGGTAGTCTCAGTGCTCCTCTTCCTCTGGAGCTGAGGCACATTATTCTTCAATGTGTGGAAACTGAACAAAGCATTGCTAACCAGGGAGGCCAGTTTGAATCTCATAATCAAAGATTTTACTGGGGCTCCTTTGCCTAAGTATGACTTATGGCCTGAATACTGTCTCAGCTGCAAGGGGACTGACACCACGTGACCTCAAGCCCTCACTCTGGATCACACAGTTGTTTTTTATGGCAGGGCTGGCTCCATCCTGAGCTTTCGAGGGTTTCTTCCTAAATAACTATGACATACATTGGCTTCTAGAGGCTGAGGGCAAAGGCCAGATCTGTCTTGGGGAAGGTCAAGATCAGTTTTTTGGGCAGGGTGGCAGGGCAGTGCTACTTGGGAGTGAACCCAGGGCCTTGTACTGAGTGGCCCCCAGCCCTCTTAAAATTTTAAAACAGTGTCTTGCTAAGGTGATAGGTTGCCCAGGCTGGGTCAAACCTGTGATCCTCTTGCCTAACCCTTCTAGAGTGCTGGGTTTACAGGCAAGCACCACCACACCCAGCAAGGCTGAATTCTTTATTGCACATCACTATTTCTTTCCTCTGTACTTGTGTAATTACACAAGATGTACCACCCTAAACTTGACATCTTATATGTTCTCAAATGACCACCTCTTCAGCTTTGACTTTGTAGTGCTTCTTTCAACCTTGTTTTCCTTCTCCAAATGAGTGCTTAAATGTACTGAAATACTATGTGTGGGGTGCGGGGTGGAAGGGTATGTATTTTACTAGGGAATGAAACCGGGGCCCTTACGCTGACCTACATTTCCTGCCCTTTTTAAAAAATTTAGGTCTTTTTTTTGAGACAGGATCTTGCTTATGTAGTTCAGGCTGGCCTTGAACTCAAGACAATCCTCCTGTTTTAGCTTCCCCAGTGCTTGGCATGTGCCACCACACCCAGCCAACACCACACCCAGTTAAATTACTCAAATTGGGTGGAACTTGGAATACTCAGGCCTCAGGCTTCCAGACTGCTGGATTTTTTAAAGTACACTCTAAACATAATCAAAAAAAGCATTTTAAAATCTGTCCCCACTATCTCTACCCAGTGCAACACAACACAGCCTTCCTTTTTGTACCTTAAGCCATATTTTCATCCTCTATTACCTGCAGTATTTTGGCCTTAGCAAATCATACTGTGTGTGCATACATATATGTGTGTGCATGTTGCACTGGGGTCTAAACCCAGGACTTTAGCACTGAGCTCCATCTTCACCCCTTTTTTACATTACTATTTTTTTTTAATTTTGAGACTGGATTCTGCTAAGTAACTAAATTGCTCAGGCTGGGCTTAAACTGTCAAAACCCTGCCCTGGCAGAAGAGAAAAAACTTCCCAAGCAATGCAGCTACACATCGTGCAAGATGTGAAGGATAACAGGAAGCCAAGGCCCTGGTTCAAGATAAACAGCTCACGCCATGCAGGAATACCTGCAGATCTAGATACCCCTGAAGGCTACCAGACTTCTGCTCCAGAATAAAAAACTTCCTCCACTCCCAAAACAAAATTTACCACTCCTCCTGGCACTACCTGTCCTCCCCTCCCCAAACTCCCCTATAAAGTTTCCCCCTGGCAAAGTCCCAGGGTCAGTGGCTTTGTTGCCCTTGACTAGCTTGTAGCCAAGCTAAATATAAAACCTCATTTGTTGCTTCATTTTTGCCTACCTTGGTGGTCTCGGTCATGCCTTGGTTTACCCTAACAAATTTGATGATTCTCCCCTCTCAGCCTCTCAGAGTGCTGGGATTTCTGGTGTGTACCAGCACTTGGCCCATACCTTCATTTTATACAAATGCTTTACAAAATTGGTTTGGAATTCCTTTTGACTTTCATTTATATTCTTTAATTCTGCATGGCAAAATATATCTATTAGGCAAATGAACACTCAATAATTCCTTTACGATAATTTTAAATTAATCACCTGTCAACAACTTTGGAAGTGGCAAGAAATGACTTACAGATATACTTAAAAATACTGGGCCTGGGGTATAACTCATTGGTAGAGCACTTGCCTAGCAAGTAAACAAAAAAATTAATGATTTGGGAATGCAGGTACGGCTCAGTGGTAGAATGTGTGCTTAGTTTAAGTGACGCCCTGGGTTCAATCCCCAGCAACAAAACAAAACACTGAACTGGAGGCTAACTTCAATGGAATGTTTCTCTGGGCAATTTTCATTTTGTCATTTGTTCCATACTTCCTCTTTCCTGATCTGTGGCAGCCTAACTGGGGCATTCAGAGGCATCCAGCTCATCTCCAATTGTATTTTTTCTGCCAGCAAAATGAGCTCTAGAATAAAGTAGGATCAAACAGTTGAATCAACAGAAAATGCCTCTCAAAGGGAAGGATGGACAAACTTTTTAGATTGAAAATACACTCAAGGACCTGTCTGGGTACTGCATAAGATGGAGTGTGTAGCTAGCAGGCCAATAAACAGAGCTGCACTGCAAATCAAGAGGCTGGGTTCTTGCAGACATTTTCAGTAACTGGAAGCATTTATTCAAAAGCAACGCTAAATGCCAATTTGTGGTGAAAGAAATGTGGCTAGTGACAAAAATCACAATTAAATATATGTAAATATGAGTATTACATTGTCATGTAGAAATAAAACACTTTAGAATCTGAGAAATCTTGAAGATCTTCTAATTAGTCGAATTGTCTCAGTGAATAAATTAGCAAATTTTGAAATAACCAGCCATTGCACATTAGTATTACAGATAATTTTAAAATTAACTCTCGGGTGGCTTTTAAACGTTTTCCACTTTTACATCACATTAGATATTGATTACATGAAAGCGGATCTTCCCACTTCACAGCTTATGTTAGATTTAACAGTCTCTTCACTGACTCTTTGTACCGAGAAAGGGTAACTTCATTTTCCCCCTCATTCTTAAGACTAACAAGAGATTTTTGGTAATATTCAACCTCTTTAGTTCCAAGGAGCTCTTCTTCGTTTACTTCTGGATTTTTCTCAGCAGCGCTAATCTGGAGAAGTGTTTCCAGGACATTTTTTTTTGAGGAGCTATTTTCCCATATATATTCTTCCATTTCTGCTTCAGTCTTATTTTTTTCCCATTCTTCAGTTTTCTGAAAGAAAAAAATAAGTTCTGAATTCTGAAAAGTGTTACCAAAGATAATTTGTTTGTCTGTTCACTTATTTTAGTGAATAAAATAGAAGTCTGCGAGACATGGGCAGCCCCGGTCACCACTCAGCTGCACTCCACCTGACCCTACTAAGGACTGCTGGCCTGGGCCTGGCTGAAGGGCTGCATGGGGTTCTGTGAACACCAGGCACACAAGCTCTATCACCCCTCACTAGATCTGTCTACAAAAGTGACAACTGATTTGCCTTGCAAATTTCACTTATAAAACTATCCTGATTACCAATATATACAGAAAACTTTTGCAGGTTAAAATAATGGGAGTTGAAAGGAAACTTTATCATTGTACATGGTTGTGGGAATGACAGGGCAAAACAACTGATATCTTGCCAAAAATTGCCTCCGATGATGGACATGGAACTACAGGACTTAATGTTTGCCCTGCTGGATTTTGGGCTTGCTTTGGTCCCATTCCTTTGTATTCCCCTATCTGTCTCTTTTGGAATAGAAACGTCTGTCTTGTGCCATTAAATGCTGACGTGTTTAACACTCTTTTCATTTGTAAAGGGGCTTGCAGCTAAGAGTTTGCCTAAAATCTCAGAGGGGACTTTGGACTTTTCAGCAACACTGAAACTGTTAAGACTTTGGCAACTCTTAGAGATGGACTAAATGCTTTCTGCATAAAGAGATGCGCATGAGTCTTTGGTGGGGCTAGGGGTGGAATGTTATGGCTTCTGTCTGGATGTCCCCCCAAAACCTCATGCAGTCATAGAAGGGGGCTTTTCAGAGGTGGCTGGATCTAGAGTGTGTGATGGTGGGATCAAGGGTGTATGGTTACTAAATAAATCCATTGGTTAGTTTGGCATAGTTCCAGCTAGGATTAAGGGTGTGAATGCTACACCTGCCTAGGGCTAGCGGCCTGCATAAAATATAAACAGGAAGGTTAATGTGCTCTCACTTGCCTGCTTGCTGTGGACTCTTTCTCCTCTTCAATGCCCCTGTGCCATGTTACCCTGCCTTGAAACCAGCCGACTATGGACAGAAACCTCTACAAACTGTGAACCAAATAAACCTTTCCTCCTTTAACTTCAGGTGTCAGGTAGTCTGTCTCAGCAAGGAGAGCACAAAAGAGATGTAACATTCTGTGAAAAAGGAAGCAACAGGGCTAACAAATAATATGAGGAGTCAGTCGACTATGGACTGAAACCTCTACGAACTGTGAACCAAATAAATCTTTCCTCCTTTAACTATGGGTGTCAGGTATTTTGTCTCAGTAAGGAGAAAAGTAAACAAACAATAGAGATGAAACATTCTGTGAAAAAGAAAGCAGGGACTAAACAAATAATGTGCAATGGTTTACAGAAGTGGTGAATACCTGTCATGTTCTTTCCAAATTAATACACAATACCTGAGCATGGGTACTACAGAATCACTCACCATTCTGAGTAACAGCTTTTAACGGTGCTAACATATTACAACACAGGTACACTCTTCAGGCTGTCAGAAATATTGCTGTACCTCCAAACCACAATGAAAGAGCCCCAGCTTGAGCAGAGATCCAAGGCTCCTCAGAATTAGCTAAGTATATGCCAAGCAACAGTCCATGGTTCCACCAACTGCCACCCTCCTACCCTTTTCCTCTTTAGAAGAGCTCATTAAAAAATGAAAACAGAGGGGCCCCACCAAACACAGGCCACTGGGGCCACCCTGAATCAGCAAACCCACTTGGATCATTAAGGGCCAAGAAAGAGGTTCTACCACCACAGACCAGCAAGAAGAAATTCTCCTTCGAATCCTTCAAACTGAGCATCTTTCCTTAAAATAAAACAAAACTATGCAGGGTATCTTCCCTGATTTCCAAATTTCCAAGCCAAAGAAATCTGCATTCATAATTCCTGCATGTATGCCCCACCCTGCTGAACTGAATTTAGGGCTGGAACAGTGCCCTAGCTTATGCTTTAGCAATATCTTATTCAACTGAGAATCAAGTCTATGTGCCCTTTTCGTCTGGTAGGGAGGTGACAAGCTTGGTGAGGGGCGAGGCAGGGACTACTCTTCCTGTGCCTCTCCCCCAGAATGCTTTGCAAATAATTTCTGTCTTTGTCACTGATCTAAAAGAGATATTTTTCTTTTTCTTTTTTGTGGTGCTAGGAATTGAACCCAAGATATCACTTTAAAACAACTGTGATTAATCTGTTAAAGAAAACAGAGGGAACAAAGCAATATGAATTTTAAAATGAAGAATTTCAACACAGAAATGGTAACTGTAACAAAAATTCAGCTGGGTATAGTGGAATACACACCTGTAATCCCAGCACTCCGGGAGGCTAAGGCAGTATTGC
Source organism: Fukomys damarensis (assembly GCF_012274545.1). Taxonomy (NCBI): domain Eukaryota; kingdom Metazoa; phylum Chordata; class Mammalia; order Rodentia; family Bathyergidae; genus Fukomys; species Fukomys damarensis. The sequence continues at coordinate 434,715 of NW_022900927.1, read as the reverse complement.
CCCAGCCTTGGCAATTCATCAAAATCCTGTCTTAAAAGAAAAATCTAAGGATTTAGCCCAGTGTAAAGGGGACAGGGCTCAATCTCTGGAACTGGCATAACGGGGAAGGGGATATCAAATGATAATCTAGAAAGACACTGTGTCTGAAATTAAATCAATGGGTATGTATAAAAAGCACTCTGAATATAGCAGAAGGCAGAATTAGAGAACTCAGAGAATCAAGCTACATGGTGACAACAATCAAATCTGTACTATGAGATTCTGAGGCCTTTTTTATGCTGTATAATGAAACTCCCTCAAGGCTAGCCTGAACTACACAGTGTGATCCTGTTCCAAAAAAAAAAAAAAAAAAAAGCAAAAAAATAATTAACTTCCTCTAAGGTTTATGGCAATTCTATTCAACAAATCCAATACTGGAAGGATAACTCTTAAATATTGTAAACAAATAAAAATTTAAAAAAAGTTTTAAGTTTGCAAAAACATCTTTTGGGGAATTAAAAAAATTCATAATTTTGCTCTAACTTTTAACTGTAAAACCTACGGTGCTAAATTTACAAAAAGAGAAATAATTAGGCACCACGTATTTTTCTGGTGAAAGTCCATAATACCAACTATGAAGTACTTTTACCCAAAAAAAACTAGTGTCTGATTTAGCCTTTAGTTCCAACTATCAACTCAAAGGAAATATAAGTTAGAGATGCTAGCACATACATGTAATTACAGCACTCAAGCACAGCTTGGGCAATTTAGTGAGACCATGTCTCAAAATAAAAAATAAAATAAAAAGCTTAGGAACTCAGTCAGTGGGAAGACCCAGGTTCAATTATTAGACCCTGATTCAAAAGGAAATATAGGTAAAGTTATAAATGCTACATCATGGAGATAAAAATAAACAAAACCCAAATGACAGAAAAGCCTACAAAAAACAAAACAAACATAAAATTTCTTCAATAAATCAACTGCAAGAAAACAGACTGTAACCATTAAGAGACATTCTATCAAAACATATTTATCAAGGGGCTACCAATGTGCCTAGGTTTATGAGAAACAAGGAAGTATCATTAGGCTATTTTATTAGTCAGCAGGGGAGAAATACCTGACACAGTTTAAAGGAGAGGTTTATTAGGGGTTTCAGTACATGGTCAGACAGAAGGGCATGGCAGAGAACAGGTGCTAACCTCAAGAAGCACAGAGGGTTGGAAAGATCCAAGTAAGTGTCCAGGAACCAGCTGGGGTCCCCAAGGTCACACACCTATGGCCCAGCCAGACACCCAGAAGAGTGCTTTACTAATAGAGGGAGCTCTCAAGCCTCTCAAGTTGACAATATTAAACACAGACACTCTAGCTAAAAACTAATGTTTCTATGTCTGAATACCTTAGAAAAAGGTACATTTGGGCTTATTTATATTAAACTGAAGTTTTTCTTCAGATGAAATAAAAAAGTTCACTAAAGTAAAATCACCTTATTACTCAAACATGATACTGATACTAACAAATTAATTTATATGCCAATCATTCTAAATGAAGCTACTATTGGCTAAATACATTTTTGTTTTTGTGATTAAAATAATTCTTACAGGGCTGGGGTGGTTCTGCTGCTGCCTTGCAAATGCAAGGTCCCAAGTTCGATCTCCGGTACCAAAAAAAAAACCAAACAAAAAAAAACCCAAAAACTTACAGAAAATACCAGCAATATACAGAATTAAAAAGTAATGGGGCTGGGGATTTAGCTCAGTGGTTCTGCTGCCTGCCTTCCAAGCACAAGGACCCGAGTTCAATCCCCGGTACCAATAAATAAATAAACAAACAAACAAATAAATAAATAAATGAATAAATGAATGAATGAATGAATGAAAAACAAAAACAAAAAAACAAAAAGGCATCATTTTGGGCCCAGGGATTTAGCTAGTGGTTCTGCTGCCTGCCTTGCAAGCACAAGGACCTGAGTTCAATCCCCGGTACCAAAAAAAAAAAAAAAGTAATAAACTCCCATGTGCCAATGAACTCATGGCCTATCTTACTTCATACACACCTCTATGTACTGCCTCCTTCCCATGCCTTCATCAAATTATTTAGAAGAAAATACTGCCATCTAATTTATTATATATAGTTATTTTTCTTTAAAAATTAAGGAATACTTAAAATCCCTATTTAAATTCATTTGGTGGTGCTTTGATTCACAAGATTCTAACACAGGTGAGTTTTTCCATAAATTCAACTTAAAAGCCAGCAGTTGCTGTCTGCAGCTCCTTGGCTCGTGATAGTCACTGTGGCTGTCTGGCCAACACTGAAGGAAGCCTGACCCAAGCAGAGTACCCCCCTTGGAGCTTGACTCCAAAGAAGGAACTCAGTTTAATTTTGAAGTTTTGTCTCTCTCCTTGCCCCCTGCCCTTGGTAGCTGGTCGTATAAAATCTGTACTGAAGTTTACACCTTTGGAATGGGAGCCTGGAGGGGAAGAGGAAATCAATGTAGAGAGACAATGAGGCCCAACTCCCTAAAAGTAACCCAAAGATGAAGGGTCCCTGCACTGCCCCAGCTCCTACTCATGGCATCCCTGCCCTCTTAGCATCCCTGCCCTTATCTCTTCTGTTTATGTGAGCTTGAGTAGTCTGCGACTCTCAGGAGTCTTAATGGATATATGGTGCTCAGGAGAGAATTGGAAACACAAAAAGTTTAGAATTGTCAACATATATGATAATTTATATCACCTTGGAGAATATACAAAATGAGGGAAAAAAGAGAAAAGACAAAACTTGCAAAACATGTACATTTAATATATTTGGACTTAATTCCAGCAAGCAAACACTTCCACAAATGTAATTTTGTAGTTAAAATGGCTCAGTACTATTTGCAAATAAGGAGTATCTTTCCAAGATGGTACACTTAAAAATAATTTTGAAATAATATTTTTATATTTATGTGACTTAAAATGGCCTGTTTGTCATAATTTTCTTTTTATACAATTTTCCTTAATTTCAGTGCTTACCAGTAAAATGTTCATTGTCACACAAAGGACCTCTTACACAGGGAGTGAAGACTAAAAGGAAGCTGGGCATGATGGCACATGGCTGAATTCCCAGCACTTGGGAGGCTGAGGCAGGTAGACTGCTAGTTTAAAGCTAGTCTAGACTATACAGTGAGACTTATATAACACAAATAAATAAACACCCCCTCCAAAACAAACAACAACCCAAAGAGAAAAAGCCTAAAAAGAATAGTAACCCAGAAGTGAATTTTTAAATTAACTTTATTGGTACATTTTGGGTATACATTACGATCACATTCACCATGGGGAATTTGTACCTGTACGTCTTAGTTCTTTTTTTTTTTTTACCCCTCTTCCCTTTCCCTCCCATCCACCCCTCCACTCTGTCCTACTTACAAAAGATTTGTTTCCATTTTTTCCTTCTTTTCTTGTATTTTTTTCTTTTCCTTCTTTCCTTTCCCCACCCCAACTTGCCCTACCCCTTTGAATTTTTGCTTCCTATTAACAAGTGAATTTTGACATTTTTTTCACAAGCTGCAATTGTATGAACAGTCTAACAGAAAAGTTGGACAGTAACAAAAAAAGGAAAATATGTATACTTATAACAGTAAAATTTTATTTTAGTAAAAGACACACTGCCTTTATCCTCAAAATACTCACCCTTGCTTCCAATACACTCACTCCACCATTCCTGCCACTTTCTGAAGCACTGAAGAACTCTTTGCTGAGTGTCTGTCTTCACCAAGTGTGCACAAAAAGATGGCGAGTGCTACTGCCAAATGGTATCCAATGCATGGCAGGCTCATAAAGACATGATGTTGAGGGCTGTGGATTTAGCTCAGTGGTTCAGTGGCCTGCCTTGCAAGCGCAAGGACCCGAGTTCAAAACCCGGCACCAAAAACAAAACAAAACAAAAGACATGATGCTGTGTCCTCATCCTCCTTATTCACTGTATCTTTCTCTGTCCCAAAGTAAAAATGACGATGAATCAATGCACAAAACTGAAGCAGCTAGGACAGCATCAGAAAGTGATAAGAAGGATGGAATAAGTATGTCCCAACGGTGGCAGAATATTTTCAGGGTAATGAATGGCGGTATCTTTTACTATAATACAATTAAAAAATATAAATATTCACCATCTTGGGCCAGGGATTTAGCTCAGAGGTACTGCCACCTGCCTTGCAAACTCAAGGTCCCAAGTTCAATCCCCGGTACCAAAAAAAAACAACATTCACCATCTTTTGTGATCACAACTCACATAATTCTATCATCCAAAAATGGGTAAGTACTGGTGACACTTGTTGTGTGTCTTTCTCAATTCATTTTTAAAATGTTGCTATGGATAAATTTTAGCTTCTAAAATCATATCCAACACTGAAGTAGTCAGTTGTTTAAGAGTTTCTTTTATTAAAATGTAGCTGGAATTTAGTAATTTTAAGGCACAAACAGCATATTCAAATTACTTTGGGCAATTAAAAAATACCAGTGTAACCTAAAACTGATCATCATTAAGGCAAAATTTGATTATATTATCAACACTTATTTTAATACTTCAACTAGTAAACATTTCCAAATTTAATCAATATGGATGTAACACACATATACATAGTCTCTTTTCTTCCCTGCTTGCAAGAACAAAGCATGCCTAACCACAACCTCAGAAGCAACAATTTTTTTCACCCATGTGATCTTGTTCTTTTTACTGACTCAATTAGTCATTCATTCATTCACTTCATAAGGGAAATAGCATCCATAAAGGTCACGAAGGTGGAAAGTACTTAGAACATTCCAGAAAGTTAAAAACAGCCAGTAAGAACACAGCAGCAGAGGACGAAGCCAAGAAGTTACCCAATGCACACCAGGCATTATTTGAAGTCCCTTAATGGACTAACTTATTGAACTCTCACATAACCCTATGAGTTAGTGATTTATCATCTGTTTTACAAACGGGGAAACTGCCATTGAGTAATTAATTTGTCCCAAACCACACTGGTTGTTAGGGGCAGAACAGGTTTTTAAGAAAGAAAGACATTATAAAACGAATATCAAAAGAACAAAGTAATAACAACTTGAACTCATCAATCTTTCCCCCTCTTGAATTCGAAATTTAATACAAAGAAAAATATATACTAATTGACGGAATGGTCAGTATATTCTAAAGTAACAGAGAGCATAGAAATATCTGCGTCACTAAACACAAAATTGTCACTTACCATTTACAACTTCTTGAGAAATGAATCACAGTAACGTTCCAATACTAATCACAAGTAATTCAGTGTGCTATGAGGGAAAACAGCTTAACTATTAAAAAAAATTCCAAGGGATTTGAAAATCATAAAGTTGGGAGAGGCAAACATTCATGATGGATAAAAAAGTGAAAATTCTGATGCTAATTCTTTGAGGCATTAAGGTATTTTTTAGGGGGGAGCACAGTATTAGGATTGAACCCAAGGCCTCACACATATGAAGCAAGTGCTCTATCACTTATCTATACCCCCAGCCCAAGACTAAGCTACTAAACTGAGTATGTGAAGAAATTCAATTTAGATCTGTTTTAAAGCACATTTGCCAGAGGCTAAATATGCCAGGCACTGTACTAGATAATGATATAATAAAAATGAATGATATATAAAATACTTGAATAAAATTATCCAACTTAAGAAACTTTTGTTATCTGACTTTCCTGAACCACTCTTTTACAGTAGTAGATATATTTTAGGCAGTAAGATATCCAAACTTTTAGATTTTAAAAAAGCAAATACTAGTAATTCAATATTAAAGTCATCTAAAGATCTTTAGGACTTAATTTCAGATCTCTGTCTTCCAAAGCAAGTGCTTTTTCCTTTGTCCCAGTTTTTGTGTTTTAGTACAAGTCTTCTGCAAGGTGCTTCCTTCAAACATTTAACCTAATTTATTGTGGAAGATTTAAAAATTATTAAGCAAAAAATTAAATTTAGGAAGTTTTGTTGTTATCAGTTATGTACGATTTTAAGTAGGATCTATGTTCTACAAATTTAAATATAGTAGTATATAGATGTGACTTTTTTTTTTCTTGTTTTTTGGTTTTTTGAGACAGGATCTCACTATGTAGTTGAGACTGACCTGCAGCTCACTATGTAGCCCAGGCTGGTCTCGAACTCTCAGCTATCCTCCTGCCTCAGCCTCCTGAGTGCTGAGATTACAGGCGTGTGCCCCCATGCCCAGCTCTTTTCTTTTTTGTAACAACAGGAAACAAACTGAGGGCCTCCCTCATGCTGTGCAAGCACTCTACCATTGGGCTACATCCTCAGATTTTAATCATTCTTCTTTAGTCTACTCAAACAGGGTCTTTCAGCACTACCCAGGTTGGCTTGGAACCATGATCCTCCTGTCTTAGCCTCCCCAGTAGATGGGATTATAGGTGAAGGCCACTATGCCAAGTTGAACTAAATGTAAGGTGTAAACAGAAACAATAAATGAATCTGAAATTCTAAGAAAAAGGCTTCATGTTAGAAGTATTAACATTATCAGTCATTTAGTGAGAGCTCATTACTTGCTAGATAGTTTACAAAAAAACTCCAATCCTTCCAATAATTCCTAGAAGAAAACCATGCCTCAAAAGTTAAAACTGCTGAAAGAGTACACAGGCAGAAAAAAATAGAAATGGGATTAGAATTCAAGACTGCACGGCTCCAAATATTAAACTAATAATTTAGTCTTAAGCTAACAATATACAACACTAAAACATCAATCCAAATTTCTTTTCTTTTTTTTTTTTTTGGTACCGGGGATTGAATTTGGGTCCTTGCACTTGCAAGGCAGGCCACCGAACCGCTGAGCTAAAACCCCAGCCCATCAATCCAAATTTCTACAAGTCTCTGCTTCTTTAAACTGCTGAGGATAGTCCCAGTACTAATCATTCTCAGAATAGTCACTAGGCCTACATGCCCAAAGCTTTGTGAAATTTATGCTCACTGGAGTCTTGATACTTTCATATTTATACTGTTTTGAATATTATATAAGTTTTATCCTCATATCAAAGTCTAGAGGAACACTTTTTCAAAGGGGTTCCAAATAGTTTCCGCTCAATAGTACTTAAACGTAACCTCTGTGGAAAAAGTAGAAAGCCAAGGCACACAAATATTTGAGTATTATGTGCTCAGAAGCTAGCATATTAAAAACAAGAGTAATAGGTTAAATAGGGACTTTCTAAGCATTAGACTAAATCTCAGGTGATAACATCAATTTTAACTATGGAATCCATGCTGGTCAAGAAAAAAAGAAATTCAATTTAATAAAAACTATGTTCCAATAGCGCTGGAAAATTTCACAGCTCAACTGTCTTCTCATAAAGCTTCCTAATTGATGCATTTGTTTAGAGAGGACTACACCAATTTTAATGTAGGAATTCTTTAATTGTGTCTGTGTAGGACAGTTACACCCAGTTATTTATCTTATCATCAAAGTAATTAACATTAAAGATCAAAGGCTTCTTGCATTAAATCCAGAATATAAGCTTGTTTGGATTCTATGTCATGGGACCACAGAAATAATCAAGCAAGGCACTTTCACTGAATTTTTACTCCTGTTGTTTCCTGTGGGGTAAATTTCTTTTACAGGTTACTGCCAAAATAAATAAATAAAACTCAAAAAAAAAAATCAAGATACAAGTCAACTTTTAGAATTATTTAATTCTTCTTCCTTTTCTCATTATTTTTATTGGTACAGGGCTGGGGATTTAGCTCAGTGGTTCTGCCGCCTGCCTTGCAAGCACGAGGTCCCAAGTTCAAACCCCAGTACCAAAAAACAAAAAACAAAAACAAAAAAAAAACAAAGTTTATTGGTACACGTAAGGTATACAATGTTGTGACATTCATCATTGGAAATTTGTACCTTTACATAATCCATCTTGGTTCTTATTTTTTACCCATTTCCCTACCTCCCTTCAAACCCTCCATCCCTCCCTGTCTACAAAGACTGTTTCCATTTTTTCTCACATTAATTCCATTCACATCTTTCTTTCCCCTACCCCTCCCATTTCCCCTTCTGCTTTGCAGCTTTTCTTCCTATTGCAAATTATTTATTATACCTTTTAGTCCTTATTTACACTTTTAGTTTCTCACAATAGAGAATCTATTCGTATTTACACGTGTCCTGATCATTTCACTTAAGAATATCACCTCAATGTGCATCCATTTAGGTATAAATGACTCTACTTTCTCATCCTTTATGGCTGAGTTCTCCATTTTATAGAAAACCCACATTCTTTATCTAGTCTCCAGTTGATGAGTAATTGGGCTGCTTCCAAGTTTTAGCTATCACAAATTGTGCTGCTATGAACATGGGTGCACATATATTATTGTGGTATAATTCTCTGGAAAAGATATCCAGCTGGGGGATGCCAGGGTCAACTGGGACCTCCAATACTAATTCTTTGAGGTATCTCCATACTGATTTCCAGAGTGGTTGCACCAGTCTACACTCCCACCAGCAGTGGAGCTGGGTTCCTCTTTCCCCAAAGCCCCGCCAACATTTGTTATTGGTTGATTTCATGATAGCAGCCATTCTTTCTGGGTTGAGGTAGAATCTCAGTGTTGTTTTCATTTGCATCTCTTTAATAACCAGTGATGTTGAACATTTTTTCATATATTTATTTGCTATTTCTACTTTGTCTGAGAAATGTCTGTTCATTTCAGATGCCCATTTTTGGGTCTTTAAATTAGAGAGCTCTCATTTTAAAAATTTCTTTATATATATATTCTAGATAGACCTTTGTCTGAGAAAGAGCTGGTAGTTTTTCCCACATTGTGGGTTGTCTCTTCATACTATTGGTTGTTTTTCTTCCTGTGCAGAAGCTTTTTAATAACAGATTCCACTGTTGATTGTTTGTGCTAGTTCACAGGCAACTGAGGTTTTGTTCATAAAATCTTTTCCTACACCAGTGTCTTCAAGAGCTCTACCTAACCTCTTTTCCAGCCAGTTTAGTGTTTGTTTTAATATTATATCTTTAATTCATTTTAATTTTAGTTTAGTACACGGTGAAAGATACAGGTCTAGTTTTAATCTTTGGCAAGTTGAAATTCAGTTTTTCCAGCACCATTTATTAAAGAGGTTCTTTCCTTCTGTGAGGTTGTTTGGCTCCTTTGTCCAAGATGAGGTGGCTGAATGTGTCTGGAGTTGTTTCTGCATCTTCTAATGTGTTCCACTGGTCCTCAGGTCTGTTTCTTTGCCAGTGCCATTTTTTTTTTTTTTTAAATCACAGTAGCTTTGTAGCATAGTTTTAAATTGGGTATCGCGATACCCCCTACCTTGCCTTTATTGCCTAGAATTGCTTTTGCTATTCTAGGTCTCTTCTTGCTCCAAATAAATTTTTGGATTTTCTCAAGATCTATGTAGTATGCTACTGGGATTTCAATTGGGATTGCACTGAATCTATATAGCAGTTTTGGAAATCTGACCATTTTAACTATGTTGATTCTTCTTACCCAGGAGGCGAAGGGTCTTTCCATTTTCTTATATCCTCTTCAGTCTCTTTTTTCAGGGTGTTCTACCTTTCAGAGTAGAGGTCTTTGATTTCTTGTTAGGTGGATTCCTTGGTATTTTAATTTTTTGGATGCTACTGTTAAAGGGACTGTTCCACTTCTCTCTCAGTTAAGTCTGTTATTCGTATACAGGAAAGCTACTGATTTTTGTGTGTTGACCTTTGTATCCAGCTACTTTGCTGAATTTGGTTAAGTCTAGAAGACTTTTGGTAGAATTCTTGGGGTCTCCATCAGTTTTGAAAGATAGTTTTGCAGGGTATATCAAACTGGGTTGGAGATTGTTTTCCTTCAGGGCTTGAAATATATCACTCCACATTCTTCTTCTTATGTGGGTTTCTGTTGAGAAGTCTGGTGTGATTCTGATGGGCTTTCCTTTGGTAGAACATGATTTGTTTCTTTTCTGTAACTACTTATAGAATTTTGTTCTTCTGTTGGGTTTCTGAAATCTTAACTATTATATGCCTATGTGTAGATTTTTTTTTTTTTTTAATCATGGCTAGTTGGAGTCCTATAAGCCTCACCTATCTGTATGTCAGGTTCTTTTCCCCTATTTGGGAAATTTTCTGCCATTACGTTGGTGAATAGTTTTTTTTAAGTCTACTTTTTTCCTATGGATATAATTTCACTTTTTTTTTCTTTGTTAAGGCTTGTGTGGTATATGGCTTTTTTACCCATTTTACCCTTTTTTTTTTTTTGTACCAGGGATTGAACTCGGGCCCTTGCGCTTGCAAGGCAGGCAGTGCAACCACTGAGCCAAATCCCCAGCCCTGGTGAATAATTTTTTTATGTTGTCTGTATTCTCCTGTTTCTTTGAATCATCTGCTGGGTTGATCATGGTCCCTCACTATTTTTTTTTTTTTTTTTT
>NW_022900927.1:421154-424273 GCF_012274545.1 Fukomys damarensis | reverse complement strand
TGAGACAGGGTCTCACTGTGTAGCTGAAACTGACCTCCTGGAACTATGTAGCCCAGGCTGCTCTCAAACTCACAGCAATTCTCCTGCCTCAGCCTCCTGAGTGCTGGGATTACAGGCATGTGCAACCACGCCCAGCAGTCCCTTACTATTTTTAAGAGATTTTTCTTTTCCTAGTCACTAACTGCAATTCTATCTTCTATATGTGAAATTCTGTCCTCACACTGGTTTGTTCTGCTGCGTAAACTTTCAATGGAGTTTTTAATCTCCTGGAAATCTGTTTGCATCTGTTTGTTTCCTATGTTGGGATTCCATGTTCCTCAGCTCCTCTCTTTTATCCACCTGCTCTAGATTTATTAATCATATCTTGCACTACGGGCACAATCTCTGTTGTTATCTGGGAAATTTGTGACTTCATTTTTTCCAGATCCTCTTTTGTTGCCAGTCCAGGGAGTCCAGCTGGTTGAGGGTCAGATTGTTCCATCTCGTTTCCTTTTGGGGTTGCCTTAGGTGATCTAGAAGCCTGGTTTGGGACTTGTTTCTGTGTATTCTTATTTTAACAGATGCAGCCTGCTGTGCCTTTATTGAGACAGCTTTTTGTTCACCAGTGGTCTTCAATTCTCACCAAGCCAACGAGACACCTTTTCTCTGCTGCTTACGAGTACACCAATTTCTGGATTCAAACCACTGATGCTATGGGGTGGGTCTCTGGCTGAATGAAGCTTGTGCACCTGTGCAACTCTTTCCTGGGTGGGCCTAGGCTAGGTGCGTTTGCCCTAGCCGCTGGGATCTGCCTGCAGCTGCGCTGGTCTGGACCACACCACTGTTGCCCAGGATCTGTGCACACTCACCAACTCTTTTATGGGCTGGGCCTCTGTAGCTCTTTCCTGGGTAGGCCTAAGTTGAGCGGGCTTACCAGAGCCTCTGGGGCTGCAGTGGATCCCTGGCTGGGATCTGCCTGCAGTTGTGCTGGTGTGGACCACACCACTGTTACCTGGGATCTGCTATGGGGCAGATCTCTCACTCTACTTAATTGTTCTTAACTGTCTGTAAAATATAATACTGTGGACCTTTTGAGTTATGACTGGCCTGACATACAAACAATGTAGCTTACAACTACAATTTTAGTTTTAACTTATGACTGGTCTTGAGTTACAACCCAAATGTTAGATGCCTGTGTTTCCAGATGGACTCAGATACAGATTTAACCCTTAAAAGAGTTGTGGAAGGAACATTACAACATCCTTTTCTATGGGCCAATGTCTAAGGATAGATCTTCTCATACTTTGAAGACTGTAGAGGAACCTGAGCCTTCAATTGACCAACTTAAGTTATAACCAGCTATCACAGAGTTCACAGATCAAGGGTCCACTGTATGTTCAGTGTTAATTAAATTTTTAGCTACATTTACACATTTACAGTCCTTTTGTTGTTGTTGTTGAGACAGGGTCTCGTTGTGTAGGTTAGGTTGGCCTTGAACTCATGGGGATCCTTTTGCATCAGCCCTGAATAATGGGATAACAGGTATGCACCACACTTGTAGTCCTTTTTAAATTTTATTTACTTTTAAATTTTTTAGCAGTAACAGTTTGCAGGACATAGTGTTTCCATTCATCTTAAGGAGAAGGTACACATACTCAACATATCTTTAACACACTTTTATTTTTTATTCCCCTTCCCCTAACATCAGTCTCCTCTGTCTTTGTATCCCTTTCCCATTTGCTAATGATCTGGGTTTTTTAAAGATTACAGTAAGTCACCTGTAATCTCAGCACTCAGAAGGCTGAGGCAGGAGGACTGCTATTAGTTCAAAGCCAGCCTAAATTACACAGCATGACTATCTCAAAAAAAAAAAAAGAAAGAAAAAGATTACATTTAAGTCTCTGGCTTTATGAATGAGTTCAGTCCCAGGAAAATTTGTAAGTCCAATTTGTTCGTTTCTGACAAAGTGTGTCCTAATATATGTGTGAAAGTTTGTAACTCAAATGGGACTTATTGTATTCATACTTTGAGTTTCTCACCTAAGAGAAGTTACATGTTATTTAAGCAGGTGTCTGATTTATTTCACTTAGCATTTTGGTGTCAAGGTGCATCTATTTTCTTATAAATGACTCCAACTTAACCTTTATGGCACAGCAGTATTCTAATGTGTATAAATACATTTTCTTTATCCATTCATCTGTTGATAAATATATAGGCCATTTCCAAGATGTAGTTATTATGAATTGCGCTGCTGTAAATATGGATATGCATGTAACGTTGTGCTATGATACCTTTAACTTTTTGGGGAGAAGATACCTAGAAAGGGAACAGCTGGATCCAATGGAACTTCTATTTTTAGTTTTTGAGGAATTTCTGACTAGCACAAGGCTGAATGAAGGAGAGTTCCTTTTCACCCCTGCAGCTGTACCAGCATTTGTTAGTTTTTTGATGATGGCCATTCTTTCTGCAGTAAGATATAATGTTTCAATTTGCATTTCTCTGATGGCCAGAGATACTGAGCATTCTCCATGTATTTACTGCCCATTTGTACTTCTTATAAGTGCCTATTCATTTCAATAGCCCATTTTTTGACTGGGTATTTTATTTGGGGGGGAGTCTAATTTTTTTTTTAGTTCTTAGAAATTCTAGACATTACTCCTTTGTCAGAGAAGAAGCTAGCAAAATTATTTTTCCCATTTTAAGGTGTCTCTTCAATCTGTTGTTTCCTTTATTGTGCAGTGATCTATTGCCTCAGCCTCTTGAGTGTGGGGATTACAGACATGTAACACCACAGCTGGCTATTTCTCTTGCCAGATCTCTCTGGCTGTTTCAAGTACTACAGTGAACGGAAGTGGTAATAATGGACATCCTTGTCTTTTTTCCATATTTTAGAAAGCTTTTTGCTTTTCCCTGTTTAATAAGATGCTGGCAGTAAGTTTATCATAAAAGGCTCTTACCATGTTGAGATAAGCTTTTAATCATGAAAGGATGTTACATTTTGTCAAAGGTGATTTTTTTGGTCTTGCTTTTATGTGAAGTACTACATTCACTGATATGTGTATTTTGAACCATCCTTGCATTCCAGGGACAAAGTCTACTTGGTCATTATGTACAACTTTTTTTTTTTTTTTTTTTTTTTT
>NW_022900927.1:392844-421088 GCF_012274545.1 Fukomys damarensis | reverse complement strand
CGATCCTCCTGCCTCAGCCTCCCAAGTGCTGGGATTACAGGTGTGTGCCACCACGCCCAACTGATGTATGACCTTTTAAATGACTTTTCCAACTATGTTCATTAGAGACTGTGGTTTTTTCAGTTGAGTCCTTGTCAGTTTTGGAATCAGGGAATGCTACCTTCCAGGAATGACTTTGAAAATACTCCCACCCTTTCAATTTCATTGAAGTGTTTGATGAGTACTGATGTTATATCCTCCCCCAAAGTCTTTGTAGATTCAGGAGGAAATCCATCAGGTCTCAGCTTTTCTCAGATGGTAGGGTTTTTATGAGTCATAATTTTGTTGTCTCTTATGGGATTGTTCAGGGTTTTTGTTTCCTTGATTCAATTTTGGTACTTCAGATATGTCTAGAAATCTCTCCATTTATTCTATATTTTCTGGACTACATATTTTTCATAGTAGATACTAATGATCTACTGGATTTTGGTAGTGTCCATTATTTTTACCTTTTTCTTTTCTAACTGCATTAATACAGGTTTGTTCTTTCCTTTGATTTTTGTTTATTTAAGACAGTGTCTCATTATATATTCTCACTGGCCTTGGACAAAATACATACCCCAGGCTGGTCTTGAATTTGCAATGATCCTCTTGAGTGCTGGGATTACAGGTGTGGAACACCACACCTGGATTTTTCTTTTGGTGAATTTTGCAAAATGTTTGTCTATTTTGTTTATTCTTTTGAAGAACCAGCTCCCTGATTCATTGATTCTTTGCAGTTTTTTTCATTCAATTTAATTTCTGCTCTGTTTTTTTTCCCCTTCCTTCCTTGTATTAGTTTTCAGTTTGGATTATTCTTGTCTGTCTAGGACCTTGAGGTTCATCACTAGGTTATGCATTTGGACTCAACTCTGTTTTCCTGATTGAGGCATTCACAGTTGTAAGCTTCTCTGTCTGGACTCCTTTCATTGTGCCTCATTGGTTCTGGTGCATTTTTCCTGGCACGGTCACTAATTCTAGGAATGGTTCAATTTCTCCTTTGATTCACTAAGTATTCAGGAGTGTATTATTTAATGTCTACCTGTTTATAAAATTTCTGTGGTTTCTGCTGACTTCTAGTTTTAGTGTTCTATGAACTTATGATACACCTGAGATAATTTCTACTCTTTTGCATTTAAGCAGATTTTGTGGACTAATTTTGGAGAAAGTTCTGTATGCTGAGGATGTCTTTTGTTATAGTAGAGTAAAACACATCTACCAAGTCCATTTTTTTGATGGTGTGGTTATTTCTTTGTTAATTTTGTTTAGTTGATGTGTTTGCAAAGTTGGGGTATTGAAGTTTATATTGTGTTGGTGTTTATTTGGTGTTTTGTTAGCAGTAGTGTTTGTTTTATTAAGCTGGTTGCACCAGCATTTTTGTGGCTATATATTTACAACTGTTATGTCTTCCAGTTGAACTGTTCCCTTACTAATATGCAGTGACCTTCTTTGCCTCTTCTGATGAATTTTAGCTTGAAGTCTATGTCTGAGAATAAGACTATTACCTCTCTTTGTTTTGGGGTTATCTTGGTGCATGGAAAATTGTTTTGTACCCTCTGAACAGAAGCTCTGGAGGCACTGTGTCGCATTCTTTTGCCATGTTTTTTCTTTTGTGCTGAGAGATGATATCAAAAAGAGAATAGATACTTTATTGTTGGTATGACGAACTCTTTAGTTACTTTCTGTTTTCCTGTGGTATGATCTTGTCTATTCAGTTCAATTAGATCAGAACCAGTCACTCTCTTGTAGGGAGAATTTCTACTGGATATAACAGTGTTCACATAGCCAACCATCAATGATATACTTTACAACTTGTTTTTACAATTTTGCTCATTTATTAGTGCCCTTTCAGACTATACTGCTATTAGCAGTTAATCGGGATGTAGAGGGAGAAGGAAAGAGAAAAGGGAGTAAGTCAGTAAGAGGAAAGAGAGGTAAAATACTTGTTAGTAGGTAAAAAATAGTACCTCAAACTCAGAGGTATTTTTATAGGGTTATAAAGGGTTAATGCTGAGAGGCTTTAAGAGGATAATTTTGAAGGTGGGAAGAAGATTGCAGAGGAGAGAAATGTAATAAGAAATTGAGGGAAGCTGTAAAGTTGTCAGTACCATTAATATATTTGTTGTCAGTTTTGTTTGGCTCCTCTAACCACAATTCTATGAAGGGTTACCTAATATATGGGTGAACAGTACCACTCAAAGCACTGATCTATTTTTTTCTTTTGTCCACATATAGGTACCTGCTAAATATATACTCTATGAAAAGTAGAGAAGAAGGAAAGACAAAGGAATACAGAAAATGAGGAAGAACAAAGAAAAAAGAATAAAGAGGAAAGTTTAAAAGAGAAAAGCTAAAGAAAGATCTAGAGAGAACAGAATAAAGGAAAAGTACTTAAAGCCTGTGGTCTGCTTTACTACCTCCCGCCTGTGGTGTGGGTTGCCTGCTTGCACCCACTGCCTGGTTGCAAACTGTGATTTGGGTGTGGCCAAGTGCAGACCCTTGTCTCTGGTCCAGACTTGACAACCTCAATTAATTTGGGAAGAAAAGGACTGTGAAGGATAACTGGTTCTCCAGCAACTCCTGCTATCCTTGCTACTGGGCAAATGTAGAGGGAGCCTTCTGGACAAATCCCTGCAAGGGCCTTCTGTCCAGTATATCCTCAGAAACACTCTTCCCTGGGCAACTCCCTCTTCCTTTGTGCTCATATCTTAATCTATCTGTAACCCAAAAGCACTGCTTTCCAACTGAAAGAAGTTGGTGCAGACCCCACGCTTGGCAGAGGGTCTTCCTTTGCCCATGCTGGATGGTGAGTGTTGGGACAGGATTTAAACTGCCTTGAATCTTACTCAAATTTGGGAAAATAAAAGGAAAGCACTCGCTCTGGACTGGCTCAACTGATTCTGTTCACCTTCCATGCACCTCCAGGGATGTGATTCATAGTAGATTCCTGCCACTGAGCTTTAAGGTGCCCACAGGTTAGAGTGTTCAGCCTCCCTCTGCCTGGGGCTAGGGCTTCCTGTGTAGACACTGGGTGGTGGGTAGGATGCTCCAGGGACACAGTATTTCCTGGTGTTTAGGAGGATAACAGAGAGATTGCCTGCTTTTGTGTTGCTGTCTCTCCTTTTCTCTGATTACAGTCTGAAGTGTCCCTAGAGCCCCAAAAGCAGTTTATTCCCACCCTAGGCTTCCTTTACTAGGAGAAGGGAGATTATGTAGGGAGCTAGCAGCACTGTCTCCTTCCCTTATGCTATTAGAACCACTTCTATGGCCTTGCTTTGCTGGATAAAGGAGCAACCCTGCCCCCAGCCATTGGTGGGCCTGCTTTTTCAATAACCCAGGTATTTGTTTCTATCTAGAGGATTCCTCATTCAGGTTAATTTTACATAAATGGGTATGACTGTTCTCCACACTTCGGAACACCTGTATTACCTAGTATCTCTCTTTGGAGTTTCTCCAATGTACTTCTCTAGTCAGCCATGTTGGGATCCTTTTTCTAATTTCATTTTGAGACAGGGTCTCATTAAGTCACTGACTGCTCAGTTTAACCACAGACTTTAAGAGGCATTTAAAATATCTTTGTACAAAGTTACAGAAGACAAGATAAATCATGTATTGTCAAGCTATGTAGATGATTATTCTTCCATAATGGAGAATTGTTTTGTTTCACTTAAACAATAGAAAAAAACTAAACTTATCCAAGTGTGGGAGCACATGCATAAAATCCCAGCTACTTGGGAGACTGAAGCAAGAGGATCAAAAGATTGAAGCTAACTTGGGAAACTTAGCAAGATTCTGTCTCAAAATAAAACAAAAAAGGCTGGTAATGTAGCTCAGTAACAGAGTGCTTCCTAGCATAACCAAGGCTCTGGTTTAATCCCCAGTAGTACAGAGGAAAAAGGTAAAACACTCCAAAATTTCCACTATGAGTTTGAAGATATTTAGGCACATTTCATCATGGTTCCATAGTGGCATGAATAGTCTATTTCAAGATCCTCATGTTTGATAGCAGTAGAAACTATGATGTTTCATACATGTTAGATTATTTGGCTATACACAAAATACTAAACAAGTACTTGTCACAGAATTTTTTTGAAAGTTCACATCATATGAATCATACTGACAATCATTAAACATTCATACTTACCCAAGATTCGTGGTATAATACTGTCAGTAGATACATTGCATAATCATAGTTCTGTCTCTTTAAGGGGCATCTTTAAAAGAAAAAAAGAAGTCACAATTGTAGAAATTCTCAGTATACAGAAGAATTTGCAAAACATACAATATATTACCAGGAATTCTGTTTTTAGGAAAACTCTACATATTTCATAACTTAGGGATACCGAACACTGGTATTTATTTTTGATTTCATTACTAAGGGAGTTATTTATGATAATAGTCGCATGGTATTTTTAACATGACAGTGGTCAATCAAGTTCCCTTTACCAACTCAGTGCTAAGAGTATCTAATGACTTCACTTAAAAACAAGTTGGGGAATGAAACACAAAAATAGGCAAACTGTACACTGTGTTGTGTGACTGTAGCTCCAGCTACTTGGGAAGCTGAGGCAGGAGAATCACATAAATTCAGGAGTTGACAGCCTGGACAACATATTGAGACTGTCTCCAAAAGGGTAAAAGGCGTGGGGATGGCAAAAAAAAGACATGCCAGGTGCATGCCATACTTGCAATCTTGGAAATGAGGGAGGCTCTGGTAGAAGGATCACAACTCAAGTCCTGCCAGGATAACTTAACAAGACCCTGTATGAAAATAAAAAAATAAAAAGGGCTAGGAATCTAAAGTTTAATCTTTACTCCACCAGAACTGATTCTTCTAAAAATAAGCTATACTATACACAACACTATGTGCAATATTTAAAATGGAACTAATATCCTAATATTTGTTAAACATCTCCAAATATATGAAGTGGCATATTAAGGTTTTATGATAGTAAAATAATACAAAGAAAGAAGTAAACTGCTAACTTCTTTAAATATTAAATAAAACAATTACATGACAAATGACTTTAACTATACTGTTTATTCTTAAGTTTCTTTATTAGTCCACTTGTGCTGGGCATGATGGCACACACCTGTAGTTCCAGCAACTGAAAGACTGAGGCAGAAGGATCCCCCTAAATTCAAGGACAGTCTGAATTACATAGGGAGATCCTGTCTCAAAACAACAAAAGTCCTCTTGTGTTTAGTTAATAGTCCTCTGCTCAATAAATAGTTACCATAAAAGATAAACATACTGATAATCCTTTGTCTTGAAAAAAGGCAACATCAGACACAAAGTTTCAAATAATAACATTTTAAAGGTATTTTAAAGTCAGAAAAAAGTAAAAAATCAGTATTATCTGGCATTTTCTAAAGACAGTAAAAGGACTACTCCTAACATATTTCTAAATCTATTTCTTCTATAAGGTAACAATCTTAAGCTATGGTGCCTATGTTTTTCTTGCCTCTACACCACTGCCATAGCATGTACACACTCCTTTTTTCTACTCATGATGAAGACTTCATCAATCTGAACACTTCCAAATGCTTTGGAACTGGCTTAGGCGGGGGAAAGAGACGTGCTGACTCATTTTTCAGTAAAGTCAGGTCTTTTACATTCTGACAATTTAAAAACAACTAAAATATCACCTAAAAATAAAAGATTTAGTAAAAACATGCCAGCAATCCTTTTTTAAATCAAATGAAAATAATCTAATTTGTAAATTCATAAATACAGTTAATATTTTTTGAAACTTCTATCTTAGCTCTAAAATTTTGCTTAAATACAAGAGCCTTGATAAAGTTCCACATATATAATTTAATAATTTTAATCTTGAACTACAAGATTTACACGTTTTATAAAAATCTGTTTAAAGGAAAATTTACTCTATTTTATTGAATAAGATACTGCGTGATTCCAGAATCACAAAGCCAATTAAGGAAACAAAAACCTCATCTATATAAGCAATAATCACTAGAAAAGCATATTTTTGTCTTCTAACATCTTCCAAATTTTATACGCATGGATATATGAAAATCAATATTAAAAATAACAATAAAAATCTTGGCATGGTGGTACATACCTATAATCACAGCACTTGTGAGGCTAAGAAAAATCATGAGTTCAAGGCCAGTCTGGACTACAATGAGACAGTCTCAAAAACAAAACAAACAAAAAACAAACAAACCCGCAAAACCAACAAACCAAAACAGTAACTCAGAATCCTCCCTGCATACATAAAAAGAACAGCAAAAAAGTAGGTTGCGTGAGGATACTAAAACTTAATCAGAAAACTTCACATAAGTTGACATAATAAAAGGCTACTTCTATTGTCAATATAATTTCTTTAAAAAGGGTTAACAGGGAATTAGAGAGAATAAAGAAGCACATGGCCAGTCCGTTCGATTTTTTATTCTTTACCTATCTGTTTTGATGGTGAGTACATCTGTAGTCTTACAGTATCGTTCTCCTACAAGTTTAATCAATTTCTTCTTTGCATGATCATCTAAATTCAAACTGGAAAGTTTCACCTTAAAAATATAAGAAACAAATCACATCACATAATTTGTTTAAAGAAAAAGGTAGCAATGTTATCTATAATAAATTTCAACCATGGAAATATGAGACCTGTAGCACTGCAATTGGTTCAGGCCATTTATTTTATAAAAGCTACAGGTATCTCTTGTAGATTGGAATATTGCATTAGCGAAGGGTCAAAGTGTTTGATGTAATTCAGCTCAACCTTTTCCAAAAATTAACACTAGCTTCACAGGCTGGTTTTTTTTTGTAAAATGGTTATTTCTGTTTAATACATTTAGGATATACTGAGTTAAAGTGAATTCTTTTTTTTTTTTTTTTTTTTTTTGGTACCAGGGATCGAACTCAGGTCCTTGCGCTTGTGAGGCAGGCTCCGGAACCACTGAGCTAAATCCCCAGCCCTAATGTGAATTCTTTACAGTAATATTTCTTAGAGTACTTTGGAAAATTGATATGTAAATGATCCTCAAATTTATTGGACCCTACATTCCACTTCCAAGTTCATGAAATTAGTCATCCTGAAGACATACTTTGGGCAATAATCAGATTAATACATTTTAAAATCTGCTTATAACTGTGACATGGGCTGAAAGTACTGTGTGCACTGATAAATAGGTCTGATTCTAGGATACAGTTAAAGCATTTTATTAGACCAGTTTTGGTTATCACAATGAAATACTAAAGCTGGGAAACTTTTTTATTTTTGGTACTGGGGAACGAAGTCCAGTCCTTATACTTGCAAGGAAGATGGTGTAGACCACTGAGCCAAATCCCTGGCCTGGAAACTTTTTTAGGGGGCATTTTTTGAGACAGGGTCTCACTATGTAGTTGAGACTGCCCTGGAACTCACTATGTAGTCCAGGCTGGTCTCGAACTCACAGCAATCCTCCTGCCTCAGCCTCCCGAGTGCTGGGATTACAGGCGTGCGCCACCATGCCCAGCAACTGGAAACTTTTAAAAATATATTTTATTTTATTTTATCCCATTTTCCCCCTCAAACCTTCTCCCCTCCCTATGTACAAAAGCTTTGTTTCCATTTTTTAACTTTTATTTTCACTTTTTTTCTTGTCCCTTAAAGCTGGAAAACTTTGTAAAGAGGTTAATTTATCACACAGTTCTGGAGGGTCAAGGACATGGCACTAGTATCAAAATGACAAAAGTGTGTACACAAGCATCATAAGAAAGGAAGCCGCAGAGCCAAGGTTGAGGCTCACTTTTGTAGCAACTTGCTTTCTAGAGAAATAACTCAGGGTCCCTTAATCCCTTCCAATGGCCTAAAGATCGCCCACTAGTCCACCCATCCTCCCAACACAACTCTGAGGAGTACGATTCCAACACATAAATCCTTAGGAAGAATTCAAACCATTCCAAATCATAGCAACAACAGATTAATTTTCCAGAGGAAGAATTAAGAACAAGAAAGAATGCCTAAAGAAGAAAAAAGGCTACATCAGAGTTTGAAGTCAATCCCATCTCCTTCTAGTCTTTAGCTTCAGAAACCTTGCACTTCCCTCAGGACATAATAGCACAGTAGCCCATTTATTTTAAGCATTTTCTCCACTGAGTTGCAAACTTCCAAAGGAAAGCAAATGTTTAGTTTCTTTTTGGCAATGGCCTAGCACTTAAAAGGCATTCAATATTTGCTGAATGAATACATAAATTTTAAAAAGTTCCAGATATGGTGGCACACACCTGAAAACCACCACTTCAGGAGGCCTGAGGCTGGAGGGTCACACTATTGTAGATAGCTAAGTGATATATTATAGGTTAGACAGGGTCACGTCCTCGAGGGAGCCAGCACAGAAGACAACTATGGCTGCAGACATATTCACTGAAGGTCAGGCTTTAAGAAGAGAAGGACTACATCCACATACTTCCCCTAGGGATGTACAGCAGTGACTGACAGTCTAAAGAGGTATCAATCACCTGGACGGGGACAGAAACCTTAATCCATCCCTTCCAGGAAAGGTTCCTGACCCATCCATTTCCAGAAAACCCCATGCATTCTATGTATGCTTGCTACATGACTTGCTTCCCAGTTTATCCTGATTTAATCAATATTACCTAAGTGACTATACTTCTAATCTTACTGGCTGACCCTAGTTTTGTCCCACCTCATACCCACCTTGTGATTCTCCACTGGATTAATATTACCTGTGACTATACTTGTAATCTTATTAGATGATTATAGTTCTGCCCCACTCTGTACCTGCTTCAACTCATGGCTCTTTGCTCAGGAAAACACCCCTGAAAAGCAGGATCTCCAGCAACCCACTTGGGATTCCTTCTGTCTCTCTTTCAGACAGAAACTATCTTCCTCTCAATAAGCTCTTCCTACTCAACCTCTGTTGTTCCTAGAATTCATTCTTCAATTTTAGAGAACATGAAGTTGGTGTGTCCAGACATGTAGTAGTTGCGAGTCATAAATATTTCTCAGGTATCAGCAAGTTTGAGCCCAGCCTGGGTAACTTACCATGATTCTATTTCAAAATACAAAACAAAAAAGGTCTGAGGATTTAGCTTAGGGTGAAGGTCCTGGATGAAAGAAAAAAAGAAAAGACGGCCAGGGATTTACCTCATTGGCACCGTGCCCACCTTGCAAGCACAAGGTCCTGAGTTTGATCCCTGTACCAAAAAAAGGGGAGGGAGGGCAGGAGAGAGAAGTATATTGCTTCTAAAAAGCATAGTTTGTTTGTTTTTTAATTTTGAGACCTACAAAATAGCAAATAAATAAATACAAATAAACTCTTAAGAAGAACACAGGTATAAGAATATTGACTTTAAGTATCAATCAAATACCATATTCACATGCTGCAGACAATACAAACTACCACCATCCTCTGGGAAAAACATGTATCAACAATCAGGTTATTAGTCTGATAGATAAAATAACCTGTTTTCTAACTCACAATATAGTGCAGAATTACTTTCCAAAAAATAACAAGATGTACCTGTATTATTATGATTGTGTAAATATATGGACACATGTACATAAATAACATATAAAAATGAATAGTTTCTGTATTAGGATAGTGATTTTTTTTCCTTTTTAAAAAATTCTTCAATGAAATAATAACACTTAATAATGCATTTATATTTTTTAATAATAATGTAAATGTTCTAGCTTTTCATGCAAGAGGTGATTAAAAAAGTGGCAGCAATAGCAATGGCTTGAAAACTCCAATTCACATTAACATTTAATGTCCAAAACCCAATTAGAACTTATGCCAGAAACAGAAACAGTTGTTTGGCACACACATGCCACCTTTTGAAGACACTGCAAAACTGTAGCCCTTAACCTCGATTGACTTCAAGGTTGCAAAGGCAGTCTTTCACCAAAATTCAAAAAAAATCCTTAGATTTTTTTTTTTGTTAAGTTGTAATTTTTCAAATAGATACTATGCTACTAATATCATTCCCAAAATAATGTTGACATTTCAAATTACAGGATGTGTGGTTGTGTCTATCTTCAACTGCCTGTATTTTATTTTATTTTTTGGTACCGGGGATTGAACTCGGGTCCTTGCGCTTGCAAGGCAGGCCACCGAACCGCTGAGCTAAATCGAACTGCCTGTATTTTATTTTATTTTTTGGTACCGGGGATTGAACTCGGGTCCTTGCGCTTGCAAGGCAGGCCACCGAACCGCTGAGCTAAATCGAACTGCCTGTATTTTAACACAAAAACAAATACATAAGTGAAGAAATGTGTACATATGTGAAATATTTTTCTTACACGTAAATACGGTACGGTTAAAGGACATTGGACGTTCCACAAAAATCTCGGTTAGCTTTGCCACTGCATGTGACCTAAAAGAAATCATTTTGTCTTCCTGAGATTCAGTTTCTCCAGAACAACTTAATTCACAGCACTTTTTTCAGAAATAAATGAGACTTGGTCCAGGGATTTGGCGCAGTGGTTCTGCTGCCTGCCTTGCGAGTGCAAGGGCCCAAGTTCAATCCCCAGTATCAAAAAAATTTTTTAAAAGAAAGAAATGAGACTTAAGGAAGAAGGCACTTTTAAAGTAAAGTCTTATATAAGCTAAGTGTCCCTCATATCCTGGTACTGGCACTGAACCTGGAGCCTTCACACTGAGCTATGTTCTCAGCCCATTTTTTAATTCTTTGAGACAGAGTCTTGCTAAATTGCCAGGCTGGGGTGAACTTGCAGTCCTCCTGCCACAGCCTCTGAGCGCATTGACATGTCAGGCAGGCCCCAATATGCCCAGCCATAAATTGTTTTTAATTCCCAACTACTTTTATAACCAAAGAGAAAATAGTATCACTTTACTTGTCTGAATTTTAAAATCTGAGTATCTCTAAATAGTATTTTAATACTATTTGTTACCATCACTGTTACCTTAGTCCTGCTTTACCCTTACCTACACGATACCACCCATGACACCTACACTGAGCCTTGACAGACAGCTAAGAGACTGGACAAAGACTATAAAAGCAGATGTAAGTTACGCAGCAGAGCTACAACAGAGTAATGAAGGATTTTAGATTGGCAAGAAACAGGACAGGATGGAAGGAAACATGATATAAAAAGTGACTCCTGCAGAGATTAAAAATGGCAGAGTAGAGACGAGTAGCAAAATTCAGCCTCTCTGGGACCTGGAACTGAGATATTTTGATAACAGAGAAATACAATACAACACACAGAAAAGAATGAAGCATCCAGAAAGCTCACCTTGACTCTCAGAGAGGGGAACCTGTCTTTGTTGATGCGAGGTAAACTTGGAGAGGGCTGGCAGCTCCAGGGAGAAAGAACTGCCAGGGCCAACTGGCCCCAAGAAAAGCCCACCAAATATTGTAAAATGCAACAACAAATGGGGTTTTACCCCAAAAGTGATTTCTGCATGCAGGTTAGAGTTGAAAAAACAATTCCAGTGCACCACACACTGGGTTTAATCAGGACCCATTCTGGAAAAGAGCTGACTGTCGACTAGACAACTATATTACAGAATTTCCTGTTACCCTGTGTCTTGGTTACTTTCTTGTGACTGAGACAAAATATTAACACTTACAAGTTAAGGGAGGAATTTTATAAAGGTTTCAGTTCATAACTGGCTAGCTCCAAGGCAGGATGGCATGGGAGAGGGGCATGACAGAGGAGAAACAGTTCATGGTGGGCAGAAGGCATTAAAGCAGCAGCAGCCTGCCTCTCCATTTTATCCCTTCCAGGCTACCCACCCTTTGGGTGGTGCCACCCACAACCAGGGTGGGCCATCCCATTATCTTCACCCAGAACTATGCTAAACCAATCAGTGCACCAATTTAGTACCACATACTCTTAATCCTAGCATCATACACATAATCCCAGCATCATAATCCAGCCACCTCTGAAAAGCCCCACTTATGAATGAATGAGGATTTACGGGGACATCTAGACACAAACCATAACACCCTATCATACTGACTGACTGGAAGACAGCCACAAAAGATATTTATGGACAGGGTGTGGGTTAGACACAGACCTCCCTGAGAAGTTTAAGCACAGGCCAGAAAGGACACAGATAAGACGGATCATGTGTGGCTCTCAGAGGGGACAGGGTCTTGAAAAGTGCTTGCTTAAGTCCAGTGGTTGGTATGAACCCTCTTACTGCTGCATATGTACTGCACAGAACTAAGAGATCTGTTTGTTTTCCCCATCTACCATTGAGAACAGGGACCTGGGCTTGGATGACTGCCACAGCCTGGGATGTATGAACAGAGGGACCTAGGGAGACAGCAGGAGAAAGCTGTAACTCATGGTGCAAAGAGGGGCATGGTGACTGGGAACTGCTGGGGTAACTACAACCTCAGGGTGGACACCATGGACTGACCACATCCAGCTGGAAAGGTTGGGCAGGATTCCAGCATCCAGAAGCAAAAACAAGAGTAAAGAAATAAAATACCTCTTAGATTCCAATATTACATACCCCAGAAAGAAACTACTCTGAAAAATACAGAAGAATTTTTGTGAACTAGTTTCTTTTCTTTCTTTATTTTTTGGTACCGGAGATCAAACTCGGAACCTTGTGCTTGAGAGGCAAGCCAGCAGAACCACTAAGCTAAATCCCTGGCCCATAGTTTCTTTTTTTAATCTTCATTGTTTTATTGGGAGGGAGGTTGGATTTTTTCATCTTTTTTTCCTCGTAAAATTTGATCTTTTTCCCCTGGGTTACTTTTACCTAATTCTATTAATTTCCTTTGTGTGTGTGTGTGTGTGTGTGTGTGTGTGTGTGGTACCAGGGATCAAACACAGGCCCTTGCACTTTCAAGCCAGGTATACCTCCACTGAGCTTAATCCCTGTGCCCCCTTTTCATTTCTTAATAGGATCTTTTATCTCAGTTCTCTTTCTTCCTTTATTTTTCAAATTTTACTTCTTTCATTCTTCTGTTTCCCACCCTTCTATTTATACTAGTAAAACCATGAAATTTTATTATTTTTTACATATTTCATTAACTCATACTATTGTTCTCTAATCTTATTATAGTTTTTGCATTTAGTAAATATTTACAGTATGTGAATATTTGTTTTTTCTTTATATTATAATCATAGATCTCTCTTCTTATGGTTGGAGTAGTACAGTGATAGCTATTATTAGTTCTTTATTTTTCTTTTGGTTTTTTGAAACAGTCTTGCTATATAATAGCTCAGATTGGAGCTGAACTCACTACATAGGCCAAGTTGGCCTCAAACTCATGGCAATCTTTCTGCCTCAGTTTCTTGAGTGCTGATACTACAGGCATGTGTCATAATGCCCAGTGATTGGCTTTTACCGTATCTTAATAACCAATTTGTCTTTGAGTCTATTATTGTAGCTGATTTAGCTGCTATTGTCAGGGTTGCTATTAACCGGTTTTCTCTGCATGCCAGTATCTCAATTGCCTTTGTGTCATTAGCAATACAATGGCCCATTCAAGGGGAAATGGGTACTGGGCCAAATACACTGCAGCCTGTTCTCCCAAATAAACAGATGTGGTTGGATTCTAGGACACAGGCAAAGGCCTATCATTATCTACAGCCAGAGTGCATCACGGAAGAGCAGACACTAACCAAACTCCATATTAGCAACAAAGTCTTTTCATTATAATCAACCTGCAATACTCAGCACAAAAAAGAAAACAAAAGATTTGAGAAGACAAGGACACAAAAACTCCCAACAATGTCAGAGTTGATCCATGGGAAAATGGTGAGGAAACGAGGAACCACACAGCATGGAATTATATGAAATCATAGAAGAGGGGGAAAAAATCGAATGAAGTGCTTGGCAAGCCCAAAGAAGGTACAATTAAACAATGGACTCAACAGACAAAATGATCAGTTAGTTTACAGAAGACACTATGAAAAAGCTAGCTGTAGAGCTGGGGATTTACCTCAGTGGTGCTGTGCCTGCCTAGCAAGCGCAAGGTCCTGAGTTCAGTTGCTGGTATGAAAAAGGAGAAGGAAAAGAAAAGAGAAATAGCTGAATCAAACAAACCATTACAAAACACAAATAACCAGTTTAGCAAAGAACTAGTCTACAGAAAGATACTAAAAAGAAATCCAGGAGATTAAAGATTCTATTGAAAGTACAGGCAGCATAAGGGATCAATGTTAGGACACAGTGTTAGAACTAGAAGACAGGGCTTATGCCAGGTGAACAATTACTTTTGAGATACCTTACAAATAAACAGAATATGAAAAATGGAGTCAACATCTTCTGAAGATACAAAACAGGCTTAAGATTAACTGAAATTATCAAAAAATCTGAAGATAGCACAAACAGAAAAAATAGTAGAAAACTTTCCAAATATGAGGAAAGAATTTGACATACAGATATAGGGAGTCATACAGACAACCAAATTAGCCAGTCAGAAAGGAATCTCTCCATAACATATCACAGCCAAAATACCAGAAGCTCAACACAAGAACAGATTTTTTTTTTTTTTTTTTTGAGACAGGGACTCACTATACAATTCAGGCAGACCTTGAACTCACTATGTAGCCCATGCTGCTCTGAAATCACAATCCTGTCTCAGCCTTCTGTGTGCTGAGATTACAGATGTGTGTCACCACACCTGGCAAGGACAGAATATTAAAAGCCATTAGAGAAAAGCAACAAATCACTTACAAAGGTAAACCCATTAGAATTACAGCAAATTCTTTGGTTTTTTTTGTTTGTTTGTTTTGTTTTGTTTTTTGAGACAGGGTCTCACTATGTAGTTGAGACTGACCTGGAACTCACTATGTAGCCCAGGCTGGTCTCAACTCATGGTGATCCTCTTGCCTCAGCCTCCCGAGTGCTGGGATTACAGGCATATGCCACCATGCCTGGCCTACAGCAAATTTTTAACAAACCTTAAAGACCAAGAGAGCTTGGAATGGAGTTTCTTAAACCCTAACAGAAAATTTCCAGGGTTGGGGATTTATAGCTCAGTGGTTCCATCACCTGCCTCACAAGCACAAGGGGCCAAGTTCAATCCCCAGTACAAAAAAACACCAAAAAACAAAAAAAAGAGAGAAAACTTCCAACCAAGACTTACTGATCCTGCAAAACTATCTTTCAAAACTGATGGAGAGAACTGGGTGTGGTGGCACATGCCTGTAATCCCAGCACTCGAGGCTGAGGCAGGAGGAACACTGTGAGTTTAAGACCAGCCTGGGCTACATAGTGAGTTCCAGGTCAGTCTCAACTACATAGTGAGACCCCGTCTCAAAAAACAAAAACAAAACAAAACAAAAACTGATGGAGAAATAAGGTCTCTCCAAGACTCATGACCACCAAAATCGCACTTCAAAAAATTCTCAAGGATATTCTACAGAGAGACAATAAAATCACAGTACCAAAAAAGTGTAACAGAATGAATATAGCAGGCAGGGTGAGCAGTTAAATAAAAGGGGGAAAAAGAGAATCAGTAAGAGGAAAATAATGTAATGACAGGAATCAGCCAATACCTTTCAGTAGTAACTTTCAATTCCCCAATCAAAAGACAAAGATTGGCAGAATGGATCAAGAAAAAAATAAATCCAATGATACCAATGGTGTATACAAGAAACACATTTAATCCAAAAAAGAAATTCACAGATTAAAGAGCAAAGGATAAAAATAGTATTTCAATCTCCAGGGCCAGTGATGTAGCTCAGTGGTGCTGTGCCTGCCTGGCAAGTGCCAGGTCCTGAGTTTGATCCCTGGCACCAAAGGGGGGAAAAATGTCCACTTATAGAAGACCATGCTCCAATGACTCCCTTCTGTATCAAATATTCCATTCTCCATTCAATCAATAGGAAAGTCAAAACAAGGAGGAATAGCTACCCTAATTTTAGACAAAGTGGACTTCAAGCTAAAACTAGTCAAAAGAGGCAAAGAAGGTCAATACATATTTCTTAAGGGACCAATTGAACAGAAAGACATAACAATTATATCGCTTCTCGGCCTTTTGGCTAAGATCAAGTGAAAGACATAACAATTATAAACACATATGCACTGAACAACACTGCACCAAACTTCATAAAACAAATGCTACTGGCTGGGTATGGCGGCACATAGCTGTAATTCCAGCACTCGAGAGACTGAGGTAAGAGGATTGGCCCAAGTTTTAGGCTAGCTTGGGCTAGCTAGTGAGTCCAAGTCCTATGAGAAAGTCTAAGAGAGACTCTGTCTTGAAATATCAAAAAACAAAATAAAACAAATACTACTGTACATAAAAAACAGGTAATATCAACACAATTATAGTAGGAGACAACACTCTACTGACACAAATAGATCAACTAGGCAAAAACAGCAACAAAATATCAGAATTGAACCAAACTTCTGAAAAGAGTTAATAGATATCTACAGAGGTTCCACCCAACAAGAGAATACACATCCTTCTCAGCAGCACTTGGAACTTTGCCTAAAACAGACAACATGGTAGCCCATACAGCATGTTTAAATAAATACAAAAGAAAATTATCCATACACATTATCAGATCATAGTGCAATGAAATTAGAAATCAATGGCAAAAGAAAGCATAGGAATTATACAAACATGCAAATAAAACAATACAGTCTTGAATAATCAATGGCTCACAGAAGAAATCAAGGAAGACTTAGTTCCCCAAATCAAATGGTAATACTACTGCACAATGAAAGGAGAACTATGAAGGAAATTCACAGCTAGGAATGCCCACCTCAGAAAAACACAGTGGTCCCAAAGAAATACCCTAATGATTCACCTCAAGGTCCTCGAAAAAAGAATAATCCAGCAAAAGAACAGACCTGAGGATCAGTGGAACAGACTAGAGAATGCACAAACAACTCCAGACATACTCAACCACCTTATCTTTGACCTTCACTGGAAGAAAGATAGCAGCTTTAATAAATGGTGCCAAAGAACTAGACATATATCTTTAACCACATACTAACCTAAAATCAAAATGTTCAAAGATTTAAATATTAAAACAGAAACACCAGGGCCAGGGATTTAGCTCAATGGCATCACGCCTGCCTCGTAAGCATAAGGTTCTAAGTTCGGTCCCCAGTACCAAAAAAAAACAAAAAAAAACAAAACAGAAACACTAAGTCTGCTGGAAGAGAGAAGAACCAACAACGGGAACCTCATCTTCTTAAAAACCTTTTGTAAAGCAAGAGAAACCACCAACAGAGTGAAGAGACAATCCACAGAGGGAACAAATTTTTTACCAGCTATTCAAATAAAGGATTATTATATAAAGAATTCAAAAAAATCAGACCCCTCCCAAATTTAGAGACCCAATGCAAAAATGGGCATCTGACATAAAAAGACACTTCTCAGATAAAGAATTAGAAACAGAAAATAAATCTATGAAAAAATTTTCAACAGCCTCATTAAGATGCAAATTAAAACAATGTTGAGATTCCATCTCATTCTCCAGAAAAATGGCTGCTATCAGGAAATCAACCAATAACAAATGCTGGAAGGGCTGTGGTGAAAAAGGAACCCTTCTCCATTGCTAGTGGGAGCATAGAATGGTTTGACCACTATCGAAATCAGTGTGGAGATCTCTCAAGAAACTAAAACTAGAGGTTCCATTTGACCCAGCTATTCCTCTTCTTTGTATCTTCCCAAAAGAACTAAGCATCATACCACAGTAATATATGCACACCCATGTTTATAGCAGCACAATTTGTAATAGCTAAATCATGGAAACAGCCCAAATGCCCATCAACTGACGAGTGGATAAGAAGATGTGGGTTTTTTTTTTTTTATACTATGGAGTATTTCTCTGCCATAAAGAAAGATGAGCTTCAGACATTTATAGCTACATGGATAGACCTAGAGACCATACTCTTAAGTGAACTAAATTGGACACACATGTTTAAGCACCACATTGCTTCTCTGGTGTGAGAAAATGAATGTGGAAATAAGGACTGAGAAATATAATGGATGCTGGGAAATGGGAAGTGCTCAAATGGGAAGGGGAAGAAGGAAGAGACAAGAAAAAAAGGAAATAGAAGGGAAAAACTGGAAACAAAGCTTTAATATATAGGGAGGGGAGGGAGCTGGAGGGGGGAATGGCAAAGACTAAAATATATTAATAAAAACAAAATAAAAATAAAACCAGAGAGAAAAAATAATAATAATCTAAAACCAAACAGCATAAAGAAATCATAAAGGGCCAGGGATTTAGCTAAGCGGTTTGGTGGCCTGCCCTTGCAAGCGCAAGGACCCAAGTTCAATCCCCATACCAAAAAAAAAAAGAATCATAAAGATCAAAGCAGAAATTAATGAAATTGAGACCAAAAAGAAATACAAAGAACCAATTAAATGAAGAGCTGGTTCTTTGAAAGAATAAACAAAACAGACACGAAGTAAATTTTATGAACTTACTGAGAAATAAATACTGCTCATAGTAGTATGAAGAAAAATCACATTACCTCCTTAATGTCCCAAAGTGCAGGTTCTGCTGGTTGTTTAGTTCTAATCTTAAAAATGACTTTGTGAAACTCCTCTGAACATTGAGAAAAACCTGATGGTACTAAGGAACCTAATTCTCCAGCACAAACATCACCTTGGGCTGCTTCTAAAATGTTTCTGTTGGGTTTTCTTAGACTTTTTCTCTTACCACTCAACGCAGCAAGGAGCTCTTTGTCTTAGGTGAGTGCTTGGAATTTGACAGGTAGCCTACTGTAGTCTGACACTGTTAATTTGCAAAATGAATAGAATGAAAAGTTTGTTGATAAATGACTGAAATAAATCAGACATAAGCTTAAATATTGACTTCTCTTATATGAGTAATCCAAAATATAAATTAAGTTGTAAAATAAATGATAGATAATACAAAACAGGGACACAGATCTTTTATAAAGGGAGGGGGACGAAGAGATAAAGATAGAAAGAAGGGAAAAGAGAAAAAAAGGATTTAAAAAAAATTAAGATTTCTGGGTACTGAGTCTTTTCAAAAAAAGTAGAGCTCCTCAACTCTTAGTTATTGTTATTTATCATTACTATGAAAAGCAGGTAATGCTTAATAAGTTCTTAAAAATATTTCAGGTATTATTCCACAAGAATTTTATGATTCATACAATGACGTAAACATGGCAGTATTTTAAGTTTCTTTTCTTTATTCCTTTTGACTGTCTGGATTTCTTCCTCTTTTTTGTTTTGGTTTTTTGGAGACAAGATCTCTCTATCTATTTCAGCCTGGTCTTAAATTCACTGTGATCCTCCTGCCTCACTTTGAGTGCTCCACCACACTTGATGGTTTATCATCAGGTTTTTATGAGTAACAATAATTTTAAAATTTTTTAATTAATTTTAAGTTAATGTAAATAAATATAATAATAAGACAGGGTCTAACTTTGTAGTGTAGGTTAGCCATGAACTATGTAGCCTGGGCTAGCCCTGAACACACAGCAATCCACCTGCCTTACTCAGCCTTCCAAGTTCTGGGATCACAGGTCTGTGCTACCACCCTGGTTAGATTTTATAAATTAAATGCAGCCAACACGTGCTGTAATAAAATATTTTCACCCCAGAAAGAAATATATCACTATGATATTTAAACTGTTCTGAGGAAGAAAGAAGGTTGGAAAAGTTCATAAATTCATTCCACAAAGATGGTATAGCCCTAGTACTAAAACCCAGCAAAGTCTATTACAGGGCCAGAAATTTAGCTCAGCAGTGCTGCACCTGCCTGGCAAGCGTAAGGTCCTGAGTTCAATTTCTGGTACCAAAAAAAAAAAAAAAAAAAAAAAAGATTACAAGTTATAACTGTAGTAGAAGATTCTAGAAATTAAATTTTGGCTATTTACTACCAATATAATTTACAATCTAACATAAAAATAGATTTACAATACTTTCTTTGCAGTATACTTAGAATATTCTTACCTAAAATTCAGAACATATATAGCATAAAATTTTTGTTAGGTTCCTAGACGGTCCCTCAAATAGGTGCACAATCATCTTCCTGATGCCAAAGCTATAACAATCAGGTTTCCTTGGAGAAATGCTGATTCTAAGATTAAAGCTGGGAATATATAAGATGAGCCTGTAGCATTTTGTCAAGTCAGAAAATAACAGTATTTAAAAATCAATTGGTGAAAAACAGAGGAGCCAATTAAAAGATTTTTCAGTTGTCAAAGCCAGAACAATTTGAGCAACAAAATAGATATTAATGGAATGAGAAACTGATAAATGTTACTACAGATGAAACACACTGAAAGCATATTAAGTCAAAGAGTACATTTTACATGATATAGTGCAAGAATAGATAAATTCACAGAGACAAATACATGAAAGGTTGATGGGGGCAGTTAAGAGGGAAAAGTGGAGAGTGGCTGCTAATGGGGTTTCTTCTCATGGTAATGAAAATTCCCAGGACTATGTAGTAGCAGTTGCAGAAACACAACTCTCAATATACTGAATTGCATACTTTACAAGAATAAATTCTATACTATGTAAACTGTATCTCAACACAGCTAGAATTAGAACTAAAAAGGAACAAAAGGTATAAAAGAAGTCAATACCCCACCAAAATGGGCAAATGATAAAATAAGAATTTTGCAAAGGAATACATTCTCAATTTCACTTGTATTCATGTAATTTTTAAACACAAATTTGTTACTTATAAATTGGTTGGTACTAATAATATCTAGATTGGTGAGTGTGTAGAAAATAGGCTTTCTCAAAATCTGCTACTGTTTTTTTTTTTTACATTTCCAGCAGGAATTTTACCACATATATCAAAAAATTTCAAAAGAGCTATTCTATAACTGACAGTTTTTCCTTTAGAAAATTATCTTAGGAACATAAATAGGAATATATACAAATATTAATCTTAGGGGCCAGGGATTTAGCTCAGTGGTTCCACCGCCTGCCTTGCAAGCCCAAGGACCCGAGTTTGATCCCAGGTCCAAAAAAAAAAACAAACCTACTAAATCCCAGGCTTTTCATTTCATATTTTAAAAATTTATCAACACATTAATCTTTGTCTTTATATGTTGGTCTACCAAATTGATGAGTTATTTTGGTTCTCATTTTCTTTGCTTTTTTGAGGATTTATGAAATCTGTATATATGAGTAGTATGAAAAGTATTAAGGTCCATCCGTCATTCTCCTCTCTCATCTCTGCTTTCTACAAACTTCCTTTTCTGTCACTACAGCTTGTTTGCTTGGAAATTTGTTAAGACAAATTTTGTTATGTTATCAATATATCTTTGTACCTATTTTCTACTGATATTAATTTTTAAGTAAATTTTATCATAACTATACTTAAATAAATGGATAATAAATCATTAATATCATTCAGTATCTGGTACATATTACAAATTCTCCGACTGCCTCAAAGATGATATTTGTTTTTCTCAAATCACACAAATCACAAACATTCCACACATCACTGCACTGTTTTATTATACCAAAGTATATACTGCATTGTAGAAAATATGCATTGTGTATATGGGGGGGGGCTATGTTTTTACACATGTGTGCACTATTAAATGAGAAACATGGTCATGAATGTGGTAGGTTTTGCACATTTGGCATATCGATAGTTTCTCTGGCAACCTTATGATTTCTCTAAATTACATGCTTGATTTAATTCATAGTCATTTGTTTGGGAAGAATATTACATATGTATTGGTATTAAATTCTATCATTATGCTTATCAAAAAATAATAAAAATAAATATGGGATAAAAAAAGAAACAGAAAAATCTGCTCTTAAAAATGTGAACTCTTTTAGTTGTTTTTGGATTTCAAATATATTTCTTTTCTGTGGGAAGTTTTGTTAGAAAATGTAAGTGACACAATCAACAAGCATATGATATTTATCAAATTAATAAAACCAAGGAGTTTATAAATCAAAATTTTGAGGACAGTTTCTCAACTATAATATGTAACTTTATTTTATTTGTAAATACAATATTTCAAAAATATACGAAATGAAAATGAGAAAGAATATATAATGATTGAAGATCGTATCAAACTAATAATGTATTTGGATTATCAGTCTGTTGCATAAATTTTTGTTTATTTCATACGCTTTTTTTGCTGTCATATATATGTATACTTGAAATTTTTATTTAGTATCTTCATTTCTTGTTATATATGTTTGCAATCTTTAATAAATAAAAAAAGAAAAAAGAAAAAAACTACTGGGGCTAGGGACGTAGTTCAAGTGGTAGAGTGCTTGCCTAACAAGTGAACACATGCAAGGCCCTGGGTTTGATTCTCAGCACCTTCATGGAAGGAAGGAAGGGAAATAAAATGCCCCATATCACAAAATATTGATGTTTAAATAAATTATGATGGATCTATAAAGTGAACTTCTTCTATTTCTTATTTGAGGCTCAGGAAAAGGGTTATATCAGAAATGATCGCCCTTGCACTCCGATGGGACAAGGATACAGCTCAGTGGTAGCTGCCTGCCTAGCATGCTCAAGGCCCTGGGGACACACCCCAGTACTGCCAACAGCGACACTGCATCCCAGCCTCAAACACGTCATGGAACATAACAGATGCTTATTTATATACCACACAGCAATAAGAATAAAAGTGAAAAGTTTACTAATTTTGGGAAATGTCTAATAACTGAAAAAGAACAGATTACTAAACACATATGGTTTTATCCAATCAAAATACAATACAGGTTGCCTACAAACATTAAAACAAGCTAATGCAGCTAACCCAGATTATTTCTGAATAGAATATTTTATTCTATGGTTTAAAACATTGACATTTTCCATGACAAATATGTATTAGCTTTATAATCACATACAAAATACATTTTCAAATAATGTATTACAATGATTCTTATTTTAAACAATCTTAGGTAGGTGTGGTAATACATGCCTGTAATCCCAGGAAGATAGAGACATCACAAGTTAAAAGCCAGCCCAGGCAACTCATGAGACCTGGTCTCAAAAAAAAGAAAAAGAAAAGGCTAGGGATCTAGCTCATTGGTAGACTACCCCTAGGCTTAACCCTCAGCACTGTAAAACACAGCAACAGAACAAAACAAAACCACCTCTTACCCTTAAGGTTACTTCTCGTGCTTTAGGGTTTCGAATAGACGGTCCTGATGAAACATAATCAGCAGTGTCAATTTCTATTGGAAAATGCTTTACGCACTTCTCATCACTGTTTAGTGCAGCTGGCCACTCAGTGCAGAAATCTGAGAATTTCAAAAAATTATCTCAATTATGATTTTGCCAGTCAAGTGTCAGTCACTGTAAAGCATGGTACCAGACAATACTAAATTACTGATATCACTCTCAGGTCATATGAAATGGAAGCAGAGATTCTCTTCCACATTTTACATATACATTTTCATCTCTTTGTTCCATAAAGGATTGGGCTTCATAAAGCCCAGTGATGAAACTAAATTTTAAAACTTCAGGTAAGATTTGGTGAGGAACAGTGTGTTCATTAAAAATAGGGACCTATAGGGCTGGGGGTGCAGCTTATGGTAAAGGATGTGTTTACCATGCATGTGGTTCTCAAAAATTTAAAAAGGGAGGTACTCTGCCTTAATGGAAGTACATCATAGCTCTCCATATACCTAGTCGAGGTCAATTTAATTCTTCCTCACCAACTGAAAGAAAACAAATTAACTATTATGCATAACAAACATATGCTAATTTAAAAAGTGAATAATGTGGTATTCAGAGTATTACAGCCTGTGAAAAACAATCCCAAATGAAAATCCACTTCTAAATGAACACTATTAAAGACCAGATGAAAGAACTGGAAAGCAGCTCTGGAAAAGCTCTAACATAGAATGAAGGTGTACTCGATACTCATCCAGAATTCAATTAAATGAAGACTCAAACAGGTACAAATCTGTCAGTCTTATATAGATCCTTATAGTTCCTGATGTTTCTTCTAAGTGATCTCTATGTCCCAAAGGAGTTATGGAAAGAGAAGAAACTTTGTTCTCATACTTGGGGAAGACAAAAGGCCTTAGAGTTGGGACTGGGTCTGAGACCTAAGCCACAACAGGAGGTTCTTAGCACCAGAACATGGCTTTGAAGCCCAGAGGTTTTAACTCAAGGTCCAATTGGGGGGTGGCTCCCAGCCTCCTGAAAGTATCAGCAGCTGACTTCATATTGCTCTATTCCTATCAGGTTAGTGTGGTAGAGAGCATTTGGCTTGGGATGTAAACTTCTAACACTATTGGCTCCCCTTCTCATTGCTTAACTGGTCTCATTCCAAGAATTAAAAACAGTTGCCTTCTTGGGTCAAGCACGTTATACCTCACAGATACATGTTTCCTCTAATAAATGCAGAAAGGCAGGTCATAATCACAGGTAGATGTGGTAATACTTCTACATAATAACCCAAGGGACAGGGAGTGGTATTTTGCCAGTTAACATTTCCCAAAGGTAACAGTTTTCCAATAGTAAGTACTACGTTTGCTCGCTTTAGGTTTGATTTTTAAATCACTCTGTAAAATGTCACTCTGGGCTATGAAGACTTTGTGATATCTGGGACTAAATATATGCTTGCAAAGAAAGCACAGGTCACACCATTCCCTAAATATCCTATTTAAAAGATCAATACTTAAAGGCACTATAAAGGCAAGCAAATATATTTGGAATTAAGAATATTTTGACATTTAAAAAAATGAACCAAGCGGGCTGAGGATTTGGCTCAGTGGTTCCACTGCCTGTCTTGCAAGCGCAAGGGCCCAAGTTTGATCCCCGGTACCATAAAAAGTAAAAAATAAAAAAAAAATTTGGGCCAGGGATTTAGCTCAGTGGTTCTGCCTGCCTGCCTGCCTGCCTCACAAGCATAAGGACCCGAGTTCAATCCCTGGTACCAAAAAACCAAAATTTTTTTAAATGAACAAAGTAAGACCACTGTGTTGAATTTCATTCCTGTTGTGGACCAATTTCAACGTCCTGCGCCATAAAATATATCACTAGCAAAGCATTCTGTTAAGAGTAACCAGTTTGGAGAATACTAAGAGCTCTTAGCTTTGTAATCAATCTTTATTCTTCTTTTAAACTGTGAATAAGCCATTTCTATCACCAGATGATAATTACAGTTGCTAAATTAAACTGCCTAGATTAAATGTCTAAAAAAATACAGCCACCATTCATCTGATAGAGGAACAGACTAGACTTTAAAAGCCCTTAGTTTTTTTTGGTACCGGGGATTGAACTCAGGGCCTTGCCTCACAGTGGCTCCACTGAGCTAAATCCCTGGCCTAAAAGCCATTGGTTTTTATTTAACTTCTGCCATTGACTCTTGAAGTTTTGGTAAATCTTCTAACATTCTTATACTTCAGATTTTCCATTTGCAAATTAGATATAAAAAATGAAACTCTGAAAAAAAATTGAGAAGGAATATTTGAAAAGTCTGAGTTTTTTGGAAGATGCAATCTAAATCCATGGGCTTGTAGAATTTAAGTAATATAAAAAATAACATTACTTTTCTGAATGCTATATAAAAGCCTTTCATTTATCATTATAGAAATATTTCACTAAATGATCATTTGTTAGATTATAAACATAAATTTTAAAATGGAAAAATGAAATTTTTCACAATGCATAGCAATGCATTTGATAAAGGGCTTTACAAAGGACTAGAGTCATGTTTGATTTACACCAAATGAATGAATCTGGAATAGTGAGCACTTCTAGGTCCAATTCCAAGTACAGATAAATACAGAAGCAGCAAACACTCTGAGGGGACAGGAAACCACTCTAGGGCCAGGGATTTAGCTCACTGGTTCCGCTGTCTGCCTCACAAGCACAAGGGTCTAAGCTAGATCCCTGGTACCAAAAACAGAAACAAAAACAAAAGACATTCAAGGTTAAAAAGCAAAGACTACATAAATGAAATGAAATAGATTTTTCTTGTTTTAAGAGTTAAGATTACCATTCCTACTTTAGGATCTCTTTATATTTTCTACAATTTTTTTGAATGGAAGTTCTTTCTAAAAAAAGATCAAATGTAATTACAATTATGTTCACTATCCAATTTTCCTTCCAGCATAATCAAGCTATTATGAAATATTTGTTTCTTTTCCCTGAAAAACCTTAACAAGTACACATAACATTTATATACTTTTATGTCAACATGGATATATTAGGACTATTAATAATACTAACTCTTCAAAAAAATAATACTAACTCTTCAATTAAACTATACAGTCAATCACTAAGAGCTGTAAACTAGAATTCAAGTGTACTTAACCTACGTACAGTCCGATGCAAATTAGGCATATATTTGCCTCTCTATTCAGAAAGTAGGAGTCGCAATATAAATTCTGCATGAAACCTATGTTTACATCTATGAATCAAGGCATACTGTTTAAAACCAATTAATCTACAATAATCTGGTGATTATTGCTGTTATTTATTCATTTGCATGTTATGTAACTTGCAGAGTATACATTGTAAGTATAAATAAATACTCTTCCTCTGGAAGTAATTATTAGAACTAAACAACAATTAAAAGGGAGCAATTTCTGGGATGAGAATCTGGGAATGGGAAAGAAAGTACATGGGACTTGCTTCTCATCACAGATTCTTCTGGTTTTTTTGTTGGTAATGGGAATTGAAGTCGGGTGCTTGTGCTTGCAAGGCAGGTAATGGAACCACTAAGCTAAATCCCCGGCATCAGGTTCTTCTGTTTGATTAAGCACATACATATATCGCTTCTAATGTTTTACAATTTTGTTTGTTTGTTTGTTTGTTTATGGTACCAGGGATTGAACTCGGGTCTTTGTGCTTGCAAGGCAGGCCACTGAACCGCTGAGCTAATTCCCCGGTCCCTGTTTTACAATTTTAAACAATTTCTTCATGATAACTCTTCTCTGAGGTACCCTAATATTGAACCCACTAGACTGCTCTGCCACTCAATATCCTTTATCTTTAGTTTGAATCATACTGATTTATACATATTAGCAAAACTTCAGTGTTTTTATATTTCCTTTCTATAATTTAACAATAGGACTCTCATCTACCTGTGAGCAAAGACTAAAGTTCCAACTTCTACTTAATATTCATAATACCTTGTAGAATGGTCAGCAAAGTTTTTTGCAGATTTGACAGCTAAAAAACTCACTGAAAATAAATTTTACCATCCTTTAAAAAGAGAAATCTATAATAACTCAGATTATAAGGCTGTATCTCATTTGACCTAAAATTCTTTATTTTATGTTCAAAGTCAATTATAAAATTTATATTAACAAACAAATCACTTACCTTTAAGAGCTTGGCAGTGCTTTTTAATTGCTACAGGAGTCAAGTGCAGAAAATTAGGGATCTAAAGCAAAGATATTGAAAGAATAAATTATAGCAAATACATTATGAGGTGGTCTCAAATTCTTGGGCATATGTCCTTCTGCCTCTTGC
The DNA here is from genome assembly GCF_012274545.1 of Fukomys damarensis. Lineage (NCBI taxonomy): Eukaryota > Metazoa > Chordata > Mammalia > Rodentia > Bathyergidae > Fukomys > Fukomys damarensis. The sequence goes on along the minus strand of NW_022900927.1, from coordinate 393,738 downwards.
ATGGCTAGGAATATGGGCATGAGCCACCAAATCAGGCTAAACGTTATAAAAACATGGGAAAGGTATGTTTCTCATAAAACTAAATGACAGGCCCAATAAACCATACAGTATAAAATACGACAGTTCTTTTACTATGTTAATTCTATGTCACAGTTGTTACCAGTTCAAGAAACAAACTTCTTTCTATATACATTCTATACCAATTAATATATGATGATACTCTGGTGTATCTTCTGATCATAAAAATTTTTCACTTTACCAAGTATCCTATGGTAACAAATCATGTTTTAAAAAAATGAACATAATTTTTATAATATTCTTCTCGTTATCAATCTATAGGTAAACACAAATATTTCCTTAATAAAACTGAAGGCACTTAAGGACACAGATCATTGTTTAATCATCCCAATTCTCCTAGAAAACCTAGCATGGTATCATTTCCACTTTATACATAATAAACATTTTATGAACTTAAAGAATAAAAAATGAAGCTAGTAAATCTTAAATGAATGGTTTTCAATGGAGTCAATGAAAATTACAGAGACTTAATTCCTTCAAAAATTAATTAACATTTACTACCGGTTTTTTTCAGCTGCCTGCCTGCCTGCCTGTCTGCGATCACCCGGCGGCGTGCGCACGAGCTCACCACTTTATACAATAAACATTTTATGAACTTAAAGAATAAAAAATGAAGCTAGTAAATCTTAAATGAATGGTTTTCAATGGAGTCAATGAAAATTACAGAGACTTAATTCCTTCAAAAATTAATTAACATTTACTACCGGTTTTTTTCAGCTGCCTGCCTGCCTGCCTGTCTGCGATCACCCGGCGGCGTGCGCACGAGCTCCCGGCCTGCGCGGGAGCTCCCGGCCTGCGTGACAACAGACCCAGGAA